>NC_141151.1:36492212-36800866 GCF_053477565.2 Lygodium microphyllum
GAACTCATAAAGGAAGAACATCACATGGACTTGGCCACATGAAGCTTCTCTACAGTAAGAGGCTCTCTCTAGGTACTCCATCAAATATGTTTAGTACAACACTAAGACAAGAAGCCAGTAACTGCACCTGCACCAAATAAACAAATGGACCTCTTGGCCTAACGAAATCAAACATTAAATCCAATAAGAATAGCCATTGGCCTAATGAAAACAAACATTAAATTTAACAAGAACAGCCCTCTTGGCCTAACAAAAATATAGCTCTAAAGCACACCATTCAGCATCCTATTGCTGAAAACAAACCCTTGGCCCCCACCTACATGAATGATAAGGGGTATCCTACGAATATGCCATTCAACAATCCAATGCGTCCATGAAAGAATAGGAAGATGGTAAATCACCACATGGTTCATCACCTAGCCTACGTGGAGAGCTCGATTCCACATGCTCGTGGCTAGATCAATTGATTTTTGGTCTAATAAAAACAACATAGGAACTTTGTCCTAGCTTCATTATCATACACTCAACCATTAGGCTAGGCTTTTGTTGGTTGTTACATTTTGCAAAGAATTTATTGTTAAATATAGTAGATAGCATGAGTCTTTCGATCATCTGCAAGAAAAATGTCTAACTAGATTTATCTGGTATCACCTATGGTTCTAGAGGATCTAGAACGAACGAACACACACACACACACACACACACACACACACACACACACACACACACACACACACACACACACACACACACACACACACACACACACACACACACACACACACACACACACACACACACACACACACACACACACACACACACACACACACACACACACACACACACACACACACAAATGGCCATAACAAGACATGTCAGCAAGCAGTCTCCATAGTAGTCCTAGGCTAATAAGATCGAACAATTATAATAACCCCTCATGACCACAATTGAGAAATACATTCTCAACAAAGGCATAATTCACCAAGGAATTTTCAAAGTGGTTCCATTGACGTGTAAGTAGCTAAGTTACTTTCCCAAAAATCTCAAGTATATCCACGATTGCATGATGATACATTCATAGAATGGGACCCCTCACACTATAAGTCCCATTCAATTGGTTGGTCACTAACTATGAGTCATCTTTCACCAATAAACGATAGATAGTATCATGTCGGGCTATATTCGCCCCATGATTAAGGCCTTATATTCTGCCATGTTATCAGTAAAAGTAATGCCTAAATAGACTCCCATTTTCATAGCGGCTCTACGTCAGGGGTCTTTAATAACCATACCAACACTCACATGCTTGGTGGGCCCTCATGAAGCTCCATCAAAATACAAAGTATAGATCTATTCTTCATTGAAAAGCCACGTCATAATTATTAGCCTACTCATACTTATGGTAGTCAAAGTTGAGTCGATAGAGATAATGTATGACATGTACAATCCCTTCTTTCTCACTAAACTCAATAGGAATGCTAGTAGGAAACCCTATGACAATGGTGGAAGTAGATCTTAATAGCTCATGTGAAAGATCCATCTTGCCACTCAATACTATGATAACTGTTACTCCACCAAATCACTTGACCTTGGTGGTAATGCTACTCTAAATACGAATGTTCAAGATAAGGAATGATTCTACCCATCTGATTGCCTTGGCACTTAGTGTAAGTTTAAGTTGAATCCTAGAAGACCTGCAAAGGTACCAAGTCCGATGTCAGCCCCTACACATTATAGAGCTTCAAATTATTAAAGTTTACTTTAGTTTTAAACTCTACCCCTTGAAAATATGCTAAAAGGGATGTAGATTCATTTTTTCCTATACAGACAATCTTATAAGGGTCATCCCATTTGAATTCTAACTTGCTAGAAAATAACTCGCGATGTGCATCATAATATAGAACTAGCTCACCCTTCACAAATTTATATCTTTTAGCATGAAGGTTATGAAGCACTTTCATCCTCTTCTTCCCTACCTCTTGATGTAACAAAGCTTGCAATCGGATCTCATCAAGATATGGTAGGGAGGTCAATCTTTCTTGTAATACTTTCTCTTAATCCAAAGAATAGTTTACAATGCAAACATCACAATGGTTGGGTAACTCAATTTCCAAGGACAAGACACACTCTTCCCTATATACCAATTTAAATGGGAAGTGGCATGTTTTTCTCTTGAATGTAGTATTATAAGCCCAGATAGCCACATGAAGTTTCTTATCCTAACCACACTTACCCTCAGATACAGTTTTGGATAAAATCCATACAAGGTGCTTATTAGTACTCTCTATTTTTCCATTCACTTGGGGATTATATGGGGTGGTTTTATTATGTTTAATTTTTAGAGCTTCAGTCAAGGCTTCTACTGTCTTATTCAAAAAGTGTGTCTCCCATGATTGGACACCAATTCTTTGGGTGGACTAAAATGACAGAGAATTTGTTTCATAATAAAACTAGCGTTTCCTTGGCATTGTCCTTCTTTGTAGCTTGAGCTTTAGATCATTTGTAAAGTAGTCCATCACCACAATGATATAATGCTTCTTCGTAGTAGACAAAGGATACACATGTCCAATAAAATTGATGCCCCACTTGTCAAAGGGCAAAGTCACAAGAATAGGTTTAAATGGCCACTTATGATTTTCCCTAGCATCATGTCTTTGACAGACATCACATTGCTCAACATATGCAAAAGCATCTTGGAAATTTGTTGGCTACCAATAGCTAGCAAGTAAAGCTTTCTAGGTGGTGAGCCATCTGACAAAATTGCCTCCATATGCTGAATCATGGCATTCCTCTAGAATAAAGGGTCCTTATTAGGCACCACACAACGATGATAAATCTCATCCACACCTTTCCTATATAAGACACCTGCTATTATTGAAAAGTGAAGTGCTTACTACTTAATATTTCTCTTGTTGGATATAGAAAGAGTTTTTGCTGGGTTGCCTATTGATAGATAATGTGTGATAGACACATACCATGATAGAATAGAGGCTGCATCAATTTTGTATAAGTCATTGCAATCACTAATATCGCTCCACTCTTCCTTAGGCTCACCAAAATGTACTAGACACTCTACATACCCTGCAACTTTGGTGATTTACTTGTAATCTCATAGTCAAACTCATGTAAAGAGATCAATCACTTGGCTATAGGCAATCAAGGGATTGAAGCTTGTTCAATAATAAGCGTAATCTCTTTGCCTTGATGAAAAACACAACCTTCTCATAAAAAATATAGTGTGTGAACTTTTTTGGTGGCAAACACCATAGCCAAGCAAACCTTCTCCAAATAGCTATAACGAAGCTATGAAATTTGCAACTTCCGACTTATGAATGCAATAAGGATGATAAATCTATGCCTCCCAGAATTGGGATAGGCAACAACTAATACTACACCTTGTCATGGTCGTGAATATATAGAAAACCTCACCCCTTTTTTGATATTTTAAAACTATTTCTTTGGATAATTCCATTTTAACATCTTTAAATGTCACTTTTTGCATGCTTTTGTCCATTCAAAAACATAGTTGTGAGATAAAAGATTCATCAAGGGCAATGATCATTCATCCAATGCATTAATGAATCAACGATAATACCCCACATTGATTAAACAAAACTATGAACTTTCCTAGGGCAAGTGGGTGGGCTTAGGGCCATAATGACAACCACCTTTTTAGGGTCGGTGTGGCAATACCAATTGCACTCATAACATACCCAATAGCAAACCATAAGGCACCCCAAATACCAACTTTTGAGGACTCAACACTATGCAATACTCATGACATTTCTCAAAGCATGCACATAGAACAATCAACTATTTATGATGGGGCATGGTAGCTACCCCCAAATCATCCATGAAAACCTTCAACTATTTAAGGGATATATCGACAAATGTCATGTTAGTCGTTCTTTGCCAAGACCTAAGAGCATTGCACATGCCAAAAGCCATCACATGGTACACAAAAGTACAAAAAACTGTAATGAATGTCATCTTTAACTTATCCTCTTTAGTTATGGCCAATTTGATTATAACCCAAAAAATAGTCCATGAAAGAGTATATCTCTCGCACTGCCAAAACTGATCTAAAATTTGATTAACTAAGGGGAAAGGATAATAGTCCTTCATGGTCTGCTTGTTCAATTCCTTAAAACCAACACATAGGCAAATTTGATTGTTCTTTTTCTTTCTTATTACGACACCGGTGAGTACCATTTTGTATGTTCAATGGGAAAGATCAGGCCAACCTTCCTTAAACACATCAATTCCTCAAAAAGAGGATCTTCTAGCTCAAAATGCATATGCCTAACCTTTTTCCTAATTGGCTTACTACCTTCTTTCAATGGGATCATATGCACGGCAATAGAGGGGGGAATCCCCTTTAGTTCATCATAACTCCATGCGAATATATCCCTAAACTTCTATAGGAGTGTCACATAATCTGCACACTCATTAGTAGATAACATAACGCTGAGTTTAATGGGGCGAGGATCATTGGGAGTCCCAAGATCTAGCTCTATCACATTAGTATTACGAAACTTGTCCTTGGCCTCTATTGGCTCATTTAAATATACTTGGTAAACCTCCTCAGTAGTAGAACCCTCTTTAGAGTCATTGGAACTTAAGGCCAATAGCTAAGGTTCCCTCGAGTGCCTTCCATTCTCTAGTGGGAGGTATGCCCTTTCATCCAATGGGTGCTCATGGTATGCATCTAGAATTATTCTTTTTAGCCTAAATCCAAAAATTAGTCAACTAGTTAGAATATCCACTAAACAATCAAAATGTAATATCCATGGACGTCCAAGCAACAACTAATAGCTTGGTCTCCAAGCAAATTGGATAACACAAAAGCCAAGAATGCACTCAATATTAGCAACCATCACATGCACTTGTGCTACCATTCCTTTCGGTTGCCTTAGGCTATCATTAGCCATTTTTAAAACCATTGTGACATCCTTTTGGATTCGTAGACCTAGCCTCTCCAATAATTCTATACTCATAATATTTACAAATTTTTCTATCAGGATTCCATTGACATATGCCTGCACCCTAGGGCAGTGCTTCTCTACATGATCCCACCATTCACTACCCACTCGATGGACACAAAAAGGTTCTATGAAGTTCATAGGATTTTCTTGAACTCCTTAAGAACGTTCAGTGATAGTTGAATTATTGTAGCAGATTCACATTCGATTTGACCTCACACAGCATGTTTGCTAGGTCAAACTCACAGAAGTTGGCCACTACTCTCTTCTCTTTCCACACTAGTCACTCTTTTGGCTTCTTGATAATCCCAGTTTCCTCATTTTCATTTAATTTCTGGTTTCCTTTGACCATATGCTCCTCTAAAGCACCATCATTTTTAGGAGGACGTGCATGGTCATCCAATATCTTCTTATCATCCCTACTAGGTTTAGGGTTAACTTTGCTTGTACTTGGGTCATCTTTTTGAGTGTCTTTCAAAATTTAGTACCCTAACATTGTTAGGAGATAAACTCTCACTGATTGGAAAAATTTCAACTAGACTTACCCCACTATGCATTTTCTCAAGTTTGACTTTATCCCTTTGCAAAATTTACTCAGGGCCCTCTCCTTTATTAATCTCATTATTCGCATAATGGTTCACAACTCTAGGTTGCTGACTACCTTGCTAGAGAGAACTAACTCTACTCTAATAGGTAGTAGCTAAGTGACCAGACTTCCCGCATATATTGCATTTGACATTAGAACAATTATGAGGGAAATGTTGCCCACCACACCACTTACAACTAAATCACGATGAGACCACATCATCTTGCTTTCTAGTACCTATTAGATTTTGCTGGCACTTTAAAAAATTAACATCTATGGTGATAGTGGTATTGATTAGTGATCATATCTATATAATGTCCCATCATATATTTTTCTTCCTCTACAATGTTTGATGTAGAGGACTCATAACCACTGGCTTTAGGAGCTACCCCCCCCCCCCCCCCCCCCCCCCCAAAAATTAGGTTCCACAACTTGCAAAGGGGGTGCTACCTATACTGAGACCTTGGTTTACAAAAGGAGCTCTTTGGCTAGCTATCGGCTTAACGACATTTGGAGGAATTAGCAAACAAAAGCACATTTTGCATCATGCTTCCTCTACCATTCGGGTTGGTCATAGGGATATTGATCATAGCTTGATCTCCACTAACCAATCCCAAATTATTTCTAGGACAAACACTTGAATTTAGATTTGCCTTGATGTGTAGGCCGCTTGTTGTAAGTAAGACTCTACTTCCTTTGCTCAGGTTATAACAGTATCTATATCCACCCACTAGAGGGATACTACTCGACTACACTTGGACAGGTGGGATAGGGATACAAGCTTGCAATTTGTGAAAGACATCTTTTATCTTCTTGGCATATGCTCGGGAATTTTCATGGGCCTCTTGATGTGTCACATTTAGCACATAGCCAATATTGTCCACCTCTCTTAGGGGCAAATTCCTTCAAAAAGCTACAAATAATAAACCAATTTGTGGGTATGGTATCAGCTTCTAAGCCGTGATACTATACTGTAGCCCTCCCTTTAATTAGGGTCACATTAAAGAATATCATTAGATGTCCAAGTAGAGAAAGTACCCAAATATAGAGGTGGCTAGTACCTCGTAACACAAACAAAGGGAGAGCACCCCCTAGCTTATCACTATGGCCCCACTATAGCTCTTCTACACCCCAAGGATTACCCTAGGATGCGTCATCTCAACATATAACACATATGCACAAAGTTCACTCTTCATAATATTCGTTCCAGGAGATAGCATATTCCTCATCAAATTAGTATCCAAGGAAATGATTATGCTAAACCTATAGCATAGGAAGCCTCACACTCATCGTGGATAAATAGTTTGAAACCAAGTGCTATGCATTTAGAAGAAGATAGTTCTCTATATACCATGTTGATGCAATGCGATGAGAAGTGGATGACTTTGAGTGCACAAACATTTTACTTAAGTGAAATCAACATTGTGAATATGCTCAAACATTCTTTCCATGATTATCTTTCACTTACAACTTTGTTACAATGATAAGGCAGTACTGGACTATCCATGCCACTACACCTCTTAATACTTAAAATAAGATCAAAATATATATGAAAAGTGCAGTAATCAAATCATATTTTGAACCATATTTAGCACATAAAACCCCCTCTCTGCCTACTATTTAGGGTTTTGCTTGCAATGGGTAGGTTAATAAGAGGTGTTTACATGTATGTTTTTTCATAACGTAAGCAATAAATACACACTAAAACATACAAATGGAGGTAAGCTGAGGCAAATCCTCATGCTTTACCTCCACTATACTTGCACAGACATATCACTAATTTTTCATAATTTTCCATGTGTGACATCCAATTTTTTCTCAACTAAAACTTGTTTTTTTGTATTTTCTATAATTATTTAAAATTAAAATTCTAGTTTATTTGTATTTTTTGATGTGTGTTGGGGTAAAGGCGCCTCTGCCGTGCCGCCCCGTGTATTACTACACTGATAGTACCCGCCACTGCACACTGCAGGTGGCGGGCGCCCGTCACGTCACTTTATTCTTTACATTCATTTTAGTGACTAGTAAATAAAGGAAGGCCCGGTCACACATTGTGACTGTTGGAGTTCCCATTTCTTGTCTCTCTCTTTCTTGCTCTTGCTCTCCCGCCATAGCTCGCGTGCAAGATTCGATCCTTCTCACCTTTCAACTGGTATCAGAGCTTGGCTTCCTCTTGCTCGAGCTCGACTCGGTGCTTCTCTACCTTCGCATCGACTCCCTTCACGCATTGGATCTCCATCCCGGCAGCCATATTCGATCTCCCCGAGCTCCCATCACTCCCCGGCTTCCCGAGCACCTTCCCGGCCTATTGAGGCACCTTCAAGGCATTGGTACTGAGGTATTTGATCATTCTTTTAGGGTTTTATTTCAGCCTATAGGTTGCAAACAGCAAGGGTAGCCATGGCTTCAAACCCTTGAAGCTTATTCCCCTCATATTGTGCCTTACACCTATCAAGGCTCAAAGAGGCTTGTCATAGGCCTTTGATAGGCCCTTCTTGAGCCCCCCATTACCCCCTTTCAGCCCACGTGGAGCAGCAGCAAGTTCAGCACCAACAGGACAGATTGCGCCATTTTTCCAGGCAGTTAGCACTCGTCTACTTCAGCTCCACACTTGGCCATTGCTTGTTGCTCTCTACCTTGATCAAGAGGGCTATTAGACTTCATGTTTGATGTCATTCAAGCTGCGGGCATCGGTCTTGATCATTCGGGGCTGATTTCTTCAGATTTGGGACTATCATAAACTGTCATAACAGGCTAAAAAGAGGGTAGCAACATTGGCATTAGCATTTGTTGCTTACACTCCATTCCGATTGTGCTATTTGATGCCCGTATGCGTCCTACATGATGCCTAGTGCCTTGGGAATGTATGCACATGATTATGCCATGATTTTAGCCTGAAATATTGGCTGATTTGGGACTGTCATTTACTGTTATACAGTGTTGGAAACAGGGCAACCACACTTGGCATTGGCATTTGATGCTTATACTCTACTCCGGTTACCTTGTTTGATGCCCGTATGCGGCCTACATGATACCCAGTGCCTTGGGAATGTATGCACGATTATGCCATGATTTTGGCCTGAAATATTGGCTGAAATTTCTCAGTTTTGATTGTCAAACTTGGCTGTAATAACAGTGGGCTGAATGTACTTTGGATGCTTTGTCACTTACCTATTGGTACCGAATGTATGCTTTGGGATTTGCCATCATGTATCTGACATTTGGGGACGACTTTGAGCTCATGTTTGAATCTATGGAATGTATTTGAGCTACGTATAAGCTCCATCTTGGTTGGTATTCACTGGCATTTGGACTGACTTGGCATGCTCTTGGACCGCTTATGCCTCATGTCTATGCTTGACAGTTAGGCTTCATACATTACATGCTTTGGTTCGTGATATATGCCGCTTGGTTCATCTATGCTTTACCGACATTGGGAGCTTTGCCTTGGATGTATTTGAGCATTTCTGACTCAGTTTGATCATTTACTTGGTTGCTTCCATCAGTTGCTTCATGTATGTCATGCTCTTGGGATGCGTATGATGCATTGACTTGGTTACTTGCCACTGGTACTTTGTCTTGGGTTGCTTGAGCCCTTGAGCTCGTTTGTACGCCTTTTGTGCCAGTGGGAGCATCTTGCATGCTTACTTGACCTTGAGCAGGGATTACATGCTATTGGAGCAGTTACATGTATTGGAGCAGTCTATGTCATTGAGCAGTTACAGATGTATTGAGACTTTGGGATTATACTCCGACAATTGGATGTTGCATTGAGTATATGTCTTGGTTCACAGGATGCTTATGAGCTGAGTCTCAGTTTTGGATCCGCTTTCCTTTGAGCAGATACCTATTTATGTCAGGTTTTGGCAGTTGCATGTACATTTTGCCTGGATTGTCTGGGGGTGTGCCTCTTATTGGCAGATGCTATTTGACATTTCTCGGTGTTGTGCTCATGTATTTTCACTATCATTTGGCTTTGGTTTGTCCTCTTTATGCCGGCTTTGGATCTAGCATTATTTAGTTGACATTAGATCCAGTTTTGGGACAGTTTGCTCTCATTATTGCAATTCTGAAATTTATTACAGCAAGCATTTATTGGTGGATCGAGCAGTATTTTTTATGTTGAAATATCCTGATTTGGTGTACCGCACCTAGTACTAAGTGGACAGCATTTTTTGGCACACATTTCTCGCCATTTGGAGCTCATTTCAGTGGATTTTGGGCACTTTCTGTAGTAAAACAGCAAGCAGTTTTAGACTGTCTATGCATTTCCAGCCTGCATTATGGCATCCTCTTCGACTGATAATGCCATATTTAACATCACCAAGTTGGATGGTACCAACTACTCTTATTGGAAGAGTCAAATTTGGTAGGTCTTGGTACATAAATCTCAGATTAAGCCACTTCGGTTGAGCGGGGAGCAGCTTGAAACTATGTACAATGACGACTGGCTTGAACTTGATGAGCTATGCAAGTCCATGACTGTATTGTCTCTCACTGAACAGGTACATTATAATGTATTTGAGGAAGCACAGAGTGCATGGGATCTATGGAATAAGATCAATAATCTTTATGATAAGAAAAGTCCGGCGAGTCAGATGTACTGGTTGAAGCAGCTTATGGATTTGCGCATGAAGGATAATGCGACTATGTCTGCTCACTTGAGCCAGTTCCATGCTATACTAAAGAACTTGACTTCGCAGGATATCACCTTTGGAGGGGAAGTAACTCCTCTTTTCTTGCTTGGGACTCTGAATGAGTCATGGGATGTATTCCGCACTGCCCTATGTGCCTCTAGTGCTACTATGAAACTGAATGATGTTGAGAGTGCTCTTCTGCAGGAAGAGGTTAATCGCAAAAACTTGGATGCCTCTCGTGTTTCACATGCTTTGACAGTTAGAGGCAGGAATGACAGGAATGATCGTGGTCATGGCCGTGGTCGTGACTTGCAGAAGGGTCGGTCTAAATCTCGTGGAAAGTCGCGTAGTAAGTTGTGTGGGCGCAACGCTAATGTCACTTGCCATCATTGTGGGAAAAAGGGCCATATCAGACCACAGTGTCATGAGTTGCGCAATGAGAAGCGCAAGGATAAGGGGAAAGAGAAAGTGCAAGAGAAGTCCTCTGATCGCAGCATAGTACCTGCGAAGTCCAGCGTCAAGATTGAAGAAATTAATGTCACACAGACCGAGGATTCCGATGGTAGTGATGAGTTCATACTTGCAGCTAGTTCTTCTAATGCCTCACAATTGACTGAGACACCTAGTATGTATGCACAGTGCTGATTATTGGATTCAGGTGCGTCCTTCCATGTGATGCCTTAACGTGAGTGGTTTCACTCTTACCGTACTGTATCTGGATCAGTCAGACTTGGAGATGATAGGTCTCTTGATATTGTGGACTGTGGAGATATTCAGTTGCAGTTTTCCACTGGCAGTTCCTTTTTGCTTAGGGATGTAAGTCATGTACCTGTGCTTACACGCAGTCTTATGTCTGGAGGACAGTTGGATGATGCAAGGTTTCATGTTTGTTTTGGGGATTCTGCCTGGAAGATTACCAAAGGCAGACTTATGCTTGCTAGAGGCACCAAGGCTGGCAGCCTCTATCCTCTTGTTGTATTTGGGTCTTTTGTAGACCATGTTTTGACAGTGGGATCTATCCCACATCTATCACTTTGGCATGCCCGTTTGGGGCATATGTCTTTAAAGGGAATGAAAATGTTATCTGGTTTGCAATATCTTCCGCCTTTGGACTATGCACGTTTTGACTTGTGTGATCATTGTCTTTATGGTAAGCAGAATAGGTCTATGCATAAGAAATCGGGTAGGCCATGCATGAGTGAGCCCTTGGCTTTGGTGCATTCAGATGTTT
Source organism: Lygodium microphyllum (assembly GCF_053477565.2). NCBI lineage: Eukaryota > Viridiplantae > Streptophyta > Polypodiopsida > Schizaeales > Lygodiaceae > Lygodium > Lygodium microphyllum. Next base: position 36,503,652 of record NC_141151.1, read on the forward strand.
GTGGTCCCATGCCATGTATGTCTATGGGTGGCGCGAAGTACTTTGTTACCTTCATTGATGATTTTTCTAGGAAAGTGTGGGCTTATCCCATAAAGTAAAAGTCCGATGTCTTGGCAACTTTCAACGTTGGCTTGCTCTTGATGAGAACCAGACTGGGTATAGGCTGAAATGCCTTAGGACTGACAATGGGGGAGAATATGTCTCACGTGCTTTTGAGCAGTTTTGTGATGACAGGGGTATTAAGCGTCAATTGACTGCCCCTTACACCCTTGCCCAGAATGGTTTGGCTGAGCGCATGAACAGGACTATTCAGGAGCGTGTCCGCTCTATGCTTAGCCATGCAGGCCTACCATAGAGCTTTTGGGCTGAGGCAGTTAGTATGGCAGTGCATGTCATAAACCGATCGCCTTCTAGTGGATTGGATTTCTAGGTTGCAGAGGAAGTTTGGGCTGATAAGCCACCCTCTTATGCGCATCTCCGTGTCTTTGGATGTGAGGCATTCTGCCATGTGCCCAAGAACAAGAGGAGTAAGTTGGATCCAAAGAGCATTAAATGCATCTTTCTTGGTTATGGTGATTCAGGAGAGATGGGCTATCGCCTATGGGATCCACATGCGCGGAAAATAGTACGCAGCCATGATGTAGTCTTCCATGAAGACAAGATGCACAGGCAGCCTGAGAAGGTGGTTGAGATCCGTAGAGTGATCTTTCAGGAGGAGCCTAGAGCTCCTGCACAGCCAGTTGGATAGCCTAGAGATGCAGCAGATGCTCATGGTCAGGGTGTTGGATAGGCAGCTGGGCAGGTAGCAGAGCCTGCAGTGAGACGGTCTGCTAGAGACAGACGTCCACCTGATAGATTTCAGCCCTCTATGCATTATGTTTTGGTTACAGATGCAGGAGAGCCTTTCACTTATGATGAGGCTATGTGTAGGGGTGATAGTCACTCCTGGGAGAGGGCTATGCAGTCTGAGATTGACTCCTTGCATAAAAATGAGACTTGGGATTTGGTTGCCTTGCCTAAGGGTAAGAAGGCTTTGCCATGCAAGTGGGTGTACAAGCTGAAAAGTACCCCTAGACACCCCAAGTCGGCATACAAGGCTAGATTGGTAGCAAAGGGTTTTAAGTAGGAGCATGGTGTAGGCTTTGATGAGGTCTTTTCTCTTGTGGTTAAGATGACCACCCTGTGCTTGGTCTTGGCTTTGGTTGCTCAGCTTGACTTAGATCTATATCAGATGGATGTCAAGACGGCTTTCTTACATGGGGACTTGCATGATGAGATCTATATGGAGCAGCCGAAGGGCTTTGTAGAACCTGGAAGGGAGCACCTAGTGTGCAAGTTGAAGAAAAGTCTTTATGGCTTGAAGCAGGCACCTAGGGAACGGTATCATAAGTTTGATGCCTTTATGCAGCCACAGGGCTACAGCAGGAGTGCTATGGATCCGTGTCTTTACACGAAGAAAGCCCGTGATGGTTCATTGCTTATTTTGGTACTCTATGTGGATGATATGCTGATAGCAAGGAAAGCTCATGATGAGCTAGATGCTCTTAAATCTCAGGTAAAGAAGAGCTTTGAGATGAAGGATTTGGGACAGGCCTCTCACATACTTGGTATGCACATTAAATGAGACAGGCATCAGGGACTCCTCTACTTGTCAGAGAGGGAGAATATTCATAAAGTCCTTGAGCGCTTCTACATGCAGGACGTAAAGCCTATTGGCTGTCCATTGCCTTCTTATGTGAAGGTATCACAGGCCGATTGTCCCGCAGACAGATGAGCAGAAAGCTGAGATGGCCCAGATCCCTTATGCTTCAGCCGTGGGTAGTTTGATGTATGCCATGATAGCCACTCGTCCAGATATTGCCTTTGCAGTTGGTGTTGTGGCACGCTATATGGCTACACCTGGTAGGAAACATTGGGATGCCGTGAAGGGTATCATGAGGTACCTGAAGGGCACAATAGATATATGTATTTGCTATGGCAGCCAGGATACAGGGGTCGTGGGGTACACTGACTCCGATTATGCAGGACATGCAGATAGTAGGAAGTCCACTTCTAGCTATGTCTTTACCTATGCTGGAGGTGCTGTCTCTTGGATGTCCAGGGTTCAGAAGTGTACGGCTTTGTCTACCACTGAGGCTGAGTATGTTGCAGCACTGAGGCTTGCAAGAAGGCCATATGGCTAGGCTGTCTAGTTGCTGACCTTGGGATTGGTGCTATACCTACACTGCATTCGGATTCTATGAGTGCCATTCAGTTGGCTAAGAATCCGGTCTTCCATGCGAAGACGAAACACATTGAGGTGAGGTATCACTTCATACGTGGTGTCGTGGAGGACAAGTATGTTGACCTTGTCAAGATCTCCACTGACGAGAATCCTGCAGATCTGCTCACAAAAAGCCTCACTACTGAGCGCTTTGCCTTCCTCAGGAGATTGATGGGCATTGGATGAGATGTTGCCTTTCCTCATCCCTTGTACCTATGTACAGTTGTACTGCCTTTTTCTTTTCTTTTCTCTCTCACTGGGGCAGATTCTCCTTTAAGTGGGATGTTGTTGGGGTAAATGCGCCTCCACCGTGCCGCCCCATGTATTACTACACTGACAGTACCCGCCACTGCACACTGTAGGTGGCAGGCGCCCGTCACGTCACTTTATTCTTTACATTCATTTTAGTGACTAGTAAATAAAGGAAGGCCCGGTCGCACATTGTGACTGTTGGAGTTCCCATTTCTTGTGTCTCTCTTTCTTGCTCTTGCTCTCCCGCCATAGCTCGCGTGCAAGCTTCGATCATTCTCACCTTTGAATGTGAAACATTTAAGAATACTGAGATTCATCATTACTCTCCATTTTCCTCCATGGAAACACAATTTGCCATGATGGAACTCATAAAATTAAGGATTTAAAATAACACCGAACTTCAACATGTTTTGTGTATTTTATGTAACAATGATAAATGATTAAGACTTGCTATTTGTGTTGACATTTTTGATGGAATGAACCATTTTCAAACACTAGAAACCAATTTGATCCATATGAAACCAATATGCATCATAAAATTGAGAGGAAGCCCACTTACTCATAAAATCGCATACGCTCACTTCATAATTCGAAAATGGGAAGCCACTAACTCTCGTCTACAGCTATCAATGCTTCCTTGGCACTTTATTGATCTATCCCTTGCATTCCATTGTGAATCAACACCCATTCTCTCTCATTCTCTCAGCCCATATGAACCACGCTTATGGCAAGAGAGAAAGAGGAGAGATAAATACTCATTTTTTTAATCTTGTTGAATAGTACATCATTCCTTGTGAGAATTGGAGTGCTAGAGAGCAAAAAATTCTTATAGCCAACGCCTAGGAGCAAGGATGGAATGGTTGCAACTAAAAAATTGCCATTTTTGGAGGATTTGAGGAGGCACTAAAAAAATGGTGTCCCCCTCCCCCCTGTCGCCCTTTCCTTATCCCCCCCCCATTTGTTTCATTTCTTGAGTTTTCTCCTCTTAATTAAGATTAAGCCGTAACCCACAAAATAATTAGTTCCCTTTTGGTCTTTTTACACTTGATCCGAAGTGGTTCTGGCTCGACTGAGGGGACAAACAATCTCAGAATTGCGATCTAACTAGATGGCTAGATTTTTGGCATCGAAATCTATCAGCTTGGCCTCCATCACATGCTTTTTGGCTTCCAGATTTGGTAGTTGCTTCATAAGTCCAAACCTTTTGACCATTAAAAGGAGGGTCAAATGGACTCTAATTGATGAACGAACACTTGCAATGGATTCTTGGCATCGAACTGCATCTAGGAAAACTCCAGCTCCTTGATCTGCAACCGTTTCATTTTCCATGAGAAATTGCTCTTTTATATCTCTTGGGCCACTTTTGCGCTTTAAAATCGACTCCAAAAATCTACTTTCACTTGGCATTCTGTTTACTAGTTACTGAGCTATTCATTGTCATGGGGCCTTCAATGCTTACTTTCCCCACCTTGTTTTATGCTTGAATGATAGCATGCACTGGAATGGGAATACAGTCTTCATCATTGGAATGGGAATACTATCTTCACCACATTGATAATTTTCATAGTGAATAGGCTTAAGAATAATGAAGGCACAATGGCTTTACTTCTATTTGCCTTGTGTTGTTGACAATCAAGATACATGTGTGCAACTCTGCATTTCAAACAACGTAGATCGACTTTGTTTCCCTCATTTTACTTTTGTTTTTATTAATAACTTGAGAAAACATGCCTTGATTTTTCATAAGTCCAACAAGCAATGGGGTCTCTAGTTGAAGGCATGCCTCACTTACAGCCTCATCCCAACATTATAGTTGGTATAGGTCTATAATCCATGAGGATTGGGTGTCCTTCATCATCATAATAGACAAAAGGATTCATGTACTCTTCCTCCCACACTAGTTCCGCAATTTGTGTACATTTATGGTGGTCGAGAACATTTTGAGGGGAGGTGGTCTCCACCACAATGTACACATTGCATGTTTTGGTGATATGTGTTAGATATGATCAATGCCCTACCCTCATTAGGTGCTACCAATGATCCATGGTGCTCAAAGTTGTAAGGCCCCCATTATGAGGAGAAGCCAAATGTGAGCCCGGACATTGGTTGAGTCCTGACTTGTATATCAGATGAGGTCTATGTGACCGGATGGCAAAAAGGTGACCGTTGTGGGTCTAATCTTTGGGTTAGACGGAGTGGTTAAGCTAGTAGCAACTCGAGGCATCGATAGTAAAGGGAATATTCCCTGGTCGACTAGTGGAGGCTCATATGGTAGGTCGGTCACAGCAAGCCGACCTAACGACCTTCGCAGGCTATAAAAGCTAAACCCCTTCGCAGCCATCTCTAACTCATCGTTCACCCAATCAGAGTTGTTGTTCCAGCTAGCCTTAAGCTCTTCACCTATCTTCTGTGTAGATCGCCATCTAAGCTTCACACAGTGGAAGCGCACGGGTGGACAAAGCCATCTTTGTATCAGTTGTTTGGAGTTAAAGAATTTACTGATTCTCCTCTTATCTGTTGTGTACTCTCTATCTCTTTCTCACATTTTGTTCACTGCGCCGTGTAATATTTTACAATATGATCTTGAGATTTTCAATGACTCAACCATCTTGGCCAACTCTGGATGTTGCTTCCTAACATCAACAATCAAATCTAACATCTCTTTACTCTCTATGTGAATCTATCCTACATGATTTTCTTGGTGGGATTCCATTGTGTGTTTGTCCATACTTTGTTCTCTGTGGAGGTTATCCACATGGATAACCTCATCAAGGTCATCATTGTGATGATGGGAAATTTAGCTTAGAGTTCCTAGCTAAGGTCTTATATATCCCTTTCATTGTAGATACCCTTGATGAAGGCCTTGGTGATTGCCTGGGATGTGGGTCACTTTGTAAGAGGAATAGGTTTGAATATGCTTTGAACCTTAGAGACATAGTCCCTCGTGCTCTCCTCTTCTAGATATTCTATGTTCATTGGTCGCATGATGAGGTTATTCTCATAGCTAGCTTCAGTAAACCGTTTGATGAGCAAATTATTCAGTAGTAGAAAAGAGGCCTTTTTTATGGTGTCCAACCCTATAAACCATCTTCATCCTTTTTCTACTAAGTAAATCTAAATGCTTGCACTTGCTTGGTGTAACTGAGAAGATTGTTTGCCTTGTAGACTTGCTTAAATTGTTCTATGAAACTATAATGGTCATTACCGGCTCTAACTACTTTGCTACAATGGGAATTTTTGCTTGGTCTCTATTTCCTAGTGTGTTCTCCTTTCTTGTTAGCATAGACTATGCAATATGAATTCCTCCTTGTAGCATATCAATGTGGTCAAACAAATGCCTTTGCACAAGATTCAAGAGGGATCCTTGAGATGATCTTACATATTCACTCCATATTCAACATTTTGCAACATCCATCAAATGCTATCCATTTCTGGTTGTATAGTTGCAAGCTACTATTTGGTGTCATTGTTGATAACAACCAGTCAATTGTTGATGATAATTATTCCTTGCACTTGAAATTCGACAATTTTACATTTTATGGCTTTTGGGCTGTATTTTTTATGTCAAAGCTTGTAGCCTACTGGAAGCTATCAATCATGGCTTGGAAATCATTCGAGTCACCAATTGGATTCCTAGGTCCATCCATATTGCTACTTGAGGTCCCTGTGGTTTCTACGTTAACTAGGTGAATTACTTGATTGATGAGGTCCCTAGGGGGTGTATTTTCAAGATTAAGAGTTTGGTTAGGACTAGTGTCTCCACTAGTGGTCGAAGTTTGAAGCTCATGTCCACTCCATAAGTTCATGCATCTCCCTTGTAGGTTGTGCTCTGGGTTTTGGTCCTTGGTCCATAGTTCTCAATAGGATTTTTCCATATTCCATCCCTAGGGCAAGTTTCTCTTGTTTGCGGTCTAGGGAGTGAGGTATCCTTGTTTTGGTCTCCTGTTTTGTGTGTTGATTGAGGCTTTCTTATGTTTTATTTTTGTATTTTATGTTTTTTTTGTTTTTGTTTGTATATTTCTTTTTTTAAATTATGATTTAAGAAAAGGAAACAACACAATATATGCAAAATGAACACCCTTATGCAATTGTGATATGCTATATGCATGTTGTGCATTATGCAAGGCTACTAAATGATTGTGATATCTTGTGCATGTGTGCTAGTATTGTGCTGTAGGGCTACTAATGCCCTATGTGGATTGTATAAATACAAGTGAATGAGTCTATGGTTTGCAATTAGGTAGGCTAGAGTGCAAGTCAAAGAGAAGTATGTGAGTCTAAGGCAAGCATGCATCTTTATGTGTACAAGGGTGGTTTAATTGGAAGTGCACTCTTGTGAATAAATACTGGTGCATATGTGTGCACAGGGTGTTACCAGTGTGTAGTCTAGCACATTTACACTTGAGTGCACACTGTGGCACAAGTTCCCATGAGAGTGTGGGGTGGAAGTGATTAAATAGAGTCATGAACATATTTTAAATGCACTATGTGTGTGTATGTACAATGTGTGTGCTATGGTGTGGGTTTGTGCATTTTATAGTCATGTGAGGGTAGATTAATACAAGACACATAGTGGACCTAATTCAAGAGTGCACTAGGATGGGCACATGTGATAGTGTCTTATGGATTATGTGGCCTATTGTGGTGTTGAGAGTGAGTTCCTAATGTATGTGTGCATACATGGTGTATGTATATGTGAGCATTCCTAAACAAGTTGAGGTGACTATGGTGTTTTGGTTGTGTGTATGTATTGCAAGCTGTTATAGTTTGCTCAAGTAAGATATCACTTCCTTCTCAATGCCCTACAAGTCCCTCCTTCCACCAAGATTGGAGTCACAAGGCTTGAGAAGGAAAGACTTTGTGCAAGAGGTTGTGCCCCACCTATGCACATTGTGTCTATGTACACTATGACTATGTGCCTTAAGGTGCAATGTGAGTATGCACATGTGCAATAGTGGTTGCAATGCTTTACTATGCAAGATGAATGAGTGTGTGTGTGTGTGTGTGTGTGTGTGGATGCACCAGGTTCAACACTAAGATATATTTTTCTTCTCTCATATTCCTACAATCCTCCCTTTCTAGTAGGGTGGATGTTGGTTATGGAGGAGAAGGAGAGTCCTGTGCATACGTGCATGGCTACACTTATATGTGTTTGTCTATATGTATGAAATGTGTGTATACATATGTGTGTATGAAATGATGGATGCATTGTACTATGTATGTATATGGGCAAGGAGTGGATGGACCATGTGTTTATGGATGCGTAGGGCATGTGTTGATGAATTGCACAATGTGTGTAAGTGTACCACATAGGTGTATAGTGTTGTCACACAAGTGCAACCCAATGTCAGGACCAAAAATGGGCCCGACATTGGCTCTCTAACACTTGCTGTACCTCTAAGACACACAAGACACTCCACACGGCCTCGCGGCTAGGAGCGTCTAAGGCACACACTACACTAAACTCTAATATCAATATTGCGTTTATAATAGGACAAAGTCCAACATTTGCTAGAGAGGCAATCAACCGCCAAGACCCACGGAGGACCGCTTATTGTTTCAAGTGTTCCAAGCTGAGCACTAATTGCTACCTCTCATATAGCCGACACACTATCTGTCTTTGCAAGTGTAGTAAGCTTACCTCCACACCCAATTAAGTTGCCTCCTCTCTCGAGTACTCCGGTAGCTCCACGATCCAAGTGCAAGCTTCAAGCAAGCTCCATCCTCAAGCTCCATGCTCCAAGCTCCATTGTCGCGAGCAAGAGAAGAGAAGATAAGAGAAGAGAAGAGAAGAGAAGAAGAGAGGAGAATATGGAGAGCTTATCCACCATGGTTCCTCACCCTCACACCCTCACACACTCACTCCCTCACACTCTCACACTTCCTCTCTCAAGCACAAGCTCAAGCAAGCAAGCAATAAGAAGAAGAAGAAGATAGCTATTTTTGGCCACACACACATGAATGAGCTTCTCATTCACTTTTCAACTTTATATACAAAACCCTAAATCCCTTTTGGATGCTCATCCCCTTTTTTACAGGGCCGGTCATGGCCTAAGCCCTTTTTCCCATTGTCCTCCTATCTTCCTAGCTTCCTTCCTACCGCCCATCTCCCTTTACAATTTGCATGGGTGAGAGCCCGGTGCTCTTAAAATAAATCATGGTGCGCCTTGCGCTCGTTTACAAAATTATTGACTTGCACTTTTTCTTGTGCACATTTCTCCTTGATTTAGGACGTTTTTGCACTTCTTGTGTTTCTAGATTCTTCTTGGCTCGTCTTCGTCTTCCCTTTCACTTTTGCCTTGGCCTTGTCTTCTACTTTAGATTTTTCGGATTTTTCACCTTGTTTGTCTGAGGGTTAACATTTGCCTTCCCCTACTCCTCCGAGGGAGATCCCATAATATATAGGTATAATACCTCATATCACATACATAGGAGGCAACCTCTCAGTTGAAACACCACGGCCTCACTGCAGCTCTCCTACATTTTGGGGATTGGCCCCAAGATGCACTGCCTCAACATAAAGAACAAACGTACAAGATCCACTCTTTGATTTATCAAAGGATCTAGGAGTTGATATTTCCTCATTGAACTTACCCCTAGGAACCGCTCGTCTAACCTACAGCAAAGGCTTCCTCACACTCTCAGCGTTGGTCAATGTTTAGTATATAGGTGCTATGCATCCGGGATTTTATGCCATGTGGCATGCAAAATACAAAAGTGTATGCCTATTGTGCACAATCATTTTATTATTAAAAATCAGCAAAGTGGAGTGAAAAAATCAGCCCTTCAATGATTTTTAATCTACTCGTTGTTGCTGCGTTGCTAGAGACTAGCATCGAGTTACCTCGTGTTACTAGTCTCTTTAGACTTAAATTATTATCATCCTATATGATGTGCACAAACAAAAGATCAGACTTTACCTCATTTTCAGCTTTTAAATGCTTCCATAACCCTTCTTTCCCCCTACCGCTTATGTGTTGCATCATTGCATATGTGTAGGGTTTTGTTTTTTTTTCCATTTTCAATATATAAAGCAATAAAAACACACTAAAATATACAAACAAGGGTGAGCCGAGGCTATACCTCATGTCTCAACTTTGCCAAACATGCATATAAATTAATCATATTTTTTCTTATTTATTTGTCGCAAAAAACCTACTTTTTTTTCTATTTTTTTCTATTTATTTATCAAGAAAATAGAGCGTTTAGTGATTTTCTAGTTTTTTTAATTCTTTCTCCCACAAGACAAGAGCAAGAATGCAAAAGCCAAAAGTTAGTGCACACAAGAATAGCTTGTTCTATTCTTTCTCATCCTTTTTATACAAGTTTTTAGGGTTAGGGTTTTCCCATCCCCCTTGGACATTCATGCCCTCTTTTTGGCCAAGTAATTGGTCAATCCTCATTGCATGCACCTAGATCTATTGATTTACTTGTGTTTATCTCAAGTGCTATTCATTTGTCAATAGAAATTGCATGGGAGAGCCCACAACTCTCTTTACATATCTCAAAATAATGATAAAACATAGATGTTAATTTTTTTTGAAATTCTATATTTTATCAATTTATAATTTTTTGAAATTCTATATTTTATCATTTTGAAAGGAAAAATGACTTTGTTATCTAAACTAGAGATCATGTTTATTGATGACATGAATATTTGCATATATCTCATTTTCCACAACTTTTGATAGAAGGTTAGTAAAAAAAATGATTCGCATATTAGCATCAACCAAAATTAGATTGGAACTTCTACTTAGACTACTCCAAAATCTCCCATCCCTTGAGACTGTCAATTGTAAGACTTCATGCAACATGCATCCTATTTGTCGTGTGAAATTGTCATCCTGTTTTCCCCAAACTAAGGATCTTGCTTGCTAGTTTTCATTTTGGTAAGGTGAGCGTGTATATAACAATGATGTTTCAATAGCACATTATTGGATCCATTAGTTCAATGGTTTCTAAATGTCATCTCTCATTGTCACTCATGTGATAGTCATAAATCTTGATGGAAGCCACAATCAACAATTGCTCTTGATTTGATCTCTTGATGTTTCAATAGCACATTATTAGATCCATTAGTTCTATGGTTTCAAAATGTCATCTCTCATTGTCTCTTGTGTGATAGTCATAAATCTTGATGGAAGCTACAATCAATAATTGCTCTTGATTTGTCGTGTGAAATTGTCATCCTCTACAAGCAAAAATTGAAGAGGCCACTTTGGGAGAAACCTTTCCTAGCCAGTTCTCTCAACTTGTTTTTCGCTAAATTAAGGATCTTGCTTGCCAGTTTTCATTTTGGCAAGGTGAGCATGTATATAACAATGATGTTTGGATAGCAAATTATTGGATCCATTAGTTCTATGATTTCAAAATGTCATCTCTCATTGTCACTTGTGTGACAGTCATAAATCTCGATGGAAGCCACAATCAACAATTGCTCTTGATTTGATCTCCTACTTAGCCATATAGTGCAATTGTGTTGGAAAGCCATGGCTATAAACTTCACAAAGAACAAATCCAAGTGTTATTGTTTGTACAACCGCGAGATAAAAGGTTGAGGAAGCTAGCATTGCAACCTTGGAAACAACACAAATGAAAGAAAAATAAACAATAAATATAGGGAGATTGATACTAAACCTACAATGTGATGAGAGTTGATTTTTGGAGCCTGATTTAATGTGAAATAGTAGCCCAAGAGGCTTAAAAGACCAAATTTTCATGGAAAATGAAATGGTTGCGAATTGATGAGATGGAGTTTCCCTAGATAAAGTTCGATGCCAAGAATGCAACGCAAGAGTCTCAGTTCGTCGATCCGAGTTTGTTTGACCCCCCATTTAATCCCCATAAGGTTTGGTGTTCTAAAGTAGCTATGTGATCTAGGAGCCTAAAATTGCATGATAGAGGCTCAGTTGATAGATTTCGATGCTATGAAGTTGCACGTCTAATTGGATCTCAAATTAGAGTTTGTTTGGGCCTCTGTTCAATAAAAAACCACTTACATGTAGTGCAAAAACTCGAAGTTCAAACTATATATTTTAATGGTTTAAACTTAATGACTTGATTAAGAGGTGAAAAGGCTCAAAACTGAAATTTGGAGGGGGGAGGGGTGTTTTTTCAGCACCCCATTTCTTTATTAAAAAATGGCTTTTGGCAGTGTTGGCATCAAGAGGAATGAAGAAGGAGTTGAGATGAACATTTTCCACACTTGTCATTGTAAGAAACAGATCAAAAAATGATGTAGTAAATGGAAAAATCAAAATCTAGTATTCCTCTCTCCTCTCTCCTCTCTCCTCTTGTGTGTTTCCATGGTTGATTCTATGAGAGAAGGGGATGGATTGAGATATGAGATTTTGATTGTGGGATGATGTTGGAGCATGAAGGAGCATAGATCGAGGTTGGAAGGAGCATCAACGACTATTGGGAAGCATCAATGGGCCTCCAATCATGAGATGCGTATGGTTGAAGTAACTCATGGACCTTTGTATGAATGAGGGGGCTTCCATGTCCACCCACTTGAATGTGTTTCATTCTATTTGCAAGCACTTGTCTTCTTAGGGGATTGACTTTAAGAAGAATATTCCTTTGTTATTTATGTTCGTTACATTACTTTAGTCATGGGACACATTCCTTGGTACTATGCATGCAAAATATGCATGTTGATGGGTTGGAATTTCAATATATAGAGGGATACTCCTGAATGAAGAGGTTAATAGAAAGAATGTTGATGCCTCCCATAGTTCTCATGCTTTGATAGTCACGTTCAAATGGTAAGAGCAATAATGAGTGCCATGGAAGAGACTCTCAAAGTCTTTTTCTTAGTCATGTGGACAATCTTGCAATAAGTTTAGTGGCTGTAAGTCTGCATTGACTTGTCATTATTGTGGGAAGCATGGTCATATTTGGCCACAGTGCCATAAAATGTATGATGACAAGTGCAAGGAAAAGGAAAAGAGCAAAGTGTAGGAGAAGAATGATAATTGGACAATTGTCCCTAGCAAGTCCAGTATCAAGAAAGAAGAGATTAATGTTGTACACACTAATTCTGATGATGATTACATGCTTGTAGTTTCTTCTCTTAATGTTTCATAGTTGGCTAATGCATTGTTCATCTATGCTCAAAATTGGCTAATTGATTTAGGGGCTTCATTTCATGTCCTATCAAAGTATGGCATGATCCGTCAAATTGGATAATGACTTGACATTAGGTATTGTTAGTATTGGAGATATCTAGATGTAGTTTTGTTCAAGTAGCATGTGTACTTTGCATGATGTATGCCATGTTTTGGGTTTGACTAAAAGCCTAATTTCTACTAGATAGTTGGATGATGTAGGTTATCTTGTCTCTTTTGGTGATTCCTCATGGAAGATTACCCATGGGATTCTCGTCTTGATCAAAGAGTGCATTATCAAGAAGTGGTTAAAGCCCCTTGAGATAGAATACATTTTAAGTATGTCGTTTTTATGAGGTACAAAGTCTAGAACTCTTTATCCCCTACTTGTATTTGGGTCTATGGACTATGTTTTGCCAGTGGCTATAGTACCACATGTATCATTATGGCACTTCACCTTGGATACATGTTATTAAAGGGAATGAAAATGCTTACCCATTTGTAGTATCTTCCATCCCTTGACTATAAGTGTTTTGCTACATGCACAATAGGATTCTTTGATACCACACTAGGGGATTTTGATCCCCCAGTGTTTTGGAAGTAGCTTTCTCACTCATCGTGCATCGGACAGTATTGGACCACAACCCATGATCCCATGGAGGAGGCATGGTCTTCTTTGGTAGATGTTTACTTGGGATCCATAACAATCTTGAAATTTACATGTGATGAATATAACCATAACTCAATACTAGTGCTATATACCAAATCATCATGCAATAGCTTTGCTTTTTATGAGCACAAAACTAACATGATGCATTGCTAGAATATAGCTATTGGCACCAAGGTTTCCTCCCTTTTGTTTATAAGAAGACACAATGTAACAAAAAGGATAGATGTTCAAATCACCAAAAGAAGACACGGTTCAAGCTTTGGATTATTGATATTGGATTGGATTGATGTTGTTGTTGACACTAGGGACACTTATACCTAGATCTTGGCTAAAGTTAGTACCTACCTCTCTCATGCAACCCAATGTTGTTGACCTAGCTCCACAATGTGTATTCCTACACCATAAAAACCCAACGTTATCAATGGAGAAAGTCTCATCATGATAATCTCCAACTTTGACTAAGAAAAATGCAAACTTTGATTTTTATTTCATTGGGAATATTTATGTATGTATGACCATCAAGATTTTAGGGATATTTATGTATATATTATTTCTTAACTTTGGGTGTGCTTGAATAGGGACCTACTACGCATGCAAATAATCATCGATATCCATTCTCTCATGGAGTATATAGGATACATGCTTTGTTATATAGGAGTGAAACAAACAATATAAGCCCTTTCTTTTTGTAGGCTCAAATTCCTACTTGTCGAATGTAGATGGGAAATCCATATTGATCATGTGCCCTCTCAATCCGAGATGTCATGGTCCCTCACCTCACAAGCTCTTCTACCATCCAATCTTGCTCACTCGACTAGCTATAAATTTGTACCCCTGTTGCTCACCAAGCAAGAAGAATAACACAAAAAAATAGGACTTAGGTCAAAGGAGCTCAATGTGTTGTATTCTAGATGTTCATTGCGAGCTCTAAAGCTCTGATGCCTCCATGAATGTCTACATTCATTAGCTTTCCACTTCTCAATTTTTCATCTTTTGCATGTAAGAAGCCAATCCCCTTTGTTTATCAATCAAATTGTTTATCTCTCTCTCTCAACCCCCTCAAGCTCTCTGCCTCTATTGCAACTACCCTATCCCTCTACCTCTCAAACTAGGAATGAATCCCAAGAAGGTGAGAAGAAGAGATGGAGGAGTAGCTGACAATAGGAATCTAAGAAGTAGCTCACAAGCCTCCCAAAGAACCCTCTCTCCTTACTTCACAAAAAGATTGCATGTGTAGATTGCTTCAGAGATGGAGAGCTAGAAAAGTGGTAGAGGAAAATATAATCTTAGGTTGAATTAGTCATGAAATGTAATTAAATAAGGTATTTTACCTTAAGTAGAAAGTTTTATTTTTTTAGACCTTGGTGGGTAGGGCCTAGTTCTCTATCGGTACCCATTGCCCATTCTCTTGAGATCCACCTTCTGGGTCTTCATTATTTTCATTATTTTCTCCACAACCTTAGCCCTATCTAAGGCCTCTTCCAGCTTGTCATGTATTTCCTTTGCAAGCCTATGAGCTAGCTCCTACAAGGGTTCTCAATTCCTTTCTTCTTACTGTTCAATTTTCTTTTTGGCATGCTCCAATCTCTTATCTTGCCACTTTGTCAGGGCTTCTAGAGTTGCAAGTTTCTCTATTTTGTTTTGCTAGAGTTTCTCCTTCTTCTCAGTTATCTATTCTACTCTTTACTCAAGGTCCTCTTGGTTTTTAGTGGCTTCATCCTATTGCCCCTCCAACTAGAGAACTCTCCTTGTCCCATTGCAGTTGTCTAATATGAACTTCTTGTTACTTCACCTTGTCTTTCAGTTGGGCCGTGATGGCTGTGGCTTCCTTGTACTAGACCTCCCTTCTTTCCCTACTCTCCTTCTCTTGTGCATGTTACCACAATACTAATTCATTGTACTTATCATTTCTATTCTTTTCTTTGCTAGTATTGTTATCTCCATCCTCAAAGTGTAGAAATCCCTTGTGTACTACCTTTGTAGGGTAATATAGGATTCTCTCTTTTTCTAGTGCTAGCACATGGCTTATTTCCTTTCTTTTTCTTTTTGGTCTCTTTGCTCTTCTAGGTTCTTTAGAAAATCATCAAAATCTTTCCAAGACCTAGAGTGATGAGAGGTATGTGAGAAGATATTTCTTCTACCCTTTCTCACCTCCCCTTCCTAATTTTGCCTCCTTTGTAGTGGCCAATCTCTTTGACCTTGGGGACTGATGGTTCCTTTGATCTACTTCTAGAGACTAACAAATAGATGGCATCAAGCCATTGTGATACTAAGGCTACTTGGTTGATCCCTTCACCTTGTAGAGCAGCAAGGGGTAGTAGTAGCCCCACTTGATGAGCTCTCTGCTTTCTCTACACTCTTACTTGAGCCTGTTCTAGGTTGGGGTGGGTTAGGTGGAACCCCAAATTTTTCTTCTCTTTTCCCTCCTATATGTTCTATAGAGTTTCTTGCAACTTGATGGTAGTCTTTACTCTCTTGCCTTTCTTTGGCTTGGCGTTCTTCCTATGTGTGCCCCCAAGATGATGCGTCGTGAACATAAAACACATTCGAAACAAAGTCCACTCTTTCAATTAAATGATCCAGGTGATAATAGATAAACCTCACCAAATAACCCCCATGGAATCAAATGTCTAGCCCTACGGCTTGGGATACCTCACACTCTCAGTGTCAGTCATCACTCATACAAACATGTGCTATGCATCCACGATATGATACCATATGGTGCATCAATGCAAGTGTGTATATGACCATCATGCTCAAACAAATTTATCCATTGAAAATTAGCAATGTGAAAGTGCGAAGACAATTCTTTTCATATTTTTCTTTTACTACGATAGTACTTCATTGCTTAAGGCTAGTACCGAGCTTTCTCGTGATACTAGCCCCTTTAAGTTTTAAAAGACCACAAACTCTATATGATAGGCATCATGAAACATTAGAATTTAACCTACTTTATCCACTCAACAACCCCCTACGCCCTATTGTTTAAAATTTTGTATGTGTTGATAGGTGTAAGGCGTGGTTTTTAATGTATTTTTCTTTATTGAAAGCGATAAAAACTCACTCCAACAAAAAGATAGGGTTGAACTGAGGCTAAACCTCATGCTTCAACTCTATCATACATTCACAATATAAATCTTAAAATTTTTTATTTTTATAATGTGAAAAACCTATTTTTTCTTTTTTTCTTAGTTTTTTCTATTTATTTATAGAAAATTATTGATAATTATTGATTTTTTGGTTTAGATTGAATGAAATGATGAAAAATGATTTCTTAGCATGTTTTATCCCATGGGAATGGCAAATGCACACTAAAAACCCAAAAAATCGTATATTTTTCCTTAAATTGCATAGTCTCGGGTTTTGCGTGTTTAACATAAAATCATTATACGACTGATTTTTTCATGATTCCTTCAACATAACTAATCAATCAAAGTATGGGAAATGAAATACAATCATTGCTAACCATTTCAAACAACAATTAATCTCATAAAACAATAAAATCTACATTTTTCTCAAGAAACCACTCATTATGACACATGTTTTTCAAACTTGGAGGGCCATTGTCACTCTTTCATGGGGCCAGTGACAATTCTCCAACCTCAATTCACATTTCTATCCATTCCCGCATTATCACACGATAAAAAACATCCATCTCATCCGATCCCCCTCTCTTTTACATTGATCCATGAGAAAAACCACAAGACGAGAGAGGAGAGAGAAAGACTAAAATAAAATCTTTTTACTCCGTGCATCATTTTCAATCATTTTTGTGGCAATGAAGGGCAAAGAATTGATGCATCTTGCTTCCAAGAGCTTGCCTATGATGGTGCTAAGCAAAAAAAAAGATTAAAAAAATGGACATTTGGGGGTGTTGAAAAAAACGATGCCCCCTCCCTGCCCCTCCCCACATATTTTGAAGAATTGTGATGTTTTGTTGTCGCACGAGATTCATGCAGGGTCGTGAAAGTCACTCACCGCAGGGACGCTTAGCAAGATGGGAGCAAAAGATAAAGAAGAGTACTCAAGTCAAGATAAATACATGGACTAAAAGCATGGTTAGGATTCACATTCGATCGATTACATATGTTGGTATGATAAGGAGAAGTGGGAATACAAGGACTTACATGTTTTCATACATAGATTTCTTGATTGATGCACACAAAGGATAGATTAGAAGAAGTTCAATAAATCAATTCACAAGAGATTTTCAAAGTTTGGTCATGAGAGAGCATAATTTGTAATGAATATGCATGAAAAGAGAAGCAATTTGAAATCATTTTTCACAATGTAGATATGGTGCTTCCAAGTAATAAGGTTCCAAAGGGTGAGGAGGTCTCATCCAAATAAACATATTCTCCAAAACCATTTAAAAGATTGATTTTAGCAGCATCAACAATATTTATCTCAGGATTCCGGTTTGATTTGATTTGAACAGAGTTGTGTTAATCATCACCATGACAAAGTCACCTGCAGAGATATTTACAAGTCCAATAAATTCAATAGAAACATAGAGTTGCAGGAGAGTGAATTATAGATGATCTCATTGTGGTACCACTTTCAATGTTCCGAGGTATGGCAGAACCCCTTAGTCCACTTTGAAGGGTGGAAGCAATCGTTCCATCACCACTCTGTCCTCAGTAGTCGTTTTTTTTTGAACATTTGTTGATTCTAGAAAACATGGGTGAATCTCTGGCCACAGCCTGCACATGGAAACCTTTAAACACCTAATCTTAAACATACCCCTTGAATCTAAAGGGGAGAAAGGTAGGATTAGTCGGCCATCTCCAAAATTTTCTTGGTGGCAACAATCTATGGAGAAGGATTAATAATGCGCGATGCTCATATAGAAGCAATAATTCAGGGTGGCCACAAGGATATCGCAAATAGAGCAGGACATTTTTGTTCTCTTTGTGGACATATATTGGCAGCTAGATCATGTCCAGAAGTAAACAGTAGGCGCAGTATGTCTTGGAGCGTGATTACATGATGATCAACCAGCAATCACAGTGACTTTATGATCAACTACACATCGTTTAAGGTGGTTTCTTCCCTAGGCCGTCATCATTTAGTAGAATAAAGCATATACTATAATCTCCATCCTGTTGCTGATGGGATTGATCACTTCCTTGAGCTTCTCTGGCATAATAATGCTACCATAGCCTGCAATCACATGGAACATTTGTTTTTGTTAAAAGTTGAAATTTAGTAGTTTCACGTTATCTTCTTGGTGGTATGTCAGTGTTAGTTTGGAAAATCATGATGTCGCAAAACAAAACTCTGTCCTTGATGCCAACAATGATAACGTTCTTCCAAGCATACACTGAATTCCAAGCCTGAAGATCATCCACCATAAGCTATATTGTTCTTCATGGGTCCACCTTTCTCGTATGCTTGCAGTATCGCTGTAGTTGATCATTATCGCCACCTCTGTTTGACTCCACAATAATCCCCCATGGCAAGAAACACACTAGCTTTCTCCAATACTATGCCTTCTCGATAGCAGATATTGCATACCAGTTGTCGTCCCTTCTAACTTGACTTTTCACAAAGTTTCCACAAATGTAGACTTCTTCGTGGTCTCCTGCAGATTCCGTTGATCTCCCTTACTGCAAGTCGTGCATGCTGATGAAGACCTTCATAGACCTCTTGTCAATCCCTTGATGATGGTGATGGACCCCTCCATTCTTGCTATCAGACTCGTCCAACCACGTACAGGTCGTTAGTCAGGGAATCGACATTCACTTTCAAAGGATTCAGAAGAGGAAGCAACTGAATTAGAAGCTGATCATGGGTCTACTATTGTCGCTTCCTTGCCCGTGTAGGGAGCCCGTCCTGCCGTTTTATCCCCCCCCCTTTTAAACTTGTTGTCCATGCTGGTAATCGACGCAAAGCTTGGTGCTTTTTCTTGAGAAAAGCTTCAGAAAAGCTTTCAATCTTTGACGTCAATGTTTACATCAATCTTGTCACCTCCAAAAAAGCTTATTAAAAGCAATCATTTTTTTTCGCCCCTGACTGAGATCAAGGATGACGCTTTATCAGCACCTTTGCTTCTGCTATACATTAGGATAAGAGCGCATGAGCATCTAAACGCTTTGAGTGCCTTATCAATGAAGCCACATCTACCATTATCCATGGGTATAACTCT
The DNA here is from genome assembly GCF_053477565.2 of Lygodium microphyllum. Taxonomy (NCBI): domain Eukaryota; kingdom Viridiplantae; phylum Streptophyta; class Polypodiopsida; order Schizaeales; family Lygodiaceae; genus Lygodium; species Lygodium microphyllum. The sequence continues at coordinate 36,523,094 of NC_141151.1, forward strand.
CCCATTACACGAAGTGCAACAATAGGTTTGGAGTGGAAATTAGCTAGGGAATTCACATCCTTAGAGGAAAATTTGTCTCTCTCCTCACATCACTACAAGGAATTGGGCAATTAGCGACGCCGATTAGCGACGGCGGATATCGGCGTCGCTATTGGCGTCGCTATAGTGGGACAAAAGAGAGGTGACCCTCCCTCACTATTGAAGATCCCGAAGGGGTGCAACCAACCGACCCGGGGGGAACTTTGCCCACCTCCCGGTGATTCAGAGCCCGTGTAGGGAGCCCATCCTGCCGTTTTATCCCTCACACAGGTACAACGAGTGGAGAATTGAAGATTGAAGACTTTCCAACGACTCAAGTACCTACTGGATTAAAACAGGGTAAAACAGGGCATTTTCAGGTTACCCACAGGGTATTTACAGGTCGATACAGGTACACCCTTTGATATTGAAGCACAGGTGCAGGTACTACAGGGTACCGACAGGTCCTATATACCCCTTTGCAGGGTTTGGTAGCCATTTGAGGTTACTTTCTTGCATTACAGGGTCAAAACAGGGCACTTACAGGTCTAAACAGGGTGCAGGACTGGACAGTTCAGACTCTGAAATTCAGTTACAGAATTTTTTGTCCTAAACCTGTTATAGCGTGCTATAGCTCATCTCGAAGAGGGCATTGTTAGCTTCGATTCGCACAAAAAAGTTTTGCAATCGGAGTTTTCTAGCCAAAGTTATAGCCGTTTTACTGACAGGGGGTACTGCAGGACTGCACTAATATGGCAGGACATAAAGGCAAAAATAAGGTCCAGGAGGATTATGCACAACAAATCAGGGATTTCATTATGGAAAGCACACTTCAAGAGAACCCTGAAGAGCCTCAACAAGGAGAAATTAGTATACTCAATGATACTTTGTGTGCCCATGAACTAAGGCATAGAGAGCGACATGAGGCCATGCTGTCAAGAATGGATCAGATGGTTCAATCTACTGATCAGACCAAGGCTTCTATTGATAGATTGGTAATGTCCAACGACCTACTCATGGCACAAATCTCTAAACTTTTACAATTACAAGTGGCATCAAAAGAAGCTAATGAGAAGGCCTGTTCAAATACTGACCCTTCAGTCCCACTTCAGCCATCCAACCAAAATGGTCATGGAGATGGAATCATTGGAAGAAGAGGTATTCCAAATAGTCAGTATGAAGTGGGAGAAGCTTCACAAAGGCATGATGACTATTTGGGCAGCTTGAACGGAGCCAATACTCAAGCTTTTGGATTGCATACTCAGCATTCTAGGGGTGCTTTACCAACAGGAAGATTACATGGTAATTCTCAGCCACCTGTTGGAAGATATCAGTCTCAATTTGGAGGTTCCGTACTTGGAAATTCTGATCAGCCAGTTTTGGGACAGCAACCCTTCCATGATAGAGAATTCAAGGACAAAATTATCGTATCCAATTCAATGGTCAGTCATCTTCAGCATCAGAATTAGAGGAATGGACCTCTAAGATGGAGACTTATTTTGACATATTTCCTAAAACTGATGTTATGAAGATACACTTTGCCTCCTTGCACTTAGAAGGATTTGCCCACACTTGGTGGAGGTATTTCAAGAAAGAGAATGTACTATATGTTGAGAATTGGGAAGCTTTCAAGGCACTTATGGCTGAAGTCTTTGTTTCACCTCTTGAAAAAGAGAAGTTAAAACGAAGTGGTTTGGAACAAAGGGGCCTAAGTGTAAGAGAATATACAAACCAATTCCTCAACTTGACCATATATGTGGAAAACATCAGTGATGAGGCCAAGTTACACAAGTTCATGTATGGTTTAGAACCATCCTTGTCAGCTGATGTTATGGCGCAGAATCCTACTTCACTTTTCAAGGCTATTGAGCTTGCAGAGCGCTATGGAAGGAAGTATAAGAAAGAGTCTTCATTTCAGCCAAGTTATGGACAGCCAAGGACTGTTTTAAAGCAAGGGCAAGTTGATAACAATTATGGCAGCAATCATATGCCTACTGGGAGCTTACGGATACCAACTTATCCTCCATTTAATGCTTCTAGGCTTCAAAGCAATTTTAGGACAGCAAACAGTCCAAAGGTTGAATTTAAGCAAGGTGACAATAAGCCTAAGTCTACTTCAGCCAATACAAATTCCAGAAATATTCCCATGGATCTTTACAAGGAAAGAAAGGACAAAGGCTTATATTTCAAGTGTGGAGAAAAGTATACTCCTGACCATGCTTCAAAGTGTGTATATAAAAATGCCAAGCCAAAAATTCAGAGTATGCTAGTTCTTGAGGACTTTGAAAATGACATAGATGAAGTTAATGCAGTCACAATCAATGCTGAAAACGAAGATTTCGAGGATGATGGTGGACATGAGTACTTCTATGATCCATGTGACTCTTTTCCTTTTGATCCAGGCGGTGATATCCCATTTGATCCTGGTGGATCTTGTAATGAGTTGCCTGCTGCCACTAATTGTTCTATCTCTATGGATGCTTGGACGGGATCTAATAGCCCTAATACACTTCGTATAAAGGGAAGCATATGTGGAAAGCCAGTGTTCATCTTGATAGATAGTGGTAGTACTCACAATTTTGTCAATAAATCTATTATGTACAAGTTGAATTGTGTTCCCACTGACTTACAGCAGCCCATTCGAGTACAAATGGCTAATGGTGAAGAGGAAACCAGCACGCAGATTTGCCCACAGATTTCTTTGCAGATGGCTGAAAATTTTGAAGTCAAAGTAAACCTGATCACTTTGGAAATGGGGCCCATAGATATTGTACTTGGTTGTGATTGGTTGATGACCTTAGGCAGGATTACTATGGATTTCTCACAGTTATATATGGAGTTTTTCTCCAATGGACAGCTTATTCGTTTACAGGGGATCCCTAGTAGATCTGATTTTCAGCTTATCACCATTCAACAACTCAAGAAAGAGTACAAAAAGCGCTCACAGATATTTGTATTGCATTTGAACAAAGAAACACAGGATCAGCCCAATAATTCAGCAAACCATCCAGCCTTGACAGCTCTTCTTGAGGAGTATAGAGATTTATTTGAAGTACCTACTTCATTGCCTCCTAAGAGAGCGGTGGATCACCCCATTGATTTGGAACCCAACTCAAAGACAATCAATAAGCCACCTTACAGACTATCAAAATGTGAACGAGAGGAAGTAGCCAAGCAAATCAAAGAGCTTCTTGAAATGGGATTTATTGAACCCAGTTCTTCACCTTATGCATCCCCAGTCCTGTTAGTCAAAAAGAAAGATGGATCTTTCAGAATGTGCATTGACTACAGGGATCTCAATAAGATAACAGTGAAGAACAGGTATCCTATACCCAGGATAGATGATTTGATTGATGAGCTTAAGGGGGCTCCATTCTTCACGAAGATTGATTTGAGATCAGGGTATCATCAGATTCGCATGAGAGAGGGTGATGAAGTCAAGACTGCTTTTAGGACTGATCGTGGGCTCTACCATTTCTTGGTGATGCCATTCGGCCTTACAAACGCTCCAGCTACCTTTCAAAGCCTGATGAATAAGATTCTAAAACCTTTCCTCTTTCAGTTTGTCTTGGTGTTCTTCGACGACATTTTGATCTACATCAAGACTTTTCAGGATCATTTGTCGCATATGAGAAAGGTTTTTGATGTGTTAAGACATCATAGGCTTTTTGCTAAGGAGAAGAAGTGTTCTTTCATGCAGACTGAAGTGGAATACTTGGGACATATAGTCAGTGAAAAAGGAATACAGGCTGATCCCAAGAAGGTGCAATGCATAAAAGATTGGCCAACGCCTACTACTACTACCTCTCTTAGAGGATTTCTTGGTCTATCTTCATTCTATTGCAGATTTATGAAGCATTATGCGGCAATTGCAGCCCCTTTAACTGACAGATTGAAGAAAGAGGCTTTCTTTTGGGATGCTCTTGCAGATAGCAGCTTCAACTAGTTAAAGGAATTACTTACCACTGCTCCTATTCTTGTATGCCCGGATTTCTCAAAAGAGTTTACTATACAGTGTGATGCTAGTGGCCGTGGCATTGGGGCTGTTTTGCTTCAGGAGCATGGAGTAATTGCATTTGAAAGCCGTAAGCTTACTGATAAGGAGATGGCCATGAATGTTTATGATCAGGAAATGTTGGCTATTCTGCATGCAATCAAGAAATGGCACCATTACTTATATGGCAGCCGATTCAGAGTACATAGTGAACATCGTGTACTCAAGTATTTCCTTACTCAGTCAAATCTTACTCCAAAGCAACAACGATGGGTAGCAACATTACAAAATTATGACTTTGACATCACTCATACAAGGGGCAAAGATAACATAGTGGCTGATTCTCTCTCTCGTATGTGGGCCTACAAAGTATCAGCCATGACGGAATTACATAGTGATTGGATTGAAGAGCTACAAGAGGCATATCTCTTAGATGAGGAATTCAGCCAAATCTTTCAGAAATTACAGCAAGGTCTTATGGAAGAAAACTCACATTACCAGCTTAAAAATGGTCTTATTTGGTGGAAGGGCAAGATTGTTATTCCCTCTACTTCTTTTTTCAAGCGAAAAATTATGGAGGAGTTGCATTCTTCGCCTTTAGCTGGACACTTGGGAGTTTTCAAGACTTATAACAGGATCAGCAAGAGCTTTTATTGGAAAGACAGGAAAGATGTAGAAGCCATGGAAGCTTGGAGCAAGAAGGGAGAGAAAGATTGTAAATGTATTGATTTGTCAAAAAGTTGTGAAAAATTACAACTTCTCTCCTTATATACCAGTGTCTATGTGACATGGCATATTATTAGCATTCTAACTATTCTCAGCTTTTTATAATTATAGCGACGCCAATAGTGACGCCGCAGGAAAAAAAGCGCGGCCGAAACCCGAGCGCCGTTTTCATTTCTTTTGCTTCGACTTTTGAGAGCGAGAGCGAGGGAGAGAACGAAGGCTTTGTGAGAAGGAAGGAGAGGAAGAAGACTTGCTGCTGCCGCCGCCGCCGCCACCGCCGTTGTTCGCGAAGGAGAGGAGGAGCCCTCACTGCAAAGAGAAGCCGCTCCATGCTCACCACATCTCATTGGTGAGTCTCGCTCTCTCTTTCTTTTGCTTGTTGAAGGTTTAAATCGTTTTCTTTTACTTGTTTAGGAGAGGAAATGAAAGAGAAGGAGAGGGAGAGGGAGAGAGAGGGAGAGAAAGAGAGGGAGAGGGAGACGGAGAGAAAGAGAAAGAGAGGGAGAGTGCATTCTCTCTCTCTCTCTTCCTTTTGCTTGTTTAATGTTTAAATTACTTTCTTTTTTGCTTGTTTAGGAGAGGAAACGAGAGAGTAAGAGAGAAAGAGAGGGAGAGGGAGAGGGAGAGGGAGAGGGAGAGAAATAGAAATAGAGGGAGAGGGAGAGGGAGGGGGAGGAAATGAGAGAGGGAGATAAAGAGAAAGAGAGGGAGGAGGGAGAGTGCATTCTCTCTCTCCCTCTCCCTTTTGCTTGTTTAAGGTTTAAATCACTTTATTTTTTGCTTGTTTAGGAGAGAAAATGAGAGAGAAAGAGAGGGAGAGGGAGAGGGAGGGGAAGGAAATGAGAGAGGGATAGAAAGAGAAAGAGAGGGAGAGTGCATTGTATCTCTCCCTCTCCCTTTTGCTTGGAGGATGTTTAAATCACTTTATTTTTTGCTTGTTTAGGAAATGAGAGAGAAAGAGAGATAGAGAGGGAGAGGGAGAAAAAGAGAAAGAGAGGGAGAGGGAGAGGGAGGGGAAGGAAATGAGAGAGGGAGAGAAAGAGAATGAGAGGGAGAGGGAGAGGGTGAGAGAGAGAGTGTGCATTCTCTCTCTCACGACAGGTTTGGTTGTTTGTTGTTTGAATCACTTTCTTTTTTGCTTGTTTAGGAGAGAGGGAGAGGGAGGGGAATGAAATGAGAGAGTAAGAGAGAAAGAGAGGGAGAGGGAGAGGGAGAGGGAGAGAAAGAGAAAGAGAAAGAGAAAGAGAAAAAGAAAGAGAAAGAGAGGGAGAGGGAGGGGGAGGAAATGAGAGAGGGAGAGAAAGAGAAAGAGAGGGAGAAGGAGGGAGAGTGCATTCTCTCTCTCCCTCTCCCTTTTGCTTGTTTAATGTTTAAATCACTTTATTTTTTGCTTGTTTAGGAGAGGAAATGAGAGAGAAAGAGAGCAAGAGGGAGAGGGAGGGGAAGGAAATGAGAGAGGGATAGAAAGAGAAAGAGAGGGAGAGTGCATTGTATCTCTCCCTCTCCCTTTTGCTTGGAGGATGTTTAATTCACTTTATTTTTTGCTTGTTTAGGAAATGAGAGAGAAAGAGAGATAGAGAGGGAGAGGGAGAAAAAGAGAAAGAGAGGGAGAGAGAGAGGGAGAGGGAGAGGAAGGAAATGAGAGAGGGAGAGAAAAAGAACGAGAGGGAGAGGGAGAGGGTGAGAGAAAGAGAGAAAGAGAGGGAGAGGGAGAGAGAGGGAGAGAAAGAGAGGGAGAGGGAGGGAAAGGAAATTTAAGATAATAGACTTATTGATAATGGTATGCAATGTGCTTTGCCATGGGCCACGTACATTGGTAACTCTTTAAGATGGCTTAAAAATGGTCAATTCCTTCATAATGTCCAAGTAGGGGATCTAATTATGATATGCATAATTCATTGTTTTTGTATTAACTTTATAGGCATGCCAAATTAGAAATCATGCCAACTAGTCAACGGAAGGACTAAAAGAAAATGATACCCTAGCTAATGGTCATTAAGGTACTTCATCAAAATGAACCCAAAAGTATTGTTATAGAAGAAGAAACCCTTAAATTGATTATAGGATAATTTCTCTCAGGTCTTATGACTATGAGTAGAATTGATTGAAATAAATTTTATTACTATAGTTATTAAATTTCATAGATGGCGCGCATTAATTTTAAAATGGATTACTTATACTCAAAGTCGAGATATAATAAATAATTATCTACGGGGACAAACAAATCCTTGAGCATGATACAAGGCCGAGATATAACATCGGAAAATCTCTCAACTACTATATACAATGCAAGATTTATGGTCAACTTGCAACTTGACGTACATCTCCATAAAGCCATCCATTTAAGCCTCGTTTGCTGTAATGTAGATAAGATGGAAAACGAAGAAGGTCTTATTGTTCAAGACTGCGAGACGTATCTTAATCAGCATGTCCCATGTCCTTGCTCTCAATGCAAGTTGGCAATTAGACGAAAACGCCGATTGTCTATAGAACACGTACGATGATTTGGCGAGTTTCAATCTGAGATCATTGATCAGGCGATTGCAGATTTTCAGCAAACGGTAATTTGAAGTTAATATTAATCATGCATTGTACTCTCAAGCTAATTGAAACCATACACAATAAGATTGGGTCTTGTTGGCAAATTTTCTATCTAGGGGGGTGATGTCTCGACCCAAGGGGGAGTGCACCCTTTGCGGCCAATTAGAAGAGTTCGTGGACGTGCGATGGATGGATTGCAGGAGCCAATCGACTACTCGCAAGGCCCATATATACCGTCAATGCCAGAGGAGACAGACAACCTTCCCGACCTGCCTACAATCTTGGAGCCTGAGATGGAGGCAATGATCGATGCATTGATGATGTCAGGAGGCATATTCCACGGTGGATTCCGTGAGGTTTTACGGTGGATTCCGTAAACTTAGATGACCGGGGCTCATACACAAAGTGGATTCTTTGTGCGAGAAGTTGATGGGGACGCCTGTCCTTTTCGGGCGTTTCATTAATTTAGTGTGTACATGGGTGATTCCATAGCGGGTGATTCCGCAAAATACATATTCAATTAATAAACGTTTATGAGTTTAGAGTGCGCACTCGTAATAAATTAAGGTTAGGATTTATTTCTAACCAGTTGATTTATTTATGTAGCTGAAGATTGGTAGGTATTCACTTTTGTTGGTTTAATTGTATTATTTTACTAACGATTGTGAATGTTTCAGTTGATGTGCAGAGATAGCAGCAGTGGCGAAGGAAAGCATTGGAGTCTAGCGAGTATTCGACCTTTGGATTATATTTTGATAGGCGCCACGCCTATATTTTGTTATGTCTATTGAGGCATCGATTATTTATTATTATTTTGTATGCGCCTACGCGCACGGATATGTTATTTCTATTTGGACATTGTGTTGGGCATGCCAGATTCCATGGAAACCGTCCATTAGCTTTATTTCCTATTTTTGTAGAAAGCAAACTCAAAAGCTAAAAGCTTGTCATATTTTTGTAAATTGGGCTATTATTGAGCATGAAGATGGAAATATACATAAAATACATGCTTTGTGAAGCGCTCACACAAGGCATGGGGGGAGATTGAACCCAATTGGTCTCTTGCTTCTTGTCATTCATGCTTTTACATTGTTTTTTGTGCAAAAAGGAAGTTCATTGTTCTTGGGGACCTTCCGGGATTCACTACGTGAGCATACTGCGACCGATCTGCGCACCAGTGGTATCAGAGCGGAGCTGAGATCAAGAGCTTCCAATCGCTACCCATCTCGAGCGAAGGCGGAGCTCCAGGAACGATCGGGCTCTACAGTCAATCTCGTCGTGAACCGTCGATACAGGCAGACTTCTAGTGATCAAGAACCCCTGTTTCTACTGTCAGATCGCGAAGGACCAGGCTGTACAGGCGGAGGACCACGCATTCATCTCCTTCATCAAGTCTTCAAAAACCAGTGAGCAAACTCCATAAACCAACTTTTTCAAAGCTTAATTGTTAAGCTTATAAGCTTTAAAAGAAGCTTGAAGCTTCAAATTTCTCGCCGTGGTACAAGAGGAGGTCTGCACGTTTTTCGCGCCGTGCAGAAAACGGCCCCCCCTTCCCCCCCCCACCCCCCCCACGAAATTAGACGATTGTTTCATTAAGCTTCTCAAGCTTAATCCCTTAAGTCAAAGCTAAACTACTCAAGTCAAGTCAGACAAGACAATCAAGTTCATAAACTTCAGGTCCTGCACTTCTGTAGTCAAGTTCTGCAAGTCGATTGGAATCAAGTCCTGCAAGTTCATCAAGTCGGCCTAAGTTCTGCAAGTCTGCAACTCTGCAAGATGACTAAGTCTGCAACTCTGCAAGTCAAACTAGTCAACTGGAGTCAGAACCGACTAGTGCTCAAAACTCCTAGAAGGGCTGTTCCTGCGCAGAAACTCCGAACTGCAAAGTTGTTCGTGGCAAGGTATTCTACCCATACGCAGGTCCGCTGAAGTATTTTCAACATACGAAGAGGGAAATATTGCAGATTTTCTAAAAATTGAGAAAGAAATACCCAAAAATACATAGCCTTGTAACCCCGAATTTGAGCTATGCTCATCCCACTAACCTGATTTTGAGTGAGAAAGGTCTTTTGAGTTTTACAGGATGACGACTCCACATATGGATGATCCTATGGCTGAAGATGACCTACCTGAGCCTACCATGGAACAAAAGCTGGATCTAATCATGCTGCAATTGGAAGAAGAACGAAGGGCTAGGCAAGCATTGCAAGCGCAATTGACAAAATTACAAAGAGCGTCTATCGACAAAGAAGAACCTCAAGCTGAAGATTTGATTCGACGTACCATCGATGCCACTCTTGAAGCTCAAACAATTCACAAGGAATCAAAGATAAGTAAACAAAGTTTCAAATTTCACACTTTCAATGGCATACGAGAAGGAAAGACTGTTTTATCATTCATTAGCCAGTTTGATGACTATTTCCATGAGGAAACCTATCCAGAAAAAGATAAAATCAAGTGTGTTACTAATCATTTGGTAGACAGAGCATCACTTTGGTGGACTGTAGTACGCAAGAGCATAGAATGTCCTGCTACTTGGGAAGATTTCAAGAAGAAGTTCATGTAGAATTTCCTTCCACCGCAATTTCATGAGAAGGCTATCAAGCAATGGGATTTACTTCAACAACGGGATCATGAGCCTATTCCACAGTATACAGAGCGTTTTTGGAATGCACTCCTACAGCTACGCATGCTTGAAGACGTACCAGAGACGACACATAAGCGGAAGTATATGTCTGGACTTCTTGGACATTACTACGCTGAAGTGAACATGTTCAAGCCTGCTACCCTTGAAGACGCCATCTCACTAGCTCACGACACTGAAGATAAGTTACGCGGTAGAGACAGACGACCACAGCAACTCCAAGCCAATGGTAATTATGGATCTAAACAATTCAATTCCAATTTTAGAAGGTTTAATCCAGGTCGTTTCTCTTCACCATCTTTCTGCAAGAATTGGGCTAAACCACCTGCATTACCATCCAATGTCAATCCAAATCCTAAGCCTATTCCACAAGCAAATCCAAATGTACCCAGATTTCCAGCCATTGCAAATAATGTAACCAAAGCCAAGCCAATAGTATGCTATAAATGTCACCAGCCTGGGCATCTCGCAGCAAATTGTCATTCAAAGAAGCCACCAGTACATATCAACTATCTTGGAGCCATGGACGAAGACGAGCATGAGGATATGCCCGATTTCATCGAGCAGTAGATAGATTCTCTACGGGCTAGATGATGGATTGCATGTGTGCATACATGTCACATAGACGATCCGACGCACGCAAGGTAATCAAGAGTGGGGCTCCAAAGCCCGAGTGGTTAGATGCAGACGACTGGCACCGACTGAGGGAGGAGGCTACAAATTCACCAGGACGTTGGAGTCAGCAGCGGAAGGCGGCGAGGGCACGAATCAAGGCCGAATCGGTGCATCATCTTGGGAGTGGCGGCCACATGACATATTTGGAGGACTTTGTAAGTTTCTCTTTTGTTTTGCTTATTTGTTTTTTTGAGATATTCTTTGTACTGACAATCATGTTTCTAACAGTTAGCATTTTGTTTTCTTTACAGCACTCCGTTACAAATCGCGATCCGCAAGGCCTTGAGACTCGATATGCAGAGAGGCACGGTATCAGGGCATTGATCGACCGATTGTATAGACGCGGCGGCCCTGTAAGTCACTCATCTTTCTTGTCTGTAGTTACCATGAGATATTTGAATGCATTATTGTATGGTGGATTGATATGTTGTTTCTTTTTCTGCAGAATCCGTTTGATGCTCCTTTGCAGCAGGACGAGCTTTCGGGGGACGAGGATTTGTAGCTCGCCCTTGGATCCTTAGAGCTCACACACCTTTAGTTTTTAGTCGCCTGATATATGTAGACATTTTCTATGTATTAGTGATATCGTTTCATGATTGTACCAATCGCATTTTATGCGATCATGTATTTATTTCATGTATCGGTTTTATGATTTCAGTATACATTCTTTTTGTTTGCAAACACTTTGTATGCAACAGTGCATAAACTATTTTGTATGGCTCTCATACAGCACACAGTGCTATATGTGGCAGGGCAGCTTGCTGCCCTGTCACAATTTTTTTTTTCTCTGTTACCATCGCTATTTGCATCGCAAATTTACTGCTCGCATCGCTATTGGCGTCGCTATAAGCGTCGCAAATTCTCTGTAACCGTTGCTATATGCGTCGCAAATGCGACGCATATAGCGACGGTTCTATGGCGTCGTCAATAACGACGCTTTTTGCGACGACGGGGGAAAATTTTGTTGTTTGTATTTTCGTCGCTTTAAACGTCGCTATAAGGTCTATATCTTGTAGTGCATCTCAATAGAGACCAAGAGAGGTCATTGTCCAAGGTATGTATAATCCCATTAGGCTTTGTCAAATCGGAATATATCTTTTTACAATGTTCTCTACAAAACATAGTACTCAGTGCAAGCAAGATACATGTTTTATCCTAATTGGTATTGCCAAAAGAACATTGACACTTTGACCAAAACCAATCTACTTTTAGGATATCTTGTATCTATAAGTAGGTTGTGTAATAGGTGGAGAGACAATGGTCACATCATACCAAGTCTCCACCATTTTCACAAAGAAAGCAAGTGTCGAATGTAGCAATACTCCACTTAAATTTCCATAATATGAGAGGATAACTTTTAGCTTTTGTAGGTTGCTAAATGTTGAACCAATTTTACTTATGAAGAGACATAATTGAACCAATTTCGCATATGAAGAGACATAACATCTGCACTCGCAACATCCATATTACAAGTCACATGGGGAAGGTCCAAAGCGAAGGATCAACACTACGACCTTTTCCTTTAGTCCTTGAGTCTTCCAAACAGAAACCTTTATATGAACTTGTTTTTCCATGCATTGTGCCCTAACAAGAATATGCTTTGGAAGAGAATTTCGTGCCCAATCATTCATGTGGTTTGCAAACAAAAATCCATGCAATGCAATCATTCAAATGATGCTTCCACACAAAAATTTATGAATGCAGTGAAGAAAATGTGCCTAGCCTATCTACTTGTGCTCATGCGTCATGCAAAATGAAAACAAAAAGATACACACAATAGAAAATAAATTCCTAATGATGTTGACTAATGTGTCCAAATTCTTGGCGAAAAACTTGCCCGCCCTCAGGTTCATAGTGGTGGACGAGCAACATCAGGACATCCACCCCCTCCAAACTTGCACATCCTCTAGATGGGCCACAACTACCCGTCCTCATCATTGTCAAGCTCGATGGTCAATGCGATCTTCTCATCTTCTGTAAAAGCATATGCAATATCCACATCTTCATCTTCATCATCTCCTAGCTCAAGTCCACATCATAAATCTCATAATCCAACTCCTTAATTGCATAGGTTGCATAATCTCTTCTCTTGAATAATTTGATTTTCTTCCTTGCAATCAGAATTTGCAAAGTTGTGCCATTAGGTTCTACTAAGGAATATGTAGCATTGTCATGGACATGGTGTACCAAAATAAGGCCCAAACCACCGTCTTGAAACCTTGTGGATAGCACTATACTGATTATCTAGATTGCTGTCATAGATCAATACCCAATTTCCCTTCTCAATCTCTCTAGGTCTCAATCTGTGTCTACTATCAAATCAGTCTTTGTTGCGAATTCTGACCTCTTTGAGATTTCGAACTTCTTTCTTAATATCTTTAGATCTCCTCTCCAACTGACGAATACGAAGAGCTAAAATATCCTCTCTAGTAATCTCTTCTTGTTGCCATGGTAAAGCACTCCAAGTAAGTGTATAAGTCTTTGCAGGCATGACTGGCTTCTGCCCATACATCAACTCAGCTGGTATATATCCTATAGTCACACTGTGAGTAGTGCGATCAGCTCGTAAGGCGTAAGGCAACAACCTAGGTCACTCTTTGTCCTGCCCACCGTATGCTTTGGCTAAGGCTTTCACAATCATTAGATGGCCTCTTTCGCTCTTACCGTTGCCTTCTGGATTATATGGTGAAGTGTAAGCAATTTTAATGCCAAGATGAGAGAAAAACTCCCTAGCCTCATCATCATCCAACTCACCTCTATCTGCAGTAATTTTCTCAATGCATCCATACCTGCAAGTAACATCCTCCAACAAGAACTTACAAACCACAGAAGTAGACTTCATCCTCAATGCTCTTCCTTCCACTTGATTTGTGAGATCTTCTCATGCCAAAACAAAGTAACACATCTACCATAATCCAATAGGCGTAGTAATCAAATCAAGAACCCACTTGTAGTGAATACATAGTGGGTATGTAGGATGAAACTCATCTCTATGCCTCATTGAGGAAAAAAATTGACAATCAATGGATGTTTCAACAAACTGTGAGATATCTCTATACATGTCTCTTTACCAGTAGCACTCTTTAATCTTCTCATAGGTCACCCAAACAACTCTATGTCCAACCCAAAGACTTTCATGAAACTCTACCTAGTATCAACAATGAGAATAATAGGACTCCCACACTCATAATCTACTTTTTGAAGAGTCAGAGTAGCTCTTAACAATCTTTTTAGCTTCTGCATAGCTTTAGTATATCTCCTCTCCCAAGAAAAACACTGTCCTTTCCTCAAGAGCTGGTAGAGATCATCTACAATATGATCAAAATGAGGAATCCAAATAAGATAAAACACACAAGCTCCAAGAAACCTACGAACCTCTGAAGTAGAAGAGCAAGTTTTTGCAATCTTCTCTATGGCATTAACCTTTGCAAGAGAAGGCTTCCTACCATAATATCCACACATATGCCCAACAATCAAAACCTCTATGGCACTAAAATAGACTTCAACCTTGACAAGGTCACTACAAGATATAGACCTTATAGCGACGTTTAAAGCGACGAAAATACAAACAACAAAATTTGCCCCCGTCGTCGCAAAAAGCGTCGTTATTGACGACGCCATGGAATCGTCGCTATTTGCGTCGCTATATGCGTCGCAAATGCGACGCATATAGCGACGCAAATAGCGACGCATATAGCGACGGTTACAGAGAATTTGCGACGCTGATAGCGACGACAATAGCGACGCCTGCAGTAAATTTGCGACGCAAATAGCGACGGTAACAGAGGAAAAAAAAATTTTGTGGCAGGGCAGCAAGCTGCCCTGCCACATATAGCACTGTGTGCTGTATGAGAGCCATACAAAATAGTTTCTGCACTGCTGCATACAAAGCGTTTGCAAACAAAAAGAATCTATACTGAAATCATAAAACTGATAGATGAAATAAATACATGATATCGCATAAAATGCGATTGGTACAATCATAAAACAATATCACTAATACATAGAAAATATCTACATAGATCGGGCGACTAAAAACTAAAGGTATGTGAGCGCTAAGGATCCGAGGGCGAGCTACAAATCGTCGTCCCCCGAAAGCTCGTCCCTCTGCAAAGGAGCATCAAACGGATTCTGCAGAAAAAGAAACAACATATCAATCCACCATACAATAATGCATTCAAATATCTCATGGTAACTATGGACATGAAAGATGAGAGACTTACTGGGCCGCCGCGTCTGTACAATCGGTCGATCAATGATCTGAGACCGTGCCTCTCTGCATATTGAGTCTCAAGGCCTTGCGGATCACGATTTGTAATGGAGTGCTGCAAAGAAAACAAAATGCTAACTGTTAGAAATATGATTGTCAGTACAAATAATATCTCAAAAAAACAAATAAGCAAAACAAAAGAGAAACTTACAAAGTCCTCCAAATATGTCCTGTGGCCGCCACTCCCAAGATGATGTACCGATCCGGCCTCGATTCGTGCCCTCGCCGCCTCCCGCTGCTGACTCCAACGTCCTGGCGAATTTGTAGCCTCCTCCCTCAGTCGGCGCCAGTCCTCTACATCTAACCACTCGGGCTTTGGAGCCCCACTCTTGATTGCCTTGCGTGCGTCGGATCGTCTATGTGACATGTATGCACGCATGCAATCCATCATCCAGCCCGTAGAGAATCTATCCACTGCGGCTGGCACCGGGAACTCCTCATGCAAGGATGCTATTATGTACTCCTTGCTCCCCTCCGGTATGTTCCTCCAATGATCCAGGACGTTGTGCCGAAAAACTTGTTGGCACAACTCCCTCATGCGAGCTATCACCCTCCTCCCCTCATCATTCATGATGATAGCTCCTGACCTGCCATCCACTAGGTATCCATAATCCCTAGGAGTGTGCCTCGTATGGGCCCTCTCCCATCTCCGTCCACGCTCCTGGGCATATCCAGGAGACCCCTGAACATCCGGTGTACCGACGGGGGTACCCTCTCCCGGAGTGCCACTGAAAGGGGTGCCACCAGAGGGGGTGCCACCAAAAGGAGTGCCACCAGAGGGGGTGCCACCAAAAGGAGTGCCACCAAAAGGCGTGACATCTGCCGACGGCTGCGCAAAAGCCGGAGTAACTGGAGTGGACGTCCCCACAGGTGTGACAAATCCTGGAGGTGACCGAGCTCTAGCTGAAC
The DNA here is from genome assembly GCF_053477565.2 of Lygodium microphyllum. NCBI lineage: Eukaryota > Viridiplantae > Streptophyta > Polypodiopsida > Schizaeales > Lygodiaceae > Lygodium > Lygodium microphyllum. The sequence goes on from NC_141151.1 coordinate 36,538,871, forward strand.
GACGAGACGGAGACACCGCGTCCGTGTCTCCACAGCAGCACCCCCCTGATCCTCCTGCAGTCGCAGTCCCTCCCTCTGGCCCAAGTCGCGAGCGTCGAGATCGTCTGCTCGAAGCTGAAGCATCTGATCGCACTGAAGCTGATCTAGCAGAGCGCCCTGACGAAGAACGAGACAGCTCCTGATCTGCTATCTCTCTGAATCTCGCGAGCTGATCTGGAGACATACGTGCCATCATCTCCTGAAACTCCTCATCGCTCATCCCTCGACTCATCCTGAAAATAAAGATACCTGCAGAGATAAAAAATAATGTTAGAATAATCAATTGAAACTATACAAAGCGCATTAATATAAATCATTTTTGAAAAATCCATCTTAAAATGCATATCTTATCTACCTTTATGGAAGATCTAAACAACGAATTGAGTAATACAATTCTCCAAGAATGAAGTATTCTATGGTCCCATGTTAATCTCCTGACATAACTCTGCATACACTGGAAGGTCGATAGACATGTCACCACAAAAGAACGAGTCTGCCTCGTTCTCAAAAAATTCTACGACTTCTGTATTTCCATCATTGTTAGCCGATGCGGGCTCCAAGCTTGCGGTGGCCTCCACCCCTTGTAATTTCGATCCCTCTATTTGCATATATTCTTCATCTATGCCTGGAACATCGCTTTGATCGTATACTCTCGCACCTCTAGGAGTTGAAGGTATAACATACCACCATCGAGGTTGTCGGGGATTTGGATAGAAGATTACCTGTTCACAAACACTTACAAACCGTCTTCAAATCATTGTGACATAAAGCATGTCGTATTACAATTAGCAAGCAAATGACTAGAAGATTACCTGTTCACAATGTGCCGGCAACACAAAGGTGTCGCGCAAATCCATCCATTTTTTTTCGGAATCTATTTCGAGAAATCCAGATGGACCTCGTCGAACCGTTGCGCCAGCTCCTCCAAGTACCACTTTGAACCACTGCACATCGAATATTATCATGGAGAAGCTACGGTAATCCACCGTAATAATACTTTGCAAATTCCCAAAATACTCCATCTCATCCACAACCGTGTTCGGATCCGTTGCTCGTCGCCGGCTCTCTTGCTCAAACCTTGCCATGACACCACAGTCCATTGTGGAGCGCATTTTGTCAATACGCTCCACCCGAAAATGCCGTCCGCGCGACCACGCTGCACTATATATTTTGTACTGCACATTGAAACACTCAAATTAGATGTAGCAAACAAATTCAGATACGACACATTCTAAACCCCTCATTACCTTTGGACTACATCCCCTCGAGAACTCCCACTCCTCCACTGAGACCTCTGCCCCTTCGCTGGATGCTGCGATCAAGGCTCCATGCAACCATCGTGTTGACATAAACCGCGGCATCTCCTCCATGCCTTCGGGATATCGAATCGGTCGGTGACGCGTACTGCGTCGGAATTCAGCTCGCGCTTCCTCTCGATCTTGCCTTGCAATCTGGTACTTGGCGAGCCACGTCTCCATGGAGGCATGGTGCAACATACAAAAGCGATTCACTTTCTCTTCCATTGAGGCATCCATTCTTTTTTCTACCCCATTTCCAACCACCACATCTCCAGTCAGCCTGTCATCGTCCTTGAGCGTCCATAGCATTTCATTGTCTGGTTCCACCGTTGGTAGCCATTGTGAGATATGCACTAATGCCTCTGACACCAACCAACCCTCCGCCATGCTACCTTCCGAGCGAGCTCGTTGTCGCACAAAGCCTTTCAGGGTTTTCATGAAGCGCTCCAGGAAGAACATCCATCGCGTATGGACAGGTCCGGCAATCTCCACTTCGTCCACAAGATGCACAAGAAGGTGAACTTGTATCGTGAGCATGCTAGTGGGCAGGTATTTCTCAAAGAGACAGACCGTCTCAACTGCTCCCCGCCTTGCGGATTCAATAGAGGACGTCTTAATCTCTTTCTGTGAGATCCATTGCACCAAAGTCGACAGCTTGTAAATGGCCCCGCGAATTTCTGGAGTTAGGCATCCCGCGATCGCGATCGGTAGGACAAACTGCCACAAATGAGAAAGCATTAAGAATAATGGTCACTTTTCAAATTTCAAAATGTCCACGCTTATTAAAATCCATTCTGTTCACAAACCTGACATATCTTATGCCAATCATGGGATTTTAGCCCAGACATTTGGTCATCTTTAGAAAATGCGGACCTGAGAGAACGCATCATACCCGTCGGAGTGCGGATAGACTTGATTACTTGCTTCACAATGCGCTCTTCTTTGGTAGACAAAACCCAGGGAGCGCGAGGAAGCTGCACTCCCCCTTCAGCACTCGACTGCGGCCAAAGCGCCTCCATCTTACCTACCTCCTTTAAATCCATTCGTGACCCTATAGTGTCTCTCTTTCTTGTGATGTGGTCCCATAGCAAGCTGCCCACATTTTTGAAAATATGCATGGGATCCAACAAGTGGTTGACCTGTAAGTGGGTCCAATATGGCAACTCGTAGAAAACTGAGAACCGTCGCATTCCATTTGGATGTGATTCCGGGTTTACCATTTTCAGCTCGTACCAGCTTGCAGCGTTCATACGTGCTGGAGGTCGTCCAAGAAAACCTTCCCTGAGTTCATGATCCTCCGGCAAGAAAGTGGCGTGTCCTTGATATACCATCTTCTTCATGGTTCGTGACCTTCGGGAGTCTAACTGTGGCCCACACAATGGACATGCATGATAACCTGAGGTAACGAGACCTGCAAGGCGATCCACGACCTAGTGAATACTTGATTGAATGAAATAAAATATAGATATTACCGGCGTGAACAAAGGTCTGCTCACCTGAGCACTCTCCCAATCCCGGAAAGTCATGCATCGTCCACATGAGAATGGCTCGAATGTTGGCTGACCGCCGACCATCGCGCCTGCTCATATCTTGCACCGTGACCCCCTCCTCCCACAAAATCTTAAGCTCATCGACTAATGGACGAAGATACACGTCCATATTTTTTACTTTGTAGCGGCCCGGGACGAGCAAGCTAAGGATGAGATGTCCTTTCTTCGTAGAAAGCCATGGAGGAATGTTGTAGTTGACAAGTACTATAGGCCACACACTGTAAGAAGTCGAGCGCAGACCGAATGGGTTCACACCATCCATGGCGAGACCGAGCCGAAGATTCCTTGGCTCTCGCGCAAAGCCTGGGAAGGTAGAGTCAATGTGGCTCCATGCGCGCGAATCTGCTGATATTCGTTGCACTCCATCCGTAGACCTATTCTGCACATGCCACGTTGTCAAGCTTGCCATGGCAGACGTGCGAAACATGTGGTTTATGCGGGGGATGAGCGGAAAGTGTCTGAGGACTTTTTGAGGGATGGTCTGCCCTTGCAAGTCCTGTCGATACCTGTGAGCACCACACTTTGGACATGTCTCCATAGTCTCGTATTCATCTCGAAACAATATGCAGTCGTTGATACATGCATGGATGTTATTGTAGTCCATGCCAAGCTTCCGTAAAACATGTCGTGCATCATCACGAGACTCAGGCATGGTGTTTGCAAGTGGCAATATATGATATTTCAATAACCTGAAAACATCATAAAACACCTTGAAAAATCCATCCATATTTACAATAATACTGTTTAAAAAAAAAACAATGAAGTCTGTATGCAAGGTACCTGAATAACTCAGTCACACTCGTATCGCTCCAACCATATTTCGCTTGCACACTTAAGAGTGCAAGCAATGTCTTCAACCGAGATACTCGGCACCCATCATATAATGGTATGGATGCTTCCTCTCTAAGCGGGTCAGATGTCTCAACATCCATGGGAATCAATGCATCGATCATTGCCTCCATCTCAGGCTCCAAGATTGTAGGCAAGTCGGGAAGGTTGTCTGTCTCCTCTGGCATTGACGATATAGATGGGCCTTGCGAGTGGTCTATTGGCTCCTGCCATCCATCCATCTCACGTCCACGAACTCTTCTAATTGGCCGCAAAGGGTGCACTCCCCCTTGGGTCGAGACATCACCCCCCTGGACACAAAATTTGCCAACAAGACCCAATCTTATTGTGTATGGTTTTCAATTAGCTTGAGAGTACAATGCATGAAAAATGCTAACTTGAAAATACCGTTTGCTGAAAATCTGCAATCGCCTGATCAATAATCTCAGGTTGAAACTCGCCAAATCGTCGTACGTGTTCTATAGACAATCGGCGTTTTCGTCTAATTGCCAACTTGCATTGAGAGCAAGGACATGGGACACGCTGATTAAGATACGACTCGCGGTCTTGAACAATAGGACCTTCTTCGTTTGCCATCTTATCTACATTACAGCAAACGAGGCTTAAATGGATAGCTTTTTGGAGATGTACGTCAACTTGCAAGTTGACCATAAACCTTGCATTGTATATAGTAGTCGAGAGATTTTCCGATGTTATATCTCAGCCTTGTATCATGCTCAACGATTTGTTTGTCCCGGTAGATAATTTTTTGTTATATCTCAGCTTTGAGTATAAGTAATCCATTTTAAAATTAATGCGCGCCATCTATGAAATTTTACAACTATAGTAATAAAATTTATTTCAATCAATTCTACTCATAGTCATAAGACCTGAGAGAAATTATCCTATACTCAATTTAAGGGATCTCCACTTCTATAACAATAATTTTGGGTTAATTTTGATGAAGTACGTGGCCGTATGCAAAGCACATTGCATACCATTATCGATACGTATATTATCTTAAATTTCATTCCCTTCCCTCTCCCTCTCCCTCTCCCTCACCCTCTCCCTCTCTTTCTCTCACCCTCTCCCTCACCCTCTCGTTCTCTTTCTCTCCCTCTCTCATTTCCTCCCTCCTCCTCCCTCTCCCTCTTTCTCCCTCTTTCTCCCTCTCCCTCTCCCTCACTCCCTCGCTCCCTCTCCCTCCCCCTCCCTCTTTCTCTCCCTCTCTCATTTCCTTCCCCTCCCCCTCCCTCTCCCTCTCCCTCTCCCTCTCCCTCTCCCTCTCTATCTCTCTTTCTCTCTCATTTCCTAAACAAGCAAAAAATAAAGTGATTTAAACATCCTCCAAGCAAAAGGGAGAGGGAGAGATACAATGCACTCTCCCTCTCTTTCTCTTTCTATCCCTCTCTCATTTCCTTCCCCTTCCTATCCCTCTCACTCTCTTTCTCTCTCATTTCCTCTCCTAAACAAGAAAAAAATAAAGTGATTCAAACATTAAACAAGCAAAAGGGAGAGGGAGGGAGAGAGAGAATGCACTCTCCCTCCTTCTCCCTCTCTTTTTCTTTCTCTCCCTCTCCTATTTCCTCCCCCTCCCTCTCCCTCTCCCTCTATTTCTCTTTCTCTTTCTTTCCCTTTCCCTCTCCCTCTCCCTCTCTTTCTCTCTTACTCTCTCGTTTCCTCTCCTAAACAAGCAAAGAAGAAAGTAATTTAAACATTAAACAAGCAAAAGGGAGAGGGAGAGAGAGAGAATGCACTCTCACTCTCTTTCTCTCCCTCTCCCTCTCTTTCTCTCCCTCTCTCTCCCTCTCCCTCTCCTTCTCTTTCTTTTCCTATCCTAAATAAACAAAAGAGAACGATTTAAACCTTCAACAAGTAAAAGAAAGAGAGAGGGAGACTCACCAATGAGATATGGCGAGCGTGGGCGGCTTCTCTTTGCAACGAGGGCTCCTCCTCTCCTTCGCGAACAACGACGGTGGCGGTGGCGGTGGCGGCGGCGGCGGCAACAAGTCTCTTCCTCCTCTTCTTTCACAAAGCCTTGGCTCTCTCCCTCGCTCTCGCTCTCAAAAGGCGAAGAAAACAAAATGAAAACGGCGCTCTGGTTTCGGCCGCGCTTTTTTTCCCTGCGGCGTCGCTATATGCGTCGCTATTTGCGTCGCAAATGCGACGCAAATAGCGACGCATATAGCGACGCAAATAGCGACGCATATAGCGACGCCAATAGCGACGCCGATAAACGCCGTCGCTAATCGGCGTCGCTATTGCCCCAGTCCCTTGTAGTGGGTCAAATTCACTTCCTCTAGCCTATATAAAGAATCCTCTCAACATCTCTAATATGAGCAGCCACAAAGAACTTGCATCCATAATCATCTAAAGTCTCATTCTTCTCTTTTTCCAAACATCCTTTAATAGGCGAATCATCAATGAAAGGCATGGTAAGATCTGGAATAAAATATCGTTAGACCTTGTTCATCCCATTCATCATATGAGCGATTGAATTAGTAGCTCCTTGTAGAAGCGTACACATTCGAACAAGGCCTAAAGGTGTGTTCACTGTAGTCAAATCTCTGCTCTCAAGGGCAAGTTGGAACTGGTCATATTCGGAATAAATATCCCCAAGTGAATAGATAGCACGTCTAGAAAAATCCTCTACAAACTCATCCACAATAGGTCGTGCGCCAACATTTCGAATAGTGACCCTATTCACTGGCTGTAAGTCCTGTATGAATCTGAGTGTCCCATTCTTCTTAGGAACTATGAACCATCTATTGGAATATGGAGCAGAAGATGGTTCTAGAAACCCATCCTGATCTGCTCATTTAAAAACTCCACCAATTTAGGCAAGTGAGCCCTAGGCACAGGAATAGGCCGTAGATTCCAAGGGACATGATGGTAAAAATAACCATAGATATCACAACCCTAGGATCAATGCATCCAATCTCTTGTGGAAAAAAAGCAAAAATTTTCCCATTTTTCCATAACATCTCTTCAAAACATCTCACCTCTTCTGGAAGTAGAAAATCTTCAGCCCCAATCTTCATCTCTTTCAGTGTCTCAATTGAAAACTTATGTCCAATACCTGCAGGATCTTATAAAGGAGGTTGCATAGCAACTCCCTTAATCATCTCATCACTGTCCCAAGGTAGCGGTCCTGCAATTGGTCTAACCTTCTTGTTAACTGTCTTATATTTTGTCTAAACTTTGGCTTCATTCCTACAACCTACAAATTTCAACCCTTGTTGTAAATACCCTGGTAAACACAAATTTTGCTATGTATAAACATCAACATCCAACTCTTTTTGCTGAAATATTTAAGCAAAGAATACTTTTTGTTGAGAATCCTCAGCACCCAAATTCTCTTGAAGCATGAAATCATCAATTTTGCAATACATTGCTAGAGAATGGACTTGTAACACATATGACAACTCTTGATTATTAGTTTTCAGCAATGTTGAAAAATCTTCCATAGTATTTGAGGATGAAAGCCCATCATAGAGACCATCTACATTGTCTTTTTTTTCCGTAAAACACCTACAAGCTTCAATCCTTTCTCTTTTCTTTTCACATACTTCCTAGCAGCTCTAGGCATATAAAAAATATGCTGAAAACACAAAGTACTTTTAGTAGATACACCATAAACACATGAGGAAAAACTGCCACTGCTAGGAGGCGAGGGCTTCCCCTATCTCGTACCATCATCGTCTCGCAAGTTAGTGGTACCTAACAAAAACAAGTCTCCTGCTGGAAGAGGGGATTCCCTCAAAGAATCCTTATTCCCCTGATGGTTGATACAAACGGTCATGAACTGGACAGCCCTGTTTCCATCTTTGCTTCAAATTCATGCATAGGCAGACCCATAATTCAGAACCTTAGTCTCCATATGAGACTTAGCAATAAATTGCTGCCCCAAAATAATAGGATAGGAACAAGAATTATGCACAAAGAAATGACAAGACTCATCCACATCTCCAATACAAATCTTCAAGTTCGAACAAGTAGCATACGAATCTCCTGCAGTGTTGTTGGCTGCACGCATGTGGCAATCATGATCCACATTAACTGGCCATCTACTAGTATCATATAAACCATGCACTATGACATTAATCTCGTAGCCATGATGCAAAAGAGCAACACAAGGGGTCTTTGTCTCACCAAGCTTGACTACAGTTTCCATAGTCGCGCGAGCAAAGTGACTACGAGAAAAATGGCTAGAAGGCACCAATCTAGGCACATCATCACTCTCAGCATACTACACGGGCTGAAGTAAAGGCTGAAGAGTCTTCTTGGACTGCATACATAACTGTATACTCCTCATTAATCTCCTCATCATAATAAATTCCTCAATCTACAACCCATAGATAATAGCCTCAGCAACTACTAAAGCCTCTCGATGGATCATATCATGTGTCAGCTCTTCAATAATATGTCATTTTCTTTTAATGATGTCAATGATAACATCATGAAATTCTCTATTGGCAATCCCCAAGACTTCTCTAAGAGTAAATTCAATTTTGCAGTTAAGAATTCGATCCTCAAGTACCTTTTTCAAGTTTGTAGTCATCTCAATGTCGGAAAGAAGCTTGAATCTAGGTTGCTTTTTTGGCTTCGAATCGTTTGTCTTTGGGACTTTTTGATCTTCCTATACTTATGGCTTCTGAACATCAGCCATACTTTGGTCCGATCCTAAAGAAGAAGACTAAAGAACTGGATTACTTCTCCTAGTTACTCTCTTTGATCCTTCAGGTTGATCATTATCTCTTTTCCACTTCTCTTTAACAATCACTTCAAATCCTTGAGATTTTGCCATATAAGCATAGATGGAAAAGAATCAACTTGATCATTCCATCCAGTCCCTTTTCTAATCGCATCTCCTATGGTTGAAAGTTTAGATGATGAAGCTTTTCCCTTCTTCTCTACGTGCAATGCATAGGACCATAAAGGAAATTTGTCCTTCTGCAACTGTTCCAATTGAAGACATAGGTAGCAGCTTCTCTTGCCACCTCTCGCATCACATAAGAAGCTGCCAAAAGAGATTCCTCCAATAATTTCTTCATACCACCCTGACCAAAATTTGGTTTAGTAAGCTACTATGTATCCCCAAAACATATAAACTTGTCCTTCAAGACTACCAACTTTAGCCTTTTCACCTTCTCTTCAAAATCTTGACAGTCCTTCCACTCATGGTTTGGACTATCACACCATATGCAACGGCAAACACAATCATTCTTGGAAGAATTTGTAGGAGTAGAAGAGGTTGAGGCAGAAATTGGAGCTGGACTAAGTGGCTGCTGCTCCATTCTGGTCATCTTGATTTGTAGATCTTTTAAGTTCTTTGAAATTTCTTCCACCATATCTTTGATAGTTGGTTTTGTGGATGGTCTGACAACCGCAGTAGGAATAGGCATAGAAGTAGGCATAGACACATGATGAGAAATAGGAGAAGTAGTGGATGGTGCAATAGGAGAAGTAGGAGAGGTTGTGGTAGGAGAAGAAATTATTGATGGTGCTGCATTCCGTTTTGCAAGTGAGCCTTCCATCTTCGTCTCTTTATAAGTGTAGAAGCCACATTGATAGCATCCTACCAATCCGTCATAAATCCCATAGGCTGTGTATAGTCTTCAAGAAGCTCTCCCAGCTCATCTTGAAGTGTAGGATCAATCGCTTGCAAGAATAACTCCACTTTTTCCGAGTTCAGAGCTCTTTGCTCTAGTGGATCCAACTAGTTGTATCGCTCTTCAAACTCCCACAACAACTCAGAAGCAACAAGTCCTTTGTTGGGGGTTGATAAACCCACTCTCTAAATGTATTCTGCGTAGCAATATCATAATCCTCCAAGAAATATTCATCTTTGATGAGCGCTTTCTTGAAAACATTCATGTTAGAGTCTTGCACAAACAAATCTATCACCGTAACTCACAAAGCAAGCGTGACAAGCAGTAAGAAATAATTGCTCCAGTGATCGAAACTCTGAAGAAGCGCATCTTGCGTTCAAAGGCTTTGATGTAGGCTCTGAAACATTCCGGCCATCAAATAACTTACGCTCACTAACCATAGCCTTGATTGCCTTAGTCACACCGTGTGTATGCTCTTGTTCTTGATGCAACATTTGTTGTTGATCTAATTGTTGCTGATGTAAGCACTACTGTTGCTGCATAGATAACTGCATCTATTGATTCTGCATCATAATGGCTGAAGAAAGAGTTTGTAGTAAAGTCTTCATCTCATTAGTCAAAAGAGAAGAAGCTATCGATGAAGAGGGTGGATTATTTGAAGTGTTTCCCATCTTGATGATCAGAGCGACACTTTCATGTCAGGCTCACCATATGTTTCATAAGATTTGTGTAGGGGCTCATGAAAGTCTCTTGCTGTAGGGACACTTAGCAAGATGGGAGCAAAAGATAAAGAAGAGTACTCAAGTCAAGATAAATACATGGAGTAAAATAATTATTAGGATTCACATTCGATCGATTACATATGTCGGCATGATAAGGAGAAGTGGGAATACAAGGGTTTATATGTTTTCATACATAGATTTCTTGATTGATGTATGCAAAGGATAGATTAGAAGAAGTTCAATGAATCAATTCACAAGAGATCTTCAAAGTTTGGTCACAAGAGAGCATAATTTGTCATGAATATGCATGAAAAGAGAAGCGATTTGAAAGTGTTTTTCACAATGTAGATATGGTACTTCCAAGTAATAAGGTTCCAAAGGGTGAGGAGGTCTCATCCAAATAAACATATTCTCCAAAACCATTTAAAAGATTGATTTTAGTAGCATCAATAATATTTATCTCATGATTCCGGTTTGATTTGATTTGAATAGAGTTGTGTTAATCATCACCATGACAAAGTCACATGCAGAGATATTTACAAGTCCAATAAATCCAATAGAAACATAGAGTCATAGGAGAGTGAGTTATAGATGATCTCGTCCAATGTTCCAAGCTATTGTAGAACCCCTTACTCCACTTTGAAGGGTGGAAGCAATCGTTCCATCACCACTCTGTTCTCAATAGTCACTTTTTTTTGACATTTGTTGATTCTAGAATACATGGTTGAATCTATGGCCACAGCCTGCACATGGAAACCTTTAAACACCTTATCTTAAACATGCCCCTTGAATTCAAAGGGGAGAAAGGCAGGATTATCGGCCATCACCGAAATTTTCTTGGTGGCAACAATCTGCATAGAGAGATTAATAATGTGCGGTGCTCATACAGAAGCGGTAATTCAAGGTGGCCACCAGCATAGCGTAGACAGAGCACGATATTTTTGTTCTCTCCATGGACATATATTGGCAGCCAAATCATGTCTAGAAGTGAACAACAGACGCAGTATGTCCTGTAGCATGATTACATGATGATCAACCAACAATCACAATGTTTTTACAATCAGTTGCACATCGTTTAAGGTGGTTTCCTCCCTAGGCCATCATCATCTAGTAGAATAAAGAAAATACTATAATCTCCAACCTATTGTTGATGGGCTTGATCACTTCCTCGAGCTTCTCTAGCATAATAACGCTACCATAGCCGGCGATCACAGGGAACATTTGTTTTTGTTAAAAGATGAAATTTAGTAGTTACAAGTGATCTTCCTAGTGGTAAATCAGCATTAGTTTGGGAAAATCATGACCTTGCAACAAAACTCTGTCCTTGACGCAAGTAATGATTGACGTTCTTCCACGGCACACATTGAATTCCAAGCCAGAAGATCATCCACCATAAGCTATATTGTTCTTCATGGGTCCACCTTTCTCGTACGCTTGCAGTTGATTATTATCGCCACCTCTGTTTGACTCCACAATTATCCCCCATGGCGATAGATACACTAGCTTTCTCCAGTTTTGTGCCTCCTCGATCAGCAACTATTGCATACCGACTATTGTCCCTTCTAACTCTGCTCTTCACAAAGTTCCCACAAATGTAGACTTCTTCGTGGTCTCTTGCAGATTTCGTTGATCTCCCTTACTGCAAGTCACGCATGCTGATGAAGACCTCCGTAGACCTCTTGCCAATCCCTTGATGATGGTGATGGACCCCTCCGTTCTTGCTGTCGGACTCCTCCAATCACACACAGGTCGTCAGTCACAGAAGTCGTCGACACTCACTTTCAAAGGACGTGGAAGAGGAAGCAACTTATGAAGCTGAATTGGAAGCTGATCATGGGTCTACTATTGTCACTTCCCTGTCTCTGGATCCAGATTGCCCCCCCTTTTAAACTTGTTTTCCATCCTCGTAATCGACACAAAGCTTGGTGCTTTTTCTTGAGAAAAGATTGACGTAAACATACGTCAATCTTGTCGCCTCCAAAAAAGCTTATTAAAAACATTCATTTTTTTCACCCCTAACTGACATCAAGGATGACGCTTTATCAACACCTCTGCTTCTTCTATACATTAGGATAAGAGTGCATGATCATCTAAACACTTTGAGTGCCTTATCAATGAAGCCACATCTACTATTATCCATGGGTATAAAACACTCTCCCATTACACAAAGTGCAACAACAAATTTGCAATGGAAATTAGCTAAGGAATCCACATCCTTAGAGGAAAATGAGTCTCTCTCCTCACATCTCAATAGAGACCAAGAGAGGTCATTGTCCAAGGTATGTATAATCCCATTAGGCTTTGTCAAATTGGAATATATCTTTTTACAATGCTCTCTGCAAAACATAGTACTCTGTGCAAGCAAGATACATGTTTTATCTTGGCTGGTATTGCAAAAAGAACATTGTCACTTTGGCCAAAACCAGTCTCCTTTCAGGATATCCTATGTTTGTAGGTAGGATGTGTAATAGGTGGAGAGATAGTGGTCACATCATAGCAAGTCCCCACCATTTTCACAAAGAAAGCAAGGCAATACTCCACTTAAATGTCCATGATATGAGCGGATAACTTTTAGCTTTTGTAGGATGCTAAATGTTGAACCAATTTTGTATATGAAGAGACATAACATTTGCACTGGCAACATCCATATTACAAGTCACATGGGGAAGGTCCAAAGCGAAGGATCAACATTACGACATTTTCATTTAGTCCTTGAGTCTTCTAAACAGAAACCTTTATATGAACTTGTTTTTCCATGCATTGTGCCCTAACAAGAATATGCTTTGGAAGAGAAATTTGTGCCCAATCATTCATGTGGTTTGCAAACAAAAATCCATGCAATGCAATCATTCAAACGATGCTTCCACACAAAAATTTATGAATGCACTGAAGAAAATTTGCCTAGCCTATCTACATGTGCTCGTGCGTCATGAAAAATGTAAACAAAAAGATACACACAACGGAATATAAATTCCTAATGATGCTGACTAATGTGTTCAAATTCATGGCGAAAAGCTCTGCCCTCAAGTTTGCAGTGGTGGACACGCAGCATCACGACATCGTTCATAAAGCTTTAACTAAGGTTTAAGCTTTTCGTTTTACAAAAACCACTTCACTTTTTCTTGTTCACACTTCAACCTAAGTGGGTTTTTCACTTTTGGAGGGGAAAACGAGCTTGGATTTAAGATCCGCATGGACTCCTAGCTTCCTGATGTCGAAATCTATAAACTTGGTCACCGTCATGCACTTTTCAGCTCCATAGCTGCTTCATAACATGGAACCTTGTGGGGATTAAATGGAGGGACAAATGGACTTCGATTGACAAACAGAGACTTGTGTTGGTCTCTTGGCATTGAACTCCATCTAGGAAAACTCCAGCTCATCGATCTGCAAGAGCTATTTTATTTTGCATGAAAATTTGGTCTTTTATGGCCTCCCAGGCTCTTTTCCGCTTCAAAAATGACCTTTAAAATCCATTCTCAGTTTTTCATGTTGGATATAAATGCTAATAAATTCATTGCAACTCACCTTAATTATATGAAAAGTCTACTAACACAACTTGTAGAGATTAACTTAAAATGGATTAAGATGTATGGATCAATGGAGTCTTGCTTAAGAGTCTTCCTTCAAAATTGTGTAATGTCTCCACCACACTAATTAATATGCCAAATACAAAGCTAGTAGAAATCAAAGCATCACTTCTTGAACAAGAGAAGAAACTCAAAGGTGAAGAAGAAGCAAACACTTCAAAGAAATAATAGTTGCTCTATGTTAACAATAAGTATAAAGGGAAGAAAGATATTGTTTGTGACTTCTACAAAAGAATTGGGCACATTGAAAAAAAAAATCATGCCAAGAAAAGATCACAGAAGGCCTACCTTGCAATTATCAAAGAAGAAGAAGAAGAAGAAGAAGAAGAAGAAGAAGAAGACAGTTAAGAGAGTAGAGTAGAAGGACAAGCCTCATCAGTCCTTCTATTCCCACTATTTAAATTGACTCTTTTAAGCCTTGTATATACTTGCATTAATTCTTTGAATCATAATCCTTGTAACCCTCATGTAACCTATGCACTATATCTGTACACTTAATGAGACCTTGTGATAGCATCTAGCTTTATATGGTTGGTTTTTCCATGTCTACACTTAGCAAGGTTCTACTCATGATAGCCTCTATATACTCAATGTTATGGTTGTGATTAGAGGGGTGAGTGTTGAGAAATATGCAATTACACTCCTATGACAGTCACTTTGTATGGAGCAGCAGGGAAAGGGACATGCAACAACTGAGAAGAACTACCTTGTATCCCATAGGCATAGTAAGGAAAAGTGGTACCATCTTGTAACTATAAAAGAGTGTACTTAATCATTTGAATGAATGCTATTATACTTTGTGCTTTGAGTCTACGTCTCTGTCTACTCAAGATTGTGTTTATGAATCCAAGCTAATCTATCTTCAAACCTAATTCACTTGAGTAATACTCTCAGTTATCATGCTTCTTGTTCATGAATTCCAACCACCATAGCTAGACCTTGCTCAAGGATCCATGTTTCTCAACAGTCATGCATTGCTCAAAATATGAGAGAAAATGACTTGAGGGAAAATGACTCCTATTTCTAATTATTTACTTAATCCCTCCCCTTCCCTAAAAATTGCAATGCTTCCTAGCTTGTAGAGAAGTAGTGCTAAGTGACTTTGTGGCTCAAGAGTGTGGGCCAATGATGAAGAAAAGTAAACACAATAACAAAAATGCATATACACATTGTGGTTGAAGATATGTACAAGAAAAAAGCAGAACTGAGTGAGGATTCTAGGATCTTGCTGCAGCAATTATCCATAGGAATAGGATTGTACTCCATGGTAGAATAATGATCCACGTCACTTATTCGTATGCCTACATGTGTGATGTAAGTGAGGACATCCATAAGAAAGTGTCTGATCCTAATGTAACTAGCAATCTAAAGCTCTTATTCACTAAGAATTTGGTCCAAATAAGGGTGGAGCAAGACATGATCCTCTAAAGGTTGATTTCTGTGATAGCTAACACTCAGAATGACGCTGATGCAATGTAGGTGGGGTCACACTTAGTAGTTTTTATGGCCCACCATTGTTTGGCATTTGTCATTATCTAACAACCTAGTCTTTCCCACTATGCTCAAACGATAAACCATTTCTACAAAAAGGGAGAGTCAAATTAGGCCGCTGCTTCTAAGTTTTTTGATTTTTTATTGTGTTTCTTCTACATGGCTATGCCTAAAAAATGTAATCAAATGACTAGTGAGAGCTTACTCTCAAGTCACTTGAGTGTTTATGAGTTCTTCAGTGATAGAAGCATGCTTGGTAAATCTAAATTAAAATTCCTCTCAACAACAAGGAAGGATTCTAATAATCACCACTATAGCTTCATCTAATAGATCTAATTCATTGCATTTATAGTTGTGGGTGAATAAGGTGAAGTTTTTGTCAAGGTGTCTTATGTTTTTGACCAAGTAGTCAGTTATATTAGCAGCCATGTCTGCTACAAGCTTGGGGGATAGTATGTGGGTCTTAACTCAATCGGTGTTTTGGGTTTAGTGTGGCATACCTAGCATATCTCATTGCCTAACCTCTTGGGAGGATTTGGTTTGCTTTCGATTGCTATAGGGGTTAGCTTTGATGATGGTGTTTGGGAGGTGTTGGATAGCGAGTGGTCTTAACAATTAAAGCCCATTGGAATGCCATTGCTGGAGTTCATGGAAGAGGGTGTTGGTAATTTTTGCTTAGGTTTCCACTCCTTAGCATTTGGCATAGACTATTGAGTTGAGGGCACCTCCATGTTTGAATTTGACGATGGCACCTTGTTATTGCCTAGTATTGGGATATTTTGCAATGCTTTTTCTTTAATAGCTAGTTGGTTGTTGCTCCTAGAAAGAGGCACACATTTAAGTTTAGAAAATGATTGTTTATTAAAGTTATGAAAAATTTTTGCGCTTCTCACTTTCTAATGTTTTATTGTTTTGGTGGATGGCCTTTTACTCTTCATGGGAAGAGTGGTTGAATGATTTGTTCAGTGAGCATTTTAGGAGTTTTGGGGAGGCAAATCCAAATGTTTTCCTTGTAGTGCCCTTTACTTGTAATAGGGCTTTGGGTGTCCATCACGGCTATGTGTGTGGTTTTTTGTCCCATAATGCCAAGTCTTTTGAATAGGCTTATGGTATGGGATGTGAGGTCTTATTGTCTTTGTTGATAGAACTTTATAAGGGTGAGATTTGGGTTCAGAGATGCATTTTTTGAATTTATAGATGCTAGGCTGATCACTGGTTCAATTTGATTCTTTTGAGTTGTTTTTAGGTCATAAATCAAATTTTAATCCCTTTTACTAGAGTTATTGCAAGATTCAAATATTTGTGGTTTAGTAGTGTAGGAGCTTGAATACCCTTGCCGAAAGCTATAATGTTCATGACATTTCCTAGGGCCAAGTGAATGCATTAGGTCCTATAGCCAACATTACATTAAGTTTACTTTTTGAAGGCTCATCTCCCAACAACATTTCTTTGCCCACTCCTCCATTATTCTATAGAATATAGAAGACGATCGGGAGGCTTTTAGCCTTGAGGGAGAGCATAAATTTGTACTTTCCTGGTAGTGAGTAGGGTTTTCCCTCGTATGGATTGATTTTAGTAGTGGTCATCCTATTTTTGTCTAGTCCTCATAAGTGATTATATTGTTGTTAGCCCCTTCATCAATCGCTGCATTGAGATCATGGCTTTTCTTAGTGGTAATCCTCAATGAGAGCAGGATTTTGAGCTAGAAAAAAAGTTGAAAGTGTGCCAGATTTTATAAATTTGAAGTGAAAATGCAATCCCACTAGAAGCAAAAAATGTAGATTAAACCATTTTTAATAATTTTTTTGAGTATTATGTTCAATGAAGACAACTGCCACACAGTGAGGGAGTTATAGACGGGCATGCAAAAATTTTCAGAGTTCAGATTAGACGTCAAATGCAAAAATAGTGGGTGCCTAAGTGAAAGAGGAGAAGAAAGTGTAAATGGACCTTCAATTGGGGGGGACATGACCCTTAGGGACTCCCTAACCTCCCCCCCACCAAAAAAAAAAAGCAATAGAGGGTAGGTGAAGGGGGGGAGAAATAGATCATTGGGGGGTGACGATGAGAAAGAGAGGGGGAGAGAGGCCATGGAGAACCATAAAACAAACTAGATAACACACAATGATTCTCCAACATTTTTTCACTTCTAATCACCACTCTTGACTCTGGCAATGGTGGCCTAGTTGAAGAGCTACAAATCTAGTCTTTCTCTCTCCTTCTATAGAGCGTTCATGTGGCAATTATCAAGAGAGAAACTGGATGAGATATGGCTACCTTGGGCTTGAATTGGATGAAGATGGGATGATATTGATGCAGTGTAGCAATGAGTAACGTTGTTTAGAATTTAAATTTGGATCCATTTGCTAGCTATGCATTCAAATATAAAAACTTGAAACATGAAAAATTTTGATAAGCCTCATTTTAAATAGAAATTTGGTTCTTTTTGTTGTTTAATGATACAATCGATGTTCATGTGGTGTAAAAATTGATATGTAGATAGAATATGATGTGTTAAGGGTTGTGATGAAAAAGAAAATTCAAAAACCAACATCAATTGATGAGAAATTAATTATTCAAAACCTGAAAACCATACAAAATAAGCCATTTTTGTAATAAATGAGAAAAACGATAGCAAGAAATGTCGTACGTGGATGAAATATTGTGTGCTAATTGCTATGATTTGTCTTTACTACTGTGTGATTAGAAAATAAAAAATAATGGATATTATAATATGTTGAGACTTAAAATGGACCCAATATTAGTTCTAGGGCTCTAGCTGGGGGCTTCCTATGCTCACCAAACCACCCTCACAACCTGGAGATGGCCAAGAGCGTCTAGAGGCTATACACTACTCTAAATAAATCACACATTTGTATTGATTTCCAATCCAATGTTTTTGCCCCTTTCCAACTACAATAGAGGGAGTATCCAAACATATAGGCGATCAATACCTTGACTGACATAAATAAAGAGCTCCCCCGAGAAAACTGTTATGGCTCCTACAGCTCTCCTACACCTTGAAGATTGGCCTCAGGATATGCCCTCTTATACATAAAACATGAGTAATAGAGTCCTCTCATAATATAAATATAACAATTTAGGAGACTGTATATATTCCTCGTGTAATCAATTTTCCACGATATCACACTACTACCCTACATCAAAGGGGAATCTCAACGTTGGTTGTCACCTAAACATTCAATTGCAATGCATAATTAATACCATATTTGGGAATATGGGAATTTCCCATAAGTTTAGGACACATGGTCAAATCTTTGGATTTGTCATAACTTGAACACCATAAATCCAAATTGAGCACTCTACAGCTCAATAGATTCCATTTTTCAAGTGCTTTCCAATGATAGGTTACATCATATGGTTTTGAGAAACTTATGGGCATGTTATCCAGGTGCCACCTTTTTAGTATTCAAAAAATGGGAATTGGGAGATTCCCAAACTCACTGTAATATTTCCACTCAAAAGTATTATTGAACTTGACTCCCCGCATGCCCGTGCAAAAACCTATGCAAGGTTATCTCTCACATCGTAATTATTGGCAGCTTAATCCGTACCCCACATGCGCAAAAATGAGCCCTCCGCTTTGTGCAATTAGGGTCGGGGTTTAAGACCGCAAATGAGAAATTAGGCAATTTGTTTTATACTAATTATCCCTTCCCCCAACTGATGCATGGCTGGAGGAGAGGGAGTGTGGGGAGGAATGACCTAAGGTGGAGTCGTGTGTGGGAGCATGAGGAAGGAGGGGCATGCTTAAGCCACGTGGTGGCTACCATCTCCCCCCCCCCCCCCCCCCCCCCCCTAAAGCTATAAGAACCCCCCTTGTGGTCAAGTGGGGGGAGGATAGAGGAGAGTGGGAGGCTGCCGTGCTGAGGAGGGGATCAGAGAGAAGGAAGAAGAGGTCGTCGGGCTGCCAAAAAACGCTGCCGTGCTGAAGAACCGCTGCCACCATATGCCGGCAGCTGCCGCCGCCCATCCTTGCCTTCATCATAATCCCAGCTCCCTTTCGTTCGACGTCATAATTCCCCCAAATCATTACCCCCCTTTTTCTCCCACGTGGTCCTGGGAAGCAGAAGCTTCTAAAGGAGATCCTCTTGAGCCTTGTGCACGCGTCTAATTCCTGGTCTGAATATCCACACCCTGTAAAAGGGTAATTCCTGTGCAAGGGAGAAAGCAGGCGGGCTTGGAGGCTATTTTGCCAAAGCTAGGAGAAATTCACGGAGTTCAAGTCATCAAGGATGGCTCCCAAGAAGACGCAAGGCGCACCCGCGGGAGGTTCTTCCCCGAACATACACATGGACATCCCCACGGATCCACATGCCCAGGTTTTATGATTTTAATCCCACGTATAAGAAATGCTTTAAGCATGCTTAATTCCATAGGGAAAATGCATTTTGCGCTTATCGTTAATTCATGTAGGAGTGATAAAAGTACATTTGAGAAAGTATCTCTGTAAACGATGGACAAGGATTGGTGCATATCATGCAATTGGATTGTTTTCATCTCCAAAATTATGAATGTAAATCACTTACTCGTCCTATGAACTTAGTCGCAAATTGGCTTGTAGTGCATTTTCAAAGTGGAAGTCTAAAACGCATATTGCCTAGGGTTAAAAAGGAAATTGTTAAGTGCATTGGCCGTGAAGGGAAAGAGTATCTTGCATTTACTCAATAACTTCCTTTGTTATGACTTGCATGAGGAAATTGTTAACTTCCGTTGCACGGCATGAAAATGAAACTATGGACATTGCACGTTGCATGCAAAGATGTTTGTCAAATGGATTGATGGTTTCATGTCACATGAACTTCATTAACGATGTTGTATCTAAGGATCACATGTTACATATTCGTCATGCGTAAATTTCATTTCATCGAGTTGCATTTGGAAAAGATTGCATGGCTTATCAAAGCATGAAAATTCAAAAGCTTAGACAAAAGGTTGTAGGCATAATTCCTTGATGTAAATCCGAGTAGGTCCTACGTAAGTTATTCTCTAATTTATCATGCATAATGACTTTAGCAAGGAAAGATAGGGTTATTGCAAACCTTTTTGGTGCGTAGAAGTAATGAATCGCATGTTTACATGTATTGTGACGTCTCGCAAACTAGTTTAGCATCTCTAGGAAAGAATCATTCTTGTCGCAAGACAAGTAGGTCAATTTACCCAAATCACTTGTGATATTATAACCATTAGGGTTTCGTATAGGCATAACTAGTCGACATGATAAAAACCTCGAGGACTAGCTAGGGCTTGGCACGTCAGAAATGCAGCCTAGTATCGTACTTGGACGCCATGTCGAAGCCCTCAAACCCAAAGGTCGTGCCCACATTCACGGAATGTTTGGGTCAATTGGACGCTCATGCAAACAACAATCTAGGGTTTCTACCTTAAGGATCGTTCGACCTAATCCTAAAAATCGGATTGAGTTTGGAAACCCTAGGACCAAACGTTGTCGGCCTAGTACAATTAGGGTTGGGTTGGGTAAGAAGACACCCTAAACCCGCGTCTTATTTAAACAAAATTCCTTGACCAGGAAACGCCATTCAATGGGTGAAATGATCCCATGAGTTAGGTGCGACACTTGTGCAACAAGTTGCAACGTTGCACGGCTTTGTGGTTTAATCACAAGATAGATTTGCATTCCTTGGAATGAGGTTGGCAGGTTCTAGCGCAAGTCTAACTTGCAAGAGGATGAGTAGTCATCCTGCTACATCACCTTTCTTGGGCTGATTTGCCAAGTTATGGAAAGTTATGTATTTGCTTGGTAAGAAAAGGATCAATCAAGTTAGAGCGACATGGTCTCGCGGATTTACTGTTAATTTATGAAACCTAAGGTGTTGGTTAAGTTCGGTTAACAAGGTATGGCCCAACCCAAGGACAAAAGGGTGAACAAACAAACCCTTGGGGATCTTGCCAAGTCGCAATTGATCTCAGATCGAATGCTGGATGCATTCCGAGAGAAGGATTCACTCCTTAGCAGTTGGCCTAATAAATGACCACTGGATTGATTGTGCTTGTAACAGTTTAGGAGCACTGTTTGCATTGTTTGCTCAAGGAACTAAAGATGAAAAGTTAATTAATGCTTCAAGTTGAAGGCTCGAAGGGAGAGGCAGCATCAATTACCCTTGACTGTCTGCCTGACCCTAACCAAGGGGGTTGTTATCCGTGCCGGGAACGTGGACCAAACGCGCCGCGAGAGGTCTCTCCATTGGGTGCTACTTGGAGCAGGAGGACGCTTAGGTGCCAGGGGGGCTCTGGCCGTAAATCCCTTGCTTTTCGAGGCCCTGCACAAGAGGCCAACATGACTCGAGATACTAGTCTACAAGCGGAATCTTGGATTAGTAATCCCTATGGATTGCTGGATTGCCTTTGGTAGATTATGGATTGCCTTCAGGCAGATTATGGATTAGCCTATGAGCTGGATTATATGAATGTTTTCCAAAGATAAATAAGATCAACTGTTGAAAAGGAACTTGGTTGACACTGCTTTTCTATATCAGTGCTAAGATTACGTGAAGGAACCAGTGACTAAAAGGCTAATTAAGGAAGCTGTTTTATGCGTGTCCAACTAAATGTGGTAAGTAATTAGACAACTAAAACAACCCTGAGGAAAGTGCGGTGGATGTGGCCATGGGTCTGTCCTACGGATGGGTGGTCCTGGTTGGCCGGGAACTTTTCTCATACGAAATGAACAGCAGCGAACTTCTCTCGAAGGAAATGAACAGTAAGGAACGTTGACCTAGAATCTAGGTTACTAGAACCTCGATTTATGTTGTTTTAGGGGAACCGAATGGGACTATGCCGTATGGGCAGAGAGGTCGAGCTTTGCATCCCTCTCATTTCCCATTCTCCTTGAACCAAGTGCAACATGAATCCACTTCGACCCTGACATTTCTGTGTAAAGTAGTTTGCTTGGGGTTCAACGCTAGCCAACGTTCTAGGAGTTTGACCACTAGGAAAACCATGATTCAGGTCGGTCCTAAGTGGGAACAGCCATAATACTTCCGCTACGTCGCAGAGCTTTCTAGACTCTCTTCCCCGTAATCCCCGTAACATTCCATGGGAGTGCCGGGGGGAGCTTTCTAGACTCTCTTCCTGTTGGGCTGCTAAGACGTTGTCAAAGAGTTTACTGTTCATAATATAAATCATGGGATTCTTATGAACACAGAAGAACTTCACTGGGAGTTATATGAGGAATTTGCATACAAAATTCAGACATTGTTATGCAATAACCAACTTAGTTACACAAGTTCTTTCATATTTAGCATATAATTTTCAGTTATACCATGTATATTGATGAAAAATAAGTCAATGGGAACCTACAACTTGGCCATCTGGAAGTAATTGACAGTCTGCAGGATAAATCACATTGATTCAGGTCCAAAAATATGGTTTGAACCCAAGAAAAATGCCAAAAGTTGCCAAAAGTCCACTAAGTTCACAAGGGACCTGAAGTAATAGACTTAAGTGACCAGCAAGTGACTTGGGTAGGTCAAAAAGTGACCTGGGCCTAAGCAGGGAGCAGCCTGCATTTTTTGGCGCAAAATGCGGGCTGCACAGTCTGAGCACAACTGGAGAGAGCTGGAGCTATGGTGCATGATTTGGAGCATGCAAACTGAAGATCAACAGGCCCAAAAACTGAAGGTGAAAACTTGGTGAGAGCTCCACTTCTCTGCCCATTTGGTCTGACCAAAATGCATGTTAAAACAGTCTATAAAAGAGAGAAATCTGAGAGAAAAGTATTTCATCCTGCTCTTATGCACGAATTTTCTCATTTTGTCTACCTCATTCTTGGTCCAATGAAGCCCGACTTGTACCCAACTACTTGAGTGACTTTGGGGCAAGCAAAGGGTGAGGATTTTGAAGGTATATGGGCTGTTATGGGCTGAAATAACCAGTCATAAACAGGGCAGCCCACTGTTATGGTCCATTTTTATGAGCAATCAAGAGATTTATGTGGTTTTAATGGAAGGAAATGACCTCTTTTCATCAGGTCTTTGTTCATTAATGATTAGAAGAGCTTCTTCATGAGTTTATGCACTCATTTTGAGCTTGATTATGGGCTGGAATTTTCTGTTTTAAAATAGAGCTGAAGCTAAAATTATGCTTCTTCAATTCATTTAATGTATCATTGGCCCAAATCTTGAATGCATTTGAGTTTATCAACATAATAGTTGTTCCAAAGGGTTGAAATCCATCTATGTACTTGAAATAAAAGCCATTAGAACTTGCATTTGATATTCATAATTGAATTGAGATTCTGAAAATATCCTTTATGATATGGTATATGTATCCAGAAGCATTTGATGTAATCAAGATAGACTTATTTCTTCCGTTCATGTATGCTAAGTACATAGAGAAAAAGCTTGAATTCTTCTTCCGTACCTAAATCATTTCTAAATCCCAGATCTTATTAAACCCCAATCTATTTCCCCTTCCTGAACTTTGAATCCTAAACTCCTCTTCTGCACTAAAGCCTCGGTGGTAGACCTTCAACCCTTAACATGACGACAGTTGGTGAACCCAACGTGAAGGTCCGATGTGGAAGAAGAAGTCCAATGGGAGAATCATCAAGTTCGAGAGGAGATGCCTTGCAACAGTTGGTTCGTCTAATGCAAGAAAGGCAACAACAACAGTTGCAATTTCAGCAGCAGTTGCAATTGCAACAACAACGGAGACAAAAAGAAGAGCGGATTGTCGCTGCTGCCATTAAAGCCTTAGAAGCAGTTGGACAAGAGCTCAAGAAATTTAATGGGCAAAATGTATCCTCTTTTATCCGCCTTTATACTGACAAGATGGTCTTCTTTGGAGTCCCTCAACATGTCTAGAGCCGATATTTTGCCCGTCTAGTTGTGCATGGTCTCTAGGACCGAATTCATGGTCTTTTCCAAAAAGATGCAGGATGGACTGTGTTCAAAAAGGCTCTTTGGGAAGAATTTTTCCTTGAAGATTCTGGCCTTATGACAAAGAAAGTCTTCACCGAATGGGTCGAAAGGCCCAATAAGGGTCTAACCGCCATTGCTCTTCATCGAGAATTTGAAAGCAAATTTGCCCAACTAGATCTTGACGACTAACAAGGTATGGAAAGTAAAAAGATTGAATTATTTCTAAAGGCTGCAGATTCTTCTCTTCAGGAGAAATTAACTGATTGACTTAAAGACCCTGACTTTGAGATGGGATTGAAGACTGCTTGGAGTGATGTCACTGAAGCAGTTAATATGATTGCTCAAAGAGAGCGATTGCGCCTAAGATGGTGGTCAACCCTTGTAACAACTGAATCTATGAAGGAGCCTATCCTAGTTTCTCGACCTCCTGTCTCTATAACCGAGCAACCAAGAAATTCTGCTGTTCCATCTCCAAAGAAGGATGTCATGGACGAGCTAATTAAAAGCATGCGGGATCTCCATCTTAATCTAACGGAGATTAATTCTAAAGTGAAAAGTCTTGATGTAAAAGTGGAAGAAAGGGGTCGGTCAACTGCCCAAAGGCCTGTACGAGAAGGCTTCAAAAGACGCTGTATTTGGTGTGATAGCCTTTAGCATGACAAGAGGGAGTGCGGTCCATTCCTGAAGCTAAAGCACAAAAATTAGTCTTTTGGAAGGATGGTAAAATTCATGCAACTGAAACCAGGCTTCCTCTTGAGCCAAACTTCAGTAACGGTGGCATGAAGAAAAGATTGGAGGATTTGGCAACAAGAGCGGCCTATGCAGCTGTTGATGCTGCAACTTATGGGCTGCAAATTGAGCCAACTAATGAAATTGTTAAAGCATGTAAAACTAATGCAAAATCTAAAGTGTGGACGCAGGCCTTGGAACGCATGGAGCAAGACAAGGCAACTCAAGATGATTTAACCACTGCCAGTCAATGTATTCGGGGAAGAATCGGTTGGACCGAGCCTGTGGATTCATTTTCAGCTTTTGCTCGGTTAGCTGAAATTAATAATCAAGAAGCCATGATAGAAGAAAAGAGAAGAAGATGTTGCCGGTCCTTCTTCTTCAGGACCAATTAAACACATAACAAGAAGTAAACTAGACTAATAGAAGGCTGCTGAAAATCCACCGTCGCCAGAGTTTGACATGGGAGATGCCCCTTAAGTAAAGAAGACAGAAGGAAAAAGAAAAAGCAAACATCCTAGTGATCCAGGTTTTTTACAACCCGGATTATTACCACAAAATTTGGCCAAGGCCCCTATCAAGAGCTTACCATATCACTTTAGGTTTACTCTTCAAGCACTAGGTATGCTACATTGCTTCTCGATTATGATAACTCTAGCAAATGGGGGGAACAAGTTCTTAGAAGGCATGTCAATGTAAAGGGTAAATGGGATGGTTATCTTAGTGAAGATGAAAATGGATTACACCTAGGAGTTGAGTGAATGCATAGATTTTTCAAAGGACTAGCCTCCAACTACATATGGGCTCCGTTTGCATCACTAAGATTTGGAATCTATCACCATCATTAGAGGACACCTCACCCTTGCACACAAGTCAATATCCACATCATGGTGTCATTTGGATCTTGGACAAAAGCTTACAAGCATGGACCCCTTTTGTCACATGCTTATATGTATTTATATACATATGGGATACTAAAGTCAAAGCAGCTTTTGGAAGCCCTTTTTTATAATCTCAATAACTCCCAAGAAAAAGCGAATTTCAAGAAAATTCCCGCGAAGGCCGATTGGTTTCAATCTAGTCTACAAAGTTGCAGAAGAAACTTTTTCCAAATTCCTCACGGATTTGAAGTTACAAAGGCGCAGACTGCTGGCTATATGCAATTTTCTTCTCTCTTTCACCACACCAACTTTCCACTCTATCCTTCTTGTAAATATATTATAATAATGTGCTTTGGGCATCCACTTCTTGTAATCTAGCTCCATTTCTCTATTTTGTCTACCACCACCCTTGGCTTCTTGCATGATGACCAAGGTGGGGACTTGTCCCATCCACTACTCTCCATATTTTCAAAGATGCCATACATCATCTAGGATTATGTTAATCAAGAAGATTAGCTTAATCTAATCCCTCATGAAGGCTATATAAAGAGCCCATGGAGAATGAAGAAGAGGGGGAGAGGGAGAATGAAAAGTCCATGAGAGCATTCTAGAATACCCTCATCTCTTTGAGGGAAGCTATGAGTGAGTTCTTTTATTATGTAGCATAATGGCAAGCTTCCTCTACCTCTTCTCCTATTATCTCCCTCTCTTCTCATCTTCTCATTCCATGTAGCATAATGGCAAGCTTCTTCTATCTCTTCTCCTCTTGTCTCCCTCTCCTCTCATCTCTCTCTCTTATATTCCAATATGGTGTCTAGTACATGTATTCTCTCTTGTAAATTTGTGTCTTGGTTCTCTTGATTCTCTTTGAGAAAAGAGAGGAGGAGGGAGAATGACAAGTCCATGAGAGCACTCTACAATATCCTCATCTCTTTGAGGTAAGCTATGAGTAAGTTCTTTTATTATGTAGTATAATGGCAAGCTTCCTCTACCCCTTCTCCTATTATCTCCCTCTCTTCTCATCTTCTCATTCCATGTAGCATAATGGCAAGCTTCTTCTACCTCTTCTCCTCTTGTTTCCCTCTCCTCTCATCTCTCTCTCTTATATTCCAATGTGGTGTCTAGCACATATATTCTCTCTTGTAAATTTGTGTCTTGGCTCTCTTGATTCTCTTTGAGAATAGGGATGTCCTAGCCCATCCTCCCTTTGGCTAGGTGGTGCCCCTCTTTAGTTCTCTTAGTGAGGATTGGAGGTTGGATGGGTAAGAGACAACCCGTTCATCATTTCAGCCCTCATTTTTGGTGCCCCCACTGAGGAGTTCTCAAGCTATGCTCTACAACTTCCATGAAGAAAGAAACATCTAAGGAGTTGTCCTCTTCTTCAACGAGTATTTGTCAAGAAATCACTAAGGAGGAATCTTCATCAAACCCTATTCAAGGGATTCGCCACTCAAGAGTACCGCAATGGTCTCCAAAAGAAGCTCAAGAGAAGAAGGACCTTTATCGACAAACGGCACGTATGCGGGTAAAGCAAGTTAATTACACACATCCTTCTTTGCTTCATGAGAAATCTTGCTCTCATCAAGTCTCTACGTCAAGGCATTGTGTTGAGTGCTTGGTGTCTAGTGTAAAGACACTCCCTACGGAGCTTCGTCTTCAAGTGGTGAAGGCGCTTTCAAATTCGGGGATTAACAAGTTTTTGGAGGGTGAGTTACACATCAATGGTGTGCGGTATTGGCGAGAGGCTACATATGGTGATGCGCTTCAACTACTACTAGCAAGAAGACTCAAAGTAATTGAAAAGATAGCTATCGAAGCCTATGAACTTTACAAGGTTGATGATGGTCACACAAAAGCTACGCTAATCAGCGGTAAGCAAGTCCTTCGCATCTCTCGAATGGTGGGATCTAAGAGGCCATAGCTTCAACGACACGCTTCATGAAAGTTTGTAGTGTACATTTGTAGTTAATGCATAAATGACTACTCCTACTTTCTACAACTTTCAATCGGTTCAAAACATTCGGGTGGATGTGTGCATTAGTAGAAAGATACATTTTCAGCAAAGGATTGGTCTTCTATTTTGGAGCTGAGAGGTTGAGAGAGATCTTATTGTCTCCTGATCCCATAATACTCCCTATTTTGGATTATAACATCTCCTTTAATGTACACATATTCATTCTACTCTAAGTGTATCCCATGAACCATAGGGACTTGTACGGACCTATCCGTCCACTTGCTAGACAAACCGTGCATATAATTGTTAGCACAAAGCTCAGGTTTCAAAATGTTATAAGGGTCTTATTGGGCCCTCGTCGTCTTGCTGAGATTAATGCATCTGTAAATCCATTTATTCTACCCTTAATAAGATATGACTTGGGCCTAGACGTGTTCATCTTTATTTTGTATTGAGCTAGGCCAACATCTTCCTATCATGGCTTTTCCAAGTTTTTTTGGGCACAAAGGGGAGAAATCTCTGGACTTTTTGGATGACTTAGAAATGGCCTTCCTAGTCACAGGCCGGGATGACGAAGCAACCAAAGTACGGGCCTTCCCTTTAGTTCTAAAGGGTGATGCTCGAGTGTGGTATCAAGCTCTCCCGGAGGCTACAAGGGGTAATTGGGAGAATCTCAAGACCGCATTCATGCACAAGTACCAAGATACAGAGCCACCTGAAGATATTTGGAGACAACTCTTAGATCTTCGCCAAACCATAGCAGGGGAGTACCAAACCTATGAAGGCATGTTTGTAAAATTGTGGGATAAATGGACAGCCTCTTTAGCCGAAGGAGAAAGAGTACCTGATTGCCTTAAGAAAGATTGTTTTCTAGCTGGACTCCATCCTCTACTAAGGGAGAAGGTCAAAGGAAAGTTTCCCACATCATATGAAGAATCAGTCACTTATGCGAGAGAGAAAGATAGAAAATTGAAGTATCAAGCCCAAGTGAAGGGGGGAGTTGAGCCCATACAGGTTTTACCAACCATGCAAAGGCCTAGAGAAATAGCAAAGGCCCCACCTGAACCAGAGATACCACAGCAAGAGCTCCTACAACGCATTACTAATCAACTCGAAAGCCTTTCATTAAATTTGGTGCAAGGAGTGCGGTCCCCTCCCCTCATAAATGAAGGCAATCGAGGTCCAAGAAGACAAGAAAGAGAGTATGTTTGCTATAATTGTGGGGAGACTGGCCATGGTATGTACTTTTGCCCTCATCCCAGGCGTTTTCCAGGAAATGGGTTCCAACCAAGAAGGAGGGGACAACAAGTGACACCACCTAGGGAAAGGTTTGTTCCACCGAATCCAAGGCCTCCACCACCGGTTCAAGTTCTCCAGCATCCTCGACCACTTGCAGAGGTGCCGCCCTTGCCTGTTCAACCGCCAGAGAATCATGATGTTAGGATAATTAGTTTAGATGAGAGTGATGTCAAAGGAAATGACAAAGTAGTAGAGGTTGAAGCAATGCCGGTGAAGAAAGCCCGGAGAATTGAGAAGATGGAGCCTACACCACAAAAGGAGGTTGAAAATATGGAAGAGGAGGCAGAGTCATCAGTGGCTGCAAAGACACGCAACAGTAAAAAGAGGAGGGCTCGCTCACGCCGACACATTGAGCCAGATGATTTTCCCTTGGGTAAAGGTACTAGAGCTTATGATTTGCTTGCTGATGTGAGGAATCAAGGGCCAAAAATTTCATGGCCACAATTACTACATCTATCTCCAACAGTGCGGCGACAATGGTCAAAGATGGTAAGCATTAGACCCATGAAGAATAGACATGTGAATGCAATCCAGGCTAGAAAGATGAAAGATATTGTACCTCTAGTGGAAGCTGAAATCAATGGGCAGAGAGTGTCAAAGACATATGTGGATGGAGGTGCAGAGATTTGTGTCATGACGGAAAAGTTGATGCATCGTTTGGGATTAGAGGTAAATGAAACTACTAAATTTGGGGCCAAAATGGCTAACAATGTGGTAGTAAATTGTTTGGGAGTTATAAAGAAAGTCAAGGTAAAGGTGTGTGGAGTGCAATTGGAGCTTGACATGTATGTGATGCCAGTGAAGGGGGATGGCTATCCGCTCATTCTTGGGCAACCATGGCTAATGGGAATGAAAGCTAGACAAGATTGGGAGACAGGGGCTTTAGAGCTCAGGCCACAAAAGGGGCTGCATAAAAAATGGAAGAGCACTATCTACAACATGAAGGAGGGCCGATAGGAGGATCTTGTGTTAGAAACCACCGCTGATGAATGGAGTTCCAGCGAGGGTTGGTCATCTATGACAGAGGGAGAGTCTTCTAATGAGGAGGAAGAAAGCTCTCTAGAAGTGATGGGGATTACATTAAAAGGGCCTCCTAGTAGTGAAATTCCGCAGCAGCTTCCAAAGGTCGAGAAGGAGGGGTTAGAAAAAATGTTGGCTAAGGATCTATCAGTTGAGGAGAAGGCAGCCTACATGGAAGTGGTGATAAAACACTCTGCACTTTTTATTTCTGATTATGAACACATCACAGGTGTGACAGCAGTACAACATCACATTAATCTAAAAGAGGGAGCACGGCCAGTGGTGCAGCGACTACGACGATTGGGAGTAGTTCAACAAAACGCTCTACTCACTGAGGTGCAACGACTTTTAAAGGCAGGCTTTATCTATCCAATAGGGGATTCAGAGTGGGTTTCACCTGTGGTGGTGATACCCAAGAAGAATGGAAAATGGAGGATTTGTGTGGATTACAAGCCGCTAAATGCCGCAACTAAGAGAGATCACTTTCCTCTTCCCTTTCAGGATGAAATACTCAACGAGGTGGCCGGGCATGAGAGATACACTGTTTGTGATGGGTATTCAGGTTATTTCTAGATCCGAATAGCTGAGGAGGATCAACAAAAGACCACCTTCATTACACCTTGGGGTTGTTTTGCTTACAAAGTAATGCCATTTGGATTAACAAATGCCCCAGCTACCTTCCAGCGATTCATGAATTATGTCTTCCAGCCATATTTTGGGAAATCCATCAGGGTCTTTATTGATGATTTTTGTATTTATAGTTCTAAGGCTCTACATTTAGGGAAGGTGGATGAAGCTTTCAACCGACTCGCACAAATGGGGGGGCAGTTAAACCATGAGAAGTGTCGCATTGGCGAAAGCAGTGTAACTTTGTTAGGGCATGTCGTAAGTGAGAGGGGCATTGAAGCAGATCCAAACAAAGTTAAGGCCCTATTGGCGGTGCCATCACCATCTTCTGTGAAGCAACTAACCTCTTTCATTCAGAAGGTGCGATATATGGGGCGGTTCATTCATCTCCTCTCCCAATTAATATTTCCACTGCAACAGTTAACCCACTCCGAGGAGCTCCTGTGGAGTGACGAAAGCGAAAGGTGCTTTCACGAGGTGAAGAAGGCTCTTAGCACCCTTCCTATAATTTTACAGCCTTGTTGGGATCAGGAGTTTTTTGTCAATCCGAGTTTTGGGGAAGATGCTCTAGGGGCAGCACTAATACAAAAGGATGCTAAAACTGGCCTAATGAGACCAGTTTACTTTTCTAGTAGAGTAATGACAGCATCAGAACGAGGGTACAAGATGGTCGAGGTGATGGTTTTGTCTCTAATGTTTGCTATAAGAAAGTTTCGTCCTTATCTTCTCCCTAGGCCATTCACAGTGATCACGACAGAAGAGCATTTTCCCTATGCCTTACAGCACATGGATGTTTCAGCTAGAATCGCTAAGTGGGTGATACAACTCCAAGAGTTTGACTACACCTTCAAGGTGGAGGATTCTACTCGAGCTTGCCTAGCTGATTTGTTGACCCATAGATTCCATCAAAAGAAGGAAAAGGAGAAGGGAAAGGTAAAAGAGGAGACACCTCCTCTTGAGGAGCCGCCACGGGTGGAGAATGACCATGCCCTCTACTTCGATGGGGCCTACAAGCGTATTAAAGACAGAGCGGCAGCAGGAATAATGGTGTTCAGTCCCGAAGGTGACAAAATTTATGGAGAAGGTATCAGCTTGGAGGATGTCCATTCTAACAATGAAGCAGAATATCAAGCCTTGCTTTTAGGTTTGAAGTGGTGTCTCTCACATGGTGTCACTCGACTTAATGTTTTTGGGGATTCTATGCTAATTGTTAAGCAAATGAAAGGAATCTAGGCTTGTAAAAATGATAACTTAGCAGTGAAAATGAGAGAAGCTAAAACTCTCATGAGAAAGCTACAGAAAGCCCAAATCTATTTTGTGCCAAGGCGCGCAAATGGCGAGGCAGATGCTCTAGCAGCTGAAAAATTGAAAGAGGCAATGGTGGGCATCATTGCCGTAAAGCTTCCCTTGTTTCAAGGCAAGTTTCAACTACAAGATGTGCTTTATTTTCTCGAGCAAGGTGAGGCACCTACACATATGAGTAAAAGTGAGAAAAGGTGGCTGGCTACTAAGGCCACTAAATACCGCTTGATAAATGATGTGTTGTATTGCAAAGGAAAGGATGCAGTGCTTAGAAGGGTGCCAACAGCAAAGGAGATTATAGATGTGATTAAGAGCTGCCATGAAGGGGTTTGTGGCGGATATTTTGCTCAAGAAATAACCAGCAGAAAGATTCTCCAAGCCGGTTTTGTGTGGCCTAGTCTACATCGAGATGTGCAACATTGGTGCCGCACTTGTGACGATTGCCAAAAGGCCGGACCAAGGAAGCTAGTGCATGAGGAACAAAATCCCATAACTACATATGGCCCATTTGAGAAATGGGGGATTGATGCAATAGGACCACTCCCACGAACTCAATCTGGCAAGGAATACATCATAATGGGAGTGGACTACATGACGAGGTGGGCAGAGGCTTCAGCAACTAGTAGGATCACAGCCCAAGAAGTGGGAAAATTTGTGTTTGAAAATATTTGTTGCAGGTTTGGCACACCTTTGGAAATTATCTCTGATCGGGGTCCTGGTTTTAGGGCGAACCTAGTAGGGGAGCTAATGGAAAGGCTAAAAATCAAGCACAGGCATTCTACTCCCTACTATCCACAGTGTAATGGTTTGGTCGAAAAAGTAAATGGGCTAATTTGTAAGATAATTACCAAGCAGGTACACATGCACCCCAAGCACTGGGATAAAAAATTGAGTGCAGCTCTTTGGGCCTACAGGACTTCATTCAGAACCTCACTTGACTATACTCCATTTCACCTCGTCTATGGCCAAGAAGCTTTGCTTCCTATAGAGGTGGAACTGGCCAGTTTGCGTGTTTTAGTAGCCAGTCAAGAGAA
Organism: Lygodium microphyllum; assembly: GCF_053477565.2. Lineage (NCBI taxonomy): Eukaryota > Viridiplantae > Streptophyta > Polypodiopsida > Schizaeales > Lygodiaceae > Lygodium > Lygodium microphyllum. The sequence continues at coordinate 36,571,750 of NC_141151.1, forward strand.
GAATCAAGAAAAGAAGTTAGAGGAAAGGATCTTGGATCTAGAGAGGCTGGAGTTAGATAGAGAAGCAGCAGTCCAACACTATTCCATGCAGGCTGAAGAGAGGAGGAAGACCTTTAATAAGAAGCTGGCTAGCAAACACATAAGGGAAGGATCACTTGTGCTACGCTATGATAACTGCTTCGATAACAGAAAGGATGCTAAACTTGTGTTCAAGTGGGAAGGGCCATTCATGGTCATAAGGAGATATCCAAATGGCAACTATAAGCTAGGTGACATGGATGGGAAGGTTCACAAGACAAGGGTAAATGGATGGCGACTGAAGCCTTATTTTCAAAGAAATATGAACACTTTGGAGCAGTCATTCAATGAAGAGCCACCAATGAGGGGGTGCAGTCCTCCTTGCTCTATTGGACCATCATTATCAAGCTAGAGGCATGAATACCTCTAGCCTAAGGGGAGGGCTAATGATCCGGGTTTTTTACAACCCGGATTATTACCACAAAATTTGGCCAAGGCCCCTATCAAGAGCTTACCATATCACTTTAGGTTTACTCTTCAAGCACTAGGTATGCTACATTGCTTCTCGATTATGATAACTCTAGCAAATGGGGGGAACAAGTTCTTAGAAGGCATGTCAATGTAAAGGGTAAATGGGATGGTTATCTTAGTGAAGATGAAAATGGATTACACCTAGGAGTTGAGTGAATGCATAGATTTTTCAAAGGACTAGCCTCCAACTACATATGGGCTCCGTTTGCATCACTAAGATTTGGAATCTATCACCATCATTAGAGGACACCTCACCCTTGCACACAAGTCAATATCCACATCATGGTGTCATTTGGATCTTGGACAAAAGCTTACAAGCATGGACCCCTTTTGTCACATGCTTATATGTATTTATATACATATGGGATACTAAAGTCAAAGCAGCTTTTGGAAGCCCTTTTTTATAATCTCAATAACTCCCAAGAAAAAGCGAATTTCAAGAAAATTCCCGCGAAGGCCGATTGGTTTCAATCTGGTCTACAAAGTTGCAGAAGAAACTTTTTCCAAATTCCTCACGGATTTGAAGTTACAAAGGCGCAGACTGCTGGCTATATGCAATTTTCTTCTCTCTTTCACCACACCAACTTTCCACTCTATCCTTCTTGTAAATATATTATAATAATGTGCTTTGGGCATCCACCTCTTGTAATCTAGCTCCATTTCTCTATTTTGTCTACCACCACCCTTGGCTTCTTGCATGATGACCAAGGTGGGGACTTGTCCCATCCACTACTCTCCATATTTTCAAAGATGCCATACATCATCTAGGATTATGTTAATCAAGAAGATTAGCTTAATCTAATCCCTCATGAAGGCCATATAAAGAGCCCATGGAGAATGAAGAAGAGGGGGAGAGGGAGAATGAAAAGTCCATGAGAGCATTCTAGAATACCCTCATCTCTTTGAGGGAAGCTATGAGTGAGTTTTTTAATTATGTAGCATAATGGCAAGCTTCCTCTACCTCTTCTCCTATTACCTCCCTCTCTTCTCATCTTCTCATTCCATGTAGCATAATGGCAAGCTTCTTCTATCTCTTCTCCTCTTGTCTCCCTCTCCTCTCATCTCTCTCTCTTATATTCCAATATGGTGTCTAGTACATGTATTCTCTCTTGTAAATTTGTGTCTTGGTTCTCTTGATTCTCTTTGAGAAAAGAGAGGAGGAGGGAGAATGACAAGTCCATGAGAGCACTCTACAATATCCTCATCTCTTTGAGGTAAGCTATGAGTAAGTTCTTTTATTATGTAGTATAATGGCAAGCTTCCTCTACCCCTTCTCCTATTATCTCCCTCTCTTCTCATCTTCTCATTCCATGTAGCATAATGGCAAGCTTCTTCTACCTCTTCTCCTCTTGTTTCCCTCTCCTCTCATCTCTCTCTCTTATATTCCAATGTGGTGTCTAGCACATATATTCTCTCTTGTAAATTTGTGTCTTGGCTCTCTTGATTCTCTTTGAGAATAGGGATGTCCTAGCCCATCCTCCCTTTGGCTAGGTGGTGCCCCTCTTTAGTTCTCTTAGTGAGGATTGGAGGTTGGATGGGTAAGAGGCAACCCGTTCATCATTTCAGCCCTCACTAGTTACAAGTTGTAGTCTGACATAGAGACCGCAACAGATCTTAAACGGATCCTAGAAGAAAGGATTCTTGGAAGTAGAATTGAATTTACATTAGGTATTGCAAAACGAGGATTTCATGATGTAATAATTGATGTAATTAAACGAAAAAGATAATATGTTGGTGAGGAAACTGAAGAATCTGTACATGCTTTTTTGCAAGTACTTCAAGTGTATTTGCAGGATGAAGAGAAGCTGAAAACTCAAGGGATTCGATTGGAGGCAATCAAAGAATTGATTGCAGCCATAGAAGCCAAAGATGAAGACATTTATGAAGCAGAAACTGTAGAAGCCATCATGGTGGGCACTTCTCAATCTAAAGTGAAGCCCATGCGTAAGAAAGAGGCTCTTCTTCACAACATGCAAGAAGAAAGTGAAGCTCACTTTATTCCTAGTAGTCACTACTCCCGTACCCATTGGGCAAGGGCGACTATTGAAACTGTTGTTAAAATCGGTGAAAAAGAAACTCCATGCATTGCCCTTATAGTCCATGGTTCAGAAATTAATGTTATGTCAAGAAGTCTCTATGAGAATGGCGGATGGCCCATTGATGTGGACCCAGGATGGTGCATGAAGGCATCCAATAACTCTTCTGGCGATCTTTATGCAGCATGTCCTTATGTACAAGTTACTATTGGTAATGTAAAAGATGAATTTCATTTCTTTGTTCAAGATTCCTGCAGCTATCCTATCATTCTTGGACAACCATTTATTTCCGAGTCTCGTTTAGAGACAACGTCTCTTGATGATGGTTCATCATATGCTTGGATAAGAAGCAAGGATAATGATAAAGCTGTCCAAATCCTGACCGTATGTGTTAATCACCACCGGAATAGGGATCGATTGAGAGATCATCCTGTTCCTCCTAATGCCCGAGAATTTAAGGGTTTTCGGGTAGCGTTGCTATAAGTGGAGGCTATGGCAGTGCATCATGTCACAAAAAATTGCCTCCACATATGAAGGAGGCAAGGCCAAAAGCTGATTTGCAGGTTTTTTCAGCCAATGGTGTGGGCTGTTATAAACAGTTTTCAGCCATGAACAGGGCTGAAAGAAAGTATTTGTGTCATATGGAGCAAGAGCTGAAGCAAATTGATGTTTTACCTAAAGATGAAGAAATTTCAGGACTATTTTATGGGCTGAATTATAATGATACAATGGCTGAAATTTATATAGCCGTTCATGCAGAAAATCAAGCTGAAAATCAGTCCATACAGGTATGTACATTGGATATGTATGACATAATTCAAGAATTTGCAGATTATAAAGCTTATGGACAGCCAAACAAGGATGAAGTAAGAGTAGAAACAAAGTATAAAATAGTTGAAATAAAGGTCAAGCCGGTAGCTACTCCTCTACTGCCTGAAAGTGAAGGACTGGCAGAAAGGGTATCCAAATAGCCAAACCTTCGTGATCCTAAAGATATTGGTCACCAATTTACAGCAGAAAGTCTACAAAAGCTGAAAATTGGTGAAGACTCTTTCCTCTTGTCAGTTGAAAAGCAAATCTTCATGCAGATGTTAAAGAATCATGGCAAAGCCTTTTCATTTCAGCCACATGAAATTGGCTGTGTGGATCCAAGCATTGTGGCACCAATGGTGATTTTTACGGTCCCACATGTTCCTTGGAATCTTAAACCAATTCCGGTTCCAAGGGCTCATTTGCCTAAGTTATTGGAACTTCTAAATGAAAAGATAAAATGCAAATATTGGAGCCATCTTCAGCTCCATATTCCAACCGATGGTTTACCGTACCTAAGAAGAATGGATCTTTGCGATTCATTCAAGATTTACAACCCGTCAATAAAGTCACTATTAGAAATGTTGGATCAGGGCCAATTGTTGATGAGTTTGCTGAAGCTTTTGCAGGAAAGGCAATCTATTCCATGGGAGATTTATATTCAGGCTACGACCAATTTCAGCTTGCTTTGGAAAGTCAAGATATTACCACAATGAAGACGCCTCTTGGCCTAGTCTGCATGTGTACTCTACCTCAAGGGGCTACGAATTCAGTAGCTCACATGATGAATGCTATGGATAAAGTATTGAGGGATTATATTCCTCAATTGAATCTTCCTTTTCTTGATGATGTTCCAATCAAAGGATGTGAAGTTCATGAGAAAAATGAAGAACTCAACGAACTTGGATGTCAAAAGTTTGTTTCTGATCATATTAATGATTGTGCTCAAGTCTTGTCTAAATTAGAAGAAGTCCATCTTACTCTTTCAGGAGCTAAATCTGTTTTTGGAGTCGAAGAAGTCCTTGTAGTCGGACATATGTGTGGTCCATATGGCCGAAAGCCTTCTCCATCCAAAATAGATGCTATCAACAAAATGCAAGAAGAATGTACAAATGTTTCAAAGGTGAGAAGATTTCTTGGTGCATGTGTCTTCTACCTTGTTTGGATACCACATTTTGCCCATGTTGCTGAAAGTATTTATCAGCTTCTAAGAAATGGCCAAAGGTTTATATGGGAAAAAGAACACACTCAGGCTATTCGGAAACTCAAGAAAATGATGATCTCTGCCCCCACTTTAAAGAGGGCTAATTACTCTAATGGACAACCCATTATACTCACAGTGGACACAAGTCCTATTGGAATAGGATGGGCAGTTGGTCAAGACGACCTTGAAGGCAACATATATGTAATCCGCTTTGGAGCGAAGGTTCTTAATGAACGACAAAGAAGGTATGCTCAAATTAAAAGAGAACTTTGGGGAGTAGTAACTGCATTCAAATGTGATAGGGAGTACTTCATGGGCACACATGTTATAGTTGAAACAGATTGCCTTCCACTCTTGGGCATGATCGCCAACTGTTCCACTCTCGACATAGCCATGCTAAGATGGATAGCCTATATTAAATCCTTAAATCCTAATTTGAAACATATTGCAGGTAGAGATAATCCAGTTGCTGATATGCTTTTGCGTGCCAGATATAGGGATAAAGAAGAAATGATGGATGAAGAAGAATCAGAGTTTATAAATGATGCTGTAAATGTAGGTACAAATCTGAAAACAGCAAGAATAGCTGAATCTAATGTTGATTCAACATTCAAAAATGCAGGTACAACAAAAATTACAGCAACAAGTACAATAGGTTTAGCTGCTAAAACAAATTTTACATCAGCAAGGAAGGATGAAACAACCAAAGAAGGACAATGGATAGCTAGTAAACAGCATGTTCAATGTTATGTTATGGTTTGTTCACACTTTAAAGAAGAATATTATGCAGATGATTGGCTAAAAATTGGCCAATTTTTTAGCACTATGACAAAGAAGGAAGATTAGACTAATGAAGAGTTCAAGAGAATTAAGAGAAAAGCTTATGGTTTTTTTCTTAAAGATGGTTACCTTTGGAGGCATGCGAAAAAGAAAGGAAGGGCGACTGTTCGTGTCTTAGGAGACAAAAAGACACAAAGACAGGTCATGCAAGAATTTCATGAAAGCCTATTGGCTGGTCATAGAGGCATATGGGGCACTTTTGCCAAAATAAAAGAGAAATTTTGGTGGCAAAACATGTATAAAGACATTGAGCATTTTATTGAGTCTTGTCATGTTTGTCAAATGTACTCTATGGTAAAGCATAGAGATGGGCTTCAGCCTACCTATCCTTTATCCATTCACTATAGATGGGTTATTGATTTAGTAACCATGCCTAAGGAATTTGGAACATGAGATATCTAGTACTTGCTAGAGAAGATCTCACAAATCAAGTGGAAGGAAAAGCCTTGACATCAAAGTCCACTCATGCTGTTTGTAGATTTTTACTTGAAGAAGTATTTTGCAGGTATGGATGTGTTGCTAAAGTAACTGCTGATAGAGGAGAATTGGATGCCGATGAGGCTCACCATTTCTTTGCTCGATTGGGAATTAAGCTATCTCTTACTTCAGCCTACAACCCTGAAGGCAATGGTAAGAGTGAAAGAGGTCATCAACCAATTCTTAAAGCTTTAGCAAAATCATGCAAAGGAAAGATAAGGGAATGGCCTAAAATGCTACCATTCGCATTATGGGCTGATAGAACTACCCATAGTGCAGTGATAGGATATATGCCCACTGAACTTGTATATGGACAGCCACCTGTTATGCCTATTGAGGAATCCATTGTCACATGGAGTATCTTACCTTGGGATGAAGGCATGAATAGAGAAGAGTTGCTGTCTTTGCGCATAAGGCAACTCGAAAGAAGGCCAGAAGATGTCAAAACAGCCATTGAAAGGCTGAAAACAGCAAGATTAAAGAATAAGAAGAGGTTTGACAAGCATCATCGACTCCGTCCAAGAGCTATTCAAGAGAATGATTGGGTTCTTGTCTATGATAGCAGCTTGGACAATCAATATAGTGCTCATAAGAAGTTAGCCAAGCGATGGTTTGGACCATATGTTGTAAAAGTAGTACATAATAATGCTACTTACTCTTTGGGTGAAATGGATGGGACCATGATTAAGATTCCAATAGCTGGGAAACGAATCAAACTCTTCAAAACGAAGAGAATCTTCAACTTATGAACTTGATGACTTAGATATGAGCCCTCTACTTGAAGACATGCAGCAGGAAGAAAAAGACTTAGAGAATGAAGATGAAGATATATCACAAGAAGACCCTCCTTGACCTGTAATCTTATGAAATGGCACATGACAGGGGATGTGCAGGTTAGGAGGGGGTGAATGTCAAAGAGTTTACTATTCATAATATAAATCATGGGATTCTTATGAACACAGAAGAACTTCACTGGGAGTTATATGAGGAATTTGCATACAAAATTCAGACATTGTTATCCAATAACCAACTTAGTTACACAAGTTCTTTTGTATTTAGCATATAATTTTCAGTTATACCATGTATATTGATGAAAAATAAGTCTATGGGAACCTACAACTTGGCCATCTGGAAGTAATTGACAGTCTGCAGGATAAATCACATTGATTCAGGTGTAAAAATATGGTCAGAATCCAAGAAAAATGCCAAAAGTTGCCAAAAGTCCACTAAGTTCACAAGGGACCTGAAGTAATAGACTTAAGTGACCAGCAAGTGACTTGGGTAGGTCAAAAAGTGACCTGGGCCTGAGCAGGGAGCAACCCGCATTTTTCAGCGCAAAATGTGGGCTGCACAGTCTGAGCACAACTGGAGAGAGCTAGAGTTATGGTGCATGATTTAGAGCATGCAAACTAAAGATCAACAGGACCAAAAACTAAAGGTGAAAACATGGTGAGAGCTCCACTTCTCTGCCCATTTGGTCTGACCAAAATGCATGTTAAAATAGTCTATTATAGAGGGAAATCTGAGAGAAAAGTATTTCAGCCTGCTCTTATGCACGACTTTTCTCATTTTGTCTACCTCATTCTTGGTCCAATGAAGCCCGACTTGTACCCAAGTACTTGAGTGACTTTCGGGCAAGCAAAGGATGAGGATTTTGAAGGTATATGGGTTGTTATGGGCTGAAATAACCAGTCATAAATAGGGCAGCCCACTGTTATGGTCCATTTTTATGAGCAATCAAGAGATTTATGTGGTTTTAATGGAAGGAAATGACCTCTTTTCATCACGTCTTTGTTCATTAATGATTAGAAGAGCTTCTTCATGAGTTTATGTACTCATTTTGAGCTTGATTATGGAGTGGAATTTTCGGTTTTAAAACAAGGCTGAAGCTAAAATTATGCTTCTTCAATTCATTTCATGTATCATTGGCCCAAATCTTGAATGCATTTGAGTTTATCAACATAATAGTTGTTCCAAAGGGTTGAAATCCATCTATGTACTTGAAATATAAGCCATTAGAACTTGCATTTGATATTCATAATTGAATTGAGATTCTGAAAATATCCTTTATGATATGATGTATGTATCCAGAAGCATTTGATGTAATCAAGATAGACTTATTTCTTCCGTTCATGTATGCTAAGTACATAGAGAAAAAGTGTGAATTCTTCTTCCGTACCTAAATCATTTCTAAATCCTGGATCTTATTAAACCCCAATCTATTTCCCCTTCCTGAACTTTGAATCCTAAACTCCTCTTCTGCACTAAAGCCTCGGTGGTAGACCTTCAACCCTTAACACGACGACAGTGGTGAACCCGACGTGAAGGTCCGCTACGGAAGAAGAAGTCCAATGGGAGAATCATCAAGTTCGGGAGGAGATGCCTTGCAACAGTTGGTTCGTCTAATGACAAGAAGAAGAGCGGATTGACGCTGCTGCCATTAAAGCCTTAGAAGCAGTTGGACAAGAGCTCAAGCAATTTAATGGACAAAATGTATCCTCTTTTATCCTCCTTTATACTGACAAGATGGTCTTCTTTGGAGTCCCTCAACATGTCTGGAGCCGATATTTTGCCCGTCTGGCTGTGCATGGTCTCCAGGACCGAATTCATGGTCTTTTCCAAAAAGATGCAGGGGAAGAATTTTTCCTTGAAGATTCTGGCCTTATGACAAAGAAAGTCTTCACCGAATGGGCCGAAAGGCCCAATAAGGGTCTAACCGTCACTACTCTTCATCGAGAATTTGAAAGCAAATTTGCCCAACTAGATCTTGACGACCAACAAGGTATGGAAAGTCAAAAGATTGAATTATTTCTAAAGGCTGTAGATTCTTCTCTTCAGGAGAAATTAACTGATCGACTTGAAGACCCTGACTCTAAGATGGGATTGAAGACTGCTTGGAGTGATGTCACTGAAGCAGTTAATATTATTGCTCGAAGAGAGTGATTGCGCCTAAGATGGGGGTCAACCCCTGTAACAACTGAATCTATGAAGGAGCCTATCTTAGTTTCTCGACCTCCTGTCTCTATAACCGAGCAACAAAGAAATTTTGCTGTTCCATCTCCAAAGAAGGATGTCATGGATGAGCTAATTAAAAGCATGCGGGATCTCCATCTTAATCTAACAGTGATTAATTCTAAAGTGGAAAGGCTTGATGTAAAAGTGGAAGAAAGGGGTCGGCCAACTGCCCAAAGGCCTACACGAGAAGGCTTCAAAAGACACTGTATTTGGTGTGATAGCCTTCAGCATGACAAGAGGGAGTGCGGTGCATTCTTGAAGCTGAAGCACAAAAATTAGTCTTTTGGAAGGATGGTGTAACGTGTCCTCTTAGTATCATCCAGGACACGTCTTAGCAGTCCATCGGAAAGGATGTCTAGAAAGCTCTGCCTGGCACTCCCATGGAATGTTACGGGATTTGCGATCTAGGTTTTTCCGCGTCTGCCACGTAGCAGAAGTATCCTGGCCGTTCCCACTTAGGATCGACCGGAATTAGGGTTTTCCTGACTGGTCATTAACTAACAGCAACTAGCATCGGACCCGAGCGAACTACTTTACACAGAAACGCCAGGTCCGAATCGGATTCACATTGCACTTGGTTCAAGGAGAATGGGAAACGAGAGGGATGCAAAGCTCAACCTCTCTGCCATAAGGCATAGTCCCATTCCGTTCCCCTAAAACAGCGTAAATCGGGTAAGACATAACTCTAGGTCATTGCTTGCGTTATTCATTTTCTTTGACGATCATCCTGTTGTTCTTTGAGAAAAGTTCCCGGCTAACCGGGACCGCCCAACCGTAGGACGGACCCATGGCCCATCCTTCGCACTTTCCTTAGTTTGTTTTTAGTTATGTTATTATCTAACACATTGATTTGACATATAACAATCAGCTTCTTTAATTAAACCATTAAGCACTGGTTCCTTCACGTAATCTTATCACGTGATTTAGAAAAACAATATCAAGCAAGTTCTTTATTAACATTTCATCATTTTATGTTTGAAATACAATGGGTTCCACCCGTAGGCTTGTCTGTAATCCGCCCGAAGGCTATCCAATAATCCGCAGGGATCACTATTCCAAGCTTCTGCCCCTAAACTAGTATGCGAGCCTCGAGATCCAATCCCGAGTCATGTTAGCCTCTTGCGCAGGACCCGGAAGGCAAGGGATTTACGGCCAGAGCCCCCCATGGCACCCAAGCGTCCTCCTGCTCCAAGTAGAGCTCAACGGAGAGACCTCTCGCGACGGGTTCGGTCCACGTTCCCGGCGCGGTCAACAACCCCCTTGGTTAGGGTTAGGTAGGCAGTCGGGGGTAACTGAAACTGCCTCTCCCTTCAGGCCTTTAACCTGAAGTATAGGTATTCATTTAATTTGTAATTCATAATTCAAACAGAGCTCTAAAATCTCTAGCAAGCACAAACATTTCCATTAATCAATCGTGTTGTTTGGCAAACTGCTAAGGAAGTGTTCTTCCCTTTTGAGTGTATCAGCACTCGTTCCCAAGGTGTCTTGTAAATTGGCAAGATCCTTTACATTCCGGTGTAGGACGTACCTTATTAACCCAACTTGGTCAACCCTAAAGTTTCTTAGATACTCTAGTTTCCGGTTTACAACTTTCCTTATTTAGAAGGATATCCAAAAATACGTCCTTTTGCAAGATAACTTGCATAGGGATCTGCCATCCTTGTTGAGGGTATTTACCCTTTCTCCTTGTGAATCAATCACAAGACTAAATGATTTCGTACTTGCTGCGCAAGTCCTGCGATGGAATAATCCGTTTTAGATCCTTTAAGCTGACGTATGTCGGACCTAGGTCTCTTTTTTTAAGAACCTCAGGGACATAACCTAGTTCTTATCTTTACGAATTTATTGACCCTACAATAAGGAAAGTAGTCAAGTGCTTAAGGTATAAATGTTTCTTTGGTCTTTAAATCATTTCCAAGGCATATTTTTTTTGGGCATGGTATTACTAAGTTTAGATTGGTTTGGTTATCTTTCGGAAGGTAATATTGATCACCTCGTCACGGTTTTGTTATCCTTGTGACAATTGATTTTTCAGTCTATACAATTCAATTTAATCATCCTTTTTTTCCTTGCAAACAAACTCATGCAATTAACAATCATTTCCCTTGCTAAGATGTGCAATTAGCAATAATGACTTCCTAGTAATTTGAGCAACGAAAAGAACCTTTCATGAATTTAATCATTTACAATGATTCGTTGCAAAAAGGAATAGGACTAATGGTGCAAGATACAATTTCTATACCTTCAGGATTTATCTGAAATATACTACTATAGTAAATAGGTAATCTTGCTTGTAATTTATAATGCGTGATGCTATTCGAAGGAAACTATGTTCTATACATTATCATTCATTCAATTTAAGCTAAACTCCTTTATTACTAATAACTCGGACAAATATATCCTATCCCTAACAATTTCTCTTTGCATGATTGACTTAAAACCGAATTAAAGCCAAGAAGAAAAACCTGGTTTTGGGGTGAGATATCCACATGGATACCGGGAGATGAACCTCCCGCAGCTACTCCTTGGACTTTCTTAGGCAGTATCGTAGTTCGAATGTGAAGGTAGCGTTTACTCTTTCTTCTGGAATTCCATCGTCTCTCTTTCGAGGCAAGGTGCCGTTAAAACGGTTGATCACGAGAAGGAATGATAGGACCTTTAGATTCTTAGATTCTTCAGAGAGGAAAAGATTTACAAAGCCTAAGAAGGTCCTATAGGGTCTATACTTGGCAAAAAGTTTATGGGTGAGTGTGGTTTTGCAACCACGAGAACTCTTGGAGAACTTTGGCTTGGGGTAAAAGGTATAGAAGGAAATTATTCTCTTTCCTTGCACCTCCTCTACTTTTTCCTTCTCCTTCCCTACTCCTCCTTCTTCACTCCTCTTTTTTTTTCCTCCCTTTTTACCCTTCTACCTCCCTCTATCCCTTCTCTACTCTTCCTCTTTTACTCCTTTCTTACTCTTCTTTATCTTTTCCTCACCCCCTACTTCTTTCACACTACTCCTTTCTCCTTCACTCCTCTCTACTTCCCTTCCTTATCTTTTACCTCCCTTCCTTATCCTCTACTTTCCTTCCTTATCTTTTATCTTTTCCCCACTCTTCCTCCTTTACTCCACTCCTTCTTTTCACTCCCTCTACTTTCCCTCTTTTACTCTTCCTCACGGCCTACTTCTTCCTCATGGGACAACATTCGGGGCCCACGATGATGGTTTGGATTTGGGGTCTAGGGGGGGGAAAGAAAGAAGCTTAGGGGGTTGTGAAAAAAAGAAAGAGTTATGAGGGGGGGGGGGGGGGGGAAGTGAAAAGGTTAAAAGCATTATAAGGGGGGTGAAAGGGTTAAAAGGTTATAAGGGGGGGTGAAAGGGGGCTTGTTTAGCCCCCTTAGAAGCTTCTAAGGCTTAGGGGACTGTAGCACGTGGCGAACATGCGCTTGACGACGGCGGCCAACCCTCACGAAAGTAGGCGACGTTTGGGCTCGGGGTAGATGTCGCGACGCAGGTCTCTTCTCCTTCATTCCACTCAATGGACCTCCCAGAGTCACCGTCACAACAGCCTCACGAGCTCCTCATGGCAAAACTCGATAATCCCAGCCTTTTTCCTCTCTTCTCCCTTTATCCGAGCAACCCTCCCTCTTTAAATAGGGGAGGGGAGGGAATCCTCCCCCCTTTGCCTGTCAGTCAGCATGGAGAGGGCCCTGAGCAAGCTCCAGCGAGGAGCTTGCTGGCCCCCCCTCCCCTCTATTCCAAATCGATACACGTAGCTTTCACGGCGTCTGGCACATCACATGCTCCGCCATGAGGGCGGATTTTTTTTTTCCCTTTAATTTATTTAATATATTACATTCTCTCCCCCTTAGAAGAATCAAGATGTCCTCATCTCGAGATGAATTGGGGATATTGATGGTTGAGAGTGCCTTCATCTACCCAAAAGGCATCCTCCTCGGGATAATCTTTCCACTGGACGAGGCATTCTCTCAAGGTTCTAGATCTTAACTGTCTCTCCCTAACATCTGAGATCCTATCTGGCCTTAGTTCAAGGACTCCTTGACTAGGCATTACAATTTGTTGGTCATCAAGTACATGGTTAGGGTTGGATACATATTTTTTTAATAGGCTGATATGGAATACATTGTGAACCTTTAGGTTCTCAGGGAGTTGCAATCTATAAGCATTGGGTCCTAGGCATTTGAGGATTTTGTACGGTCCACAATACCTTGGACTTAGCTTCTTGCAATCTCCTAAGGATAGAGAAATCTTTTTAGGGCGTATGCGAATGAAGACCATGTCTCCTTCTTTGAAGACTCTTTCTTTACGCTTCAAATCTGCGTATGCCTTTTGTCTATCCTTGGCCGCTTGTATGTCTTGTCTTATTGACTTTATTTGGTCATCCATGTCTTCCAACATCTGCCTTGATGCTTCAACCCTTAGGGTTGGATTAGAAAAGTTTAGAGGACTTCGACAATCATGACCATACAATGCTTGGAAAGGAGTCATCTGAATACTCTGCTGGTAAGAAGCATTGTAGGCAAATTCAACCAATGGCAAGTATTGAATCCACCTTTTCAGCTCTCGATAGCAGTATGCCCTAAGCATATCCTCGATGACTTGATTTACTCGCTCTGTTTGGCCATCCGTTTGGGGATGGTAGGTAGAGTTGAGTCCCAATAGCGTCAAAGATAGCTCTCCAGAAGTGTGAGGTGAAGAGAGAATCTCGATCACTAATGATTCTTCTAGGTAACCCATGTAGCTTGAATATCTCCTTGATAAACAATCTTGCAATGTCGGAGGCTTTATAGTTTGTCTTTACTGGAATCAGGTGTGCAACCTTTGTAAGCATGTCAACCACAACCATAATGGAATTGTATCCTCCTTGGACTTGGGGTAAGCCCACAATAAAATCCATACTGATGAATTCCCATTTCATTTGGGGAATGTCAAGCGGTTGCAGTTTCCCTGGCATCATGACATGTTCGGCTTTGATACGTTGGCAAGACAAACACTCAGTGACATATTTGAGAGTGTCACCTTTGAGCCTCTCCCAATGGTAGCTCTTCCTAACTGCATTAAGAGTCTTAGCATAGCCAGGATGTCCTGCAAAAGGGGAATCATGAGCTTCCCATAATATCTTCTGCTTAAGTGACTGGCTTGCTGGTATACACAGCCTTGTTCTATAGTTGGCAAGTCCATTATCAATGGAAAATTCCTGATACATAGCTTGCAACTTTTGATTCTGCTCCTTGGTAGATATTTCCTTAGCATTTTTTGGTAGGCCAAATCATGGCATGCTTTCTCTCTAGCTAGTTCAAGTATAGGGTTGTTTGGCATAGATACTTTTATAGCCAGAGATCTGGCCGTTGATGGATTCTGCAAGATTAGGGAATTTAGGAATGCCTTGTGACTGAGTGCATCGGCAACTACATTCTCTTTCCCTGGTTGGTACTTGATTTCAAAATCATAGTCCTCCAACACTTCAATCCACCGATGTTGCCTCATGTTGAGCTCGTTCTGGGTAAAAATCCATTTGAGACTCTTATGATCGGTTACTAGAGTAAACTTGTTACCCAACAGGTAGTGTCTCCAAAGCTTTAGAGCATGGATGACAGCTAGTAATTCCAGATCATGCGTGACATAATTCTTTTCATGACTCTTCAATTTCCTTGAAGAGTATGCTACTGGATGACCTTCCTGCATAAGTACACACCCCAAGGCAAGAATGTTAGCATCAGTTACTACCTCGAACTCCTTATTGAGGTCAGGAAGTTTTAGAATAGGTGCTGATACCAAACTTTGCTTCAATTTGTCGAAGCTATTTTGTTCGGAAGTTGACCATGTAATGGAAGTCTGCTTCTTTAGTAAGTTTGTAAGAGGTGCTGCAATCAAAGCATAGCTTTTGATGAATACCCTATACCATCCTGTCAATCCAAGAAAGCTGAGTATTTCTTTGACAGATACTGGTGTTGGCCATTCAAGCACATCTCTGACCTTGGCTGGGTCTATTGATATTCCTTCTGATGATACTATGAATCCCAGATATTCAATCTGACGCTTGAAGAATGCACACTTCTTCATTTTTGCATACAACTCATATGACCTCATTGTCTCAAGGACAATCCGAAGTTGAGGTTCATGATCTTCTTCCTGTTTAGAATAGACTAAAGTGTCATCGAAAAAGACAAGCACGAAATCATCAAGATATGGTCTAAAAATATCATGCATTAATCTATTGAAGGTGGCAGGTGCATTTGTAAGCCCAAATGATATAATCAGGAACTCAAAGTGCCCATATCTTGTATTGAAGGCCGTCTTTGGAATATCATCTTCCTTGTTCCTTATCTAATAGTAACCTGACCTGAGATCAATCTTGGAGAAGATCTTTGCACCCTGAAGACGATCAAGAAGCTCATCTATTCTAGGAATAGGATACTTGTTCTTGACTGTTGATTGATTCAACCCTCGGTAATCAATACATAGTTGAAGTGTCCCATCTTTCTTTTTCTGGAATAGTACTGGAGATCCCCACGGTGAATTGCTAGGCCGGATGTAACCCTAATCTAACAGTTGATTGAGTTGTTCCTTCAACTCAATTGCTTTTGGTATGGACATTCTATAAGGTCTCTTTGCAATTGGTGTAGCTCTAGGCACTAGCCTAATCTCATGATCTACTTCTCTTTGAGGCGGAAGTTCAGTCAATTCCTCAGGGAATACGTCAGCGTATTCCTTTAGCCAAGAAGGTCCTTCATGAGACTCTTGCTTTTGATCTAACTTGTTGAGTTTGATAAGGTAAATGGGTAATCCTTTTCTGACTCCTTTTATGATCTGAGATACTTTGGCCAATTGGATTCTTGGCACTCCTGCCTCACCTTGAGTTGTGACAAATTCCCTTTCAGAGTTTCGAAAGGAAACTTGACCCTTTCCACAGTGAATGTGGGCGTCGTTGGGCTTAAGCCAATCCATCCCGAGTAGACACTCATGGATACCTAAATTCATGACTCTGAATTTGAAAGAAGTCTTCTTTCCTCCCAGAAAGAATTCCACCTTAGCAGTTTGCCTGGTACAAGTTACCTCACGACCATTTGCCAATTCCACAAGCAGGGTAGGTGCTTCTACTGTGGTTATTCCTAATCTTTTTGCACATGCTGGTGAGATAAAGGAATGTGTACTGCCACAATCAATCAAGCTCTTGAAACCTTTATCTTGATAGTCTGACGGTGTCTGAATCACCGAGAACTGGCGATTCGGCCCTTTCTTGTGTAAAGCGGCATGGACTGTCGCTCTTTCGAATTCTGCTTCCATAGTTGGATCTTCCTCTTCTTCTTCTTCGCATCTTTGCCTATTGGCAATGCAGGCAGTTCTTCCTCTTCCACGGGTGGTGGCTCCTTGACCGCGGCCTGCTCCTCGAAAAGGCGTTTGGCGATGTCCTCTGTTGAGCTTGGGACATTGCCTCTTGAAGTGACCGGGTTCGTTGTAGTGGAAACAACGGAGGTTTCGGCCATTACTTTGAGTAGGAACAAAGTTGTTGACATTATTTGTCCTTGCTTTCTTTCTTTGTCCCTGATTATGACCTTGAACTCTCTTCATTTGAGGTCTGAATGCTCGTCTGTTCGGGTCACTTTAAGACCAAGTTTTGTTTCCCCTTGGTCTAGCTTGCACCTCCTGAATTATAGGCGTCGCTCGAATGAGTGCATCCTGAAGATCTGATGGACGCATAGATTCGAGACGGGTATTTACTGGTGGATTTAAGCCCACACAAAATTTGGACACCTGCTGCGTCATGTCCATCTGTGGCGCATACTTTAAAAGTGAGACGAATTTAGAGTAGTATGCGTCAAGAGTGAGTCCTAGCTGTTTTAGCTCGTAGAACTCATTCATTTTCTGCGTACGATATGCAGGTGGTAAGTATCTTCCCTGCACGGCTTTCTTCAGCTTCTCCCAGGTAACGGATTCCTCTGAAATCCCTTGATCCCTGCACCATTGCTTCCACCAAAGTCTAGCTTCGCCGGTGAGCTTTAACTTGGTGAGCATAGCCTGATTGGTAGGTGCAATACCAGCTGCTTCGAAGTAATCCTCCATGGATTCAATCCAAATTTCAGCATCAGCCTGGATGAATTTGCCTCTCCCGTCAAACTCGGGTGGCTTTATCTGCTTGAGGAGGAACTTCTTCTCCTGGATCACAGCAGTACTTGATGTAGGAGGCGAATTTGGAACTTGTACCTGGGGTTGTGCCTGGATAAAGGTTTTCTTAACGTTATTATATGATAATCGACGTTAGCTTATCTTTCATTTTTAGTTCAGTCATCTCGTAAACAATGTAGCTACTTAACTTCTTAACAACTCTTATGCACAGCCAGATATTGATAAAAAGAAGTCTTTATTTGCATTTACATGGGCATAGCCTTTTCGAATACAATGTTTCATGTAATGATAATCCAATTGTTACATTCAGTTTGGGGAGAACAACGTTGCATTGCTTTTGTCTACAGGAACTGAGTAATAGTAGGGTTTTGGGTCATGGATCTTTAGGAATCGGTAAGTCATTGGAAGTTCAGGATACCCTTTCCGTTGGAATCCATACTTCTCATGGCGGCCCAACACTTTAATCCTGTCGGCTGGGGTTACATGGGTTACTTCCTCATATACATATGAGTTCATCTCGACCCTCCGACCTCGGATATGTAGAGTTGAATTTACGTGAGCTTCCACAAAAATGAACAGCTTCACGACCTTCAAGTCTTCCAACCACCTGATCCTCTTTAGGTTGGTCTGTAGATAAGGAAACCGGTGGGCGGCTATATAGTAGATTCCTGAAGACCCCGTTCATCTTCGTTCTATGTATAAAGGTGATGGATTATAAATCTGCTCCAGGATGTTCATCATCCCAATTATTTGTCTATAAAGCGGAGAATGCATTGCAGTCATAAACATGACCTGAAATACCAAAAACTTGTTCCACGCTTCATAATTCTGCAAGACAGCATTGAAGGTAAGAAAATGTTTGGACAACAACAATTTCTTTACTTCATTTTCTTGAGATCTCATAAAAACAATTCCGTTGTTGGTCGGCTTTGATACCAACTGTAACGTGTCCTCTTAGTATCATCCAAGACACGTCTTAGCAGTCCATCAGAAAGGATGTCTAGAAAGCTCCGCTCGGCACTCCCATGGAATGTTACAGGATTTGCGATCTAGGTTTTCCCGTGTCTGCCACGTAGCGGAAGTATCCTGGCTGTTCCCACTTAGGATCGACCGGAATTAGGGTTTTCCTGACTGGTCATTAACTAACAGCAACTAGCATCGGACCCGAGCGAACTACTTTACGCAGAAACACCAGGTCTGAAGTGGATTTACGTTGCACTTGGTTCAAGGAGAATGGGAAACGAGAGGGATGCAAAGCTCAACCTCTCTGCCATAAGGCATAGTCCCATTCCGTTCCCCTAAAACAGCGTAAATCGGGTAAGACATAACTCTAGGTCATTGCTTGCATTATTCATTTTCTTTGACGATCATCCTGTTGTTCTTTGAGAAAAGTTCCTGGCTAACTGGGGCCACCCAACCGTAGGATTGACCCATGGCCCATCCTCCGCACTTTCCTTGGTTTGTTTTTAGTTATGTAATTATCTAACACATTGATTTGACATATAACAATCAGCTTCTTTAATTAAACCATTAAGCATTGGTTCCTTCACGTAATCTTATCACGTGACATAGAAAAACAATATCAAGCAAGTTCTTTATTAACATTTCATCATTTTATGTTTGAAATACAATGGGTTCCGCCCGTAGGCTTGTCTGTAATCCGCCCGAAGGCTATCCAGTAATCCGCAGGGATCACTATTTCAAGCTTCCGCCCGTAAACTAGTATGCGGGGCTCGATATCCAATCCCGAGTCACGTTAGCCTCTTGCGCAGGACCCGGAAGATGAGGGATTTACGGCCAGAGCCCCCCTGGCACCCAAGCGTCCTCCTGCTCCAAGTAGAGCTCAACGGAGAGACCTTTCGCAGCGGGTTCGGTCCACGTTCCCAGCGCGGTCAACAACCCCCTTGGTTAGGGTTAGGCAGGTAGTTGGGGGTAACTGAAACTGCCTCTCCCTTCAGGCCTTTAACCTGAAGTATAGGTATTCATTTAATTTGTAATTCATAATTCAAACAGAACTCTAAAATCTCTAGCAAGCACAAACATTTCCATTAATCAACCGTGTTGTTTGGCAAACTGCTAAGGAAGTGTTCTTCCCTTTTGAGTGTATCAGCACTCGTTCCCAAGGTGTCTTGTAAATTGGCAAGATCCTTTACATTCCGGTGTAGGACGTACCTTATTAACCCAACTTGGTCAACCCTAAAGTTCCTTAGATACTCTAGTTTTCGGTTTACAACTTTCCTTATTTAGAAGGATATCCAAAAATATGTCCTTTTGCAAGATAACTTGTGTAGGGATCTGCCATCCTTGTTGAGGGTATTTACCCTTTCTCCTTGTGAATCAATCACAAGACTAAATGATTTCGTACTTGCTGCGCAAGTCCTGCGATGGAATAATCCGTTTTAGATCCTTTAAGCTGACGTATGTCGGATCTATGTCTCTTTTTTTAAGAACCTCAGGGAAATACCCTAGTTCTTATCTTTATTAATTTATTGACCCTACAATAAGGAAAGTAGTCAAGTGCTTAAGGTATAAACGTTTCTTTGGTCTTTAAATCATTTCCAAGGCATATTTTTTTTGGGCATGGTATTACTAAGTTTAGATTGGTTTGGTTATCTTTCGGAAGGTAATATTGATCACCTCGTCACGGTTTTGTTATCCTTGTGACAATTGATTTTTCAGTCTATACAATTCAATTTAATCATCCTTTTTTTCCTTGCAGACGAACTCATGCAATTAACAATCATTTCCCTTGCTAAGATGTGCAATTAGCAATAATGACTTCCTAGTAATTTGAGCAACGAAAAGAACCTTTCATGAATTTAATCATTTACAATGATTCGTTGCAAAAAGGAATAGGACTAATGGTGCAAGATACAATTTCTATACCTTCAGGATTTATCTGAAATATACTACTATAGTAAATAGGTAATCTTGCTTGTAATTTATAATGCATGATGCTATTCGAAGGAAACTATGTTCTATACATTATCATTCATTCAATTTAAGCTAAACTCCTTTATTACTAATAACTCGGAAAAATATATCCTATCCCTAACAATTTCTCTTTGCATGATTGACTTAAAACCGAATTAAAGCCAAGAAGAAAAACCTGGTTTTGGGGTGAGATATCCACATGGATACCGGGAGATGAAGCTCCCACAACTAGTCCTTGGACTTTCTTAGGCGGCATCGTTGTTCGAATGTGAAGGTAGCTTTTACTCATTCTTCTAGAATTCCACCGTCTCTCTTTCAAGGCAAGGTGTCGTTAAAACGGTTGATCACGAGAAGGAATGATAGGACCTTTAGATTCTTAGATTCTTTGGAGAGGAAAAGATTTAGAAAGCCTAAGAAGGTCCTATAGGGTCTATACATGGAAAAAAGTTTATGGGTGAGTGTGGTTTTGCAACCACGAGAACCCTTGGAGAACTTTGGCTTGGGGTAAAAGGTATAGAAGGAAATTATTCTCTTTCCTTGCACCTCCTCTACTTTTTCCTTCTCCTTCCCTACTCCTCCTCCTTCACTCCTCTTTTTTTTTTTGTCCCTTTTTACCCTTCTACCTCCCTCTATTCCTTCTCTACTCTTCCTCTTTTACTCCTTTCTTACTCTTCTTTATCTTTTCCTCACCCCCTACTTCTTTCACACTACTCCTTTCTCCTTTACTCCTCTCTACTTCCCTTCCTTATCTTTTACCTCCCTTCCTTATCCTCTACTTCCCTTCCTTATCTTTTATCTTTTCCCCACTCTTCCTCCTTTACTCCACTCCTTCTTTTCACTCCCTCTACTTTCCCTCTTTTACTCTTCCTCACGGCCTACTTCTTCCTCACGGGACAACATCCAAGGCCCACAATGATGCTTTGGATTTGGGGTCCAGGGGGGGTAAGAAAGAAGCTTAGGGGGTTGTGAAAAAAAGAAAGAGGTATGAGGGGGGGGGGGGGGGGGGGAGGGGGAAGTGAAAAGGTTAAAAGGGTTATAAGGGGTGTGAAAGGGTTAAAAGGTTATAAGGGGGGGTGAAAGGGGGCTTGTTTAGCCCCCTTAGAAGCTTCTAAGGCTTAGGGGACTGCAGCACGTGGCGAACACGCGCGTGACGATGGCGGCCAACCCTCACGAAAGCAGGCGGCGCTTGGGCTCAGGGTAGATGTCACGACGCAGCTCCCTCCTCCTTCACTCCACTCAATGGACCTCCCAGAGTCGCCGTCGCAACAGCCTCACGAGCTCCTCACGGAAAAACCTGATAATCCCAGCCTTTTTCCTCTCTTCTCCCTTTATCCGAGCAGTTCTCCCTTTTTAAATAGGGGAGGGGAGGGAATCTTCCCCCCTTGCCTGTCAGTCAGCATGGAGAGGGCCTTGAGCAAGCTCTAGCAAGGAGCTTGCTGGCCCTCCCTCCCCTCTATTCCAAATCGATACACGTAGCTTTCGCGGCGTCCGGCACAGCACATGCGCCATCATGAGGGTGGAATTTTTTTTTCCCTTTAATTTATTTAATATATTACAGATGGTAAAATTCATGCAACCGAAACTGGGCTTCCTCTTGAGCCAAACTTCAGTAACGGTGGCATGAAGAAAAGATTGGAGGATTTGGCAACAAGAATGGCCTATGCAACTGTTGATGCTGCAACTTATGGGCTGCAAATTGAGCCAACTAATAAAATTGTTAAAGCATGTAAAACTAATGCAAAATCTAAAGTGTGGACGCAGGCCTTAGAACGCATGGAGCAAGGCAAGGCAACTAAAGATGATTTAACCATTGCCAGTCAATGTATTCGGGGAAGAATCGGTTGGACCGAGCCGGTGGATTCATTTTTAGCTTTTGCTCGGTTAGCTAAAATTAATAATCAAGAAGCCATGATAGAAGAAAAGAGAAGAAGAGAAGAAGATGTTGCCGGTCCTTCTTCTTCAGGACCAACTAATCGCATAACAAGAAGTAAACTAAACCAACAGAAGGCTACTGAAAATCCACCGCCACCAGAGTTTGACATGGGAGATGCCCCTCAAGCAAAGAAGACAGAAGGAAAAAGAAAAAGCAAACATCCCAGTTACAAGTTACAGTCTGACATAGAGACCACAACGGATCTTAAACGGATCCTAGAAGAAAGGATTCTTGGAAGTAGAATTGAATTTACATTAGGTATTGCAAAACGAGGATTTCATGATGTAATAATTGATGTAATTAAACGAAAAAGATAATATGTTGGTGAGGAAACTGAAGAATCTGTACATGCTTTTTTGCAAGTACTTCAAGTGTATTTGCAGGATGAAAAGAAGCTGAAAACTGAAGGGATTCAATTGGAGGCAATCAAAGAATTGATTGCAGCCATAGAAGCCAAAGATGAAGATATTTATGAAGCAGAAACTGAAGAAGCCATAATGGTGGGGACTTCTCAATCTAAGTGCAGCCCGTGCATAAGAAAGAGGCTCTTCTTCACAACATGTAAGAAGAAAGTGAAGCTCACTTTATTCCTAGTAGTCACTACTCCTGTACCCATTGGGCAAGGGCGACTACTGAAACTGTTGTTAAAATCGGTGAAAAAGAAACTCCATGCATTGCCCTTATAGACCATGGTTCGGAAATTAATGGCAAGGTAATGGCTACCCAAGGTAATGGCCGCAATCTCTGTTGCTTCCATTGCAACAAGATCGGTCATTTCAAAAGGCAATGTCCCAAAATTGGCGGAGGACAACGTCATGGACCATTCTAAGGAACCGCCTGTGGCCAAGGAGCCGCCAACTGAGGTAGAGGAAGAACCGCCTGTGTTGCCAACAGGGAAATGTGCGATGAAGAAGACCCGACCATGGAAGCAGACTTTGAGAGGGCAACAGTCCATGCCGCCCTTCATAAGACAGGCCCGAATCGCCAGTTTTCGGTGATTCAAACACAATCGCATTATCAAGGTAAAGGCTTCAAAACCTTGATTGATTGTGGTAGTACGCATTCCTTTATCTCACCAGCTTGTGCAAGAAGATTAGGAATAGCCACAATAGAAGCACCTACCTTGCTTGTGGAATTAGCAAATGGTCATGAGGTCACTTGTACCAGGCAAACTGCTAAGGTGGAATTCTTTCTGGGAGGAAAGTCAACTTCAGTCAGATTTAGGGTCATGAACCTAGGTATCCATGAGTGTTTGCTCTGGATGGATTGGCTTAAACCTAATGATGCCCACATTTATTATGGAAAGGGCCAAGTTTCCTTTCGAAACTCTAAAGGGAAATTGGTCACAACTCAAGGAGAGACTGGAAAGCCGAAAATTCAATTGGCCAAAGCATCTCGGATTATAAAGGGAGTTAGAAAGGGATTACCTGTCTACTTGATTAAGCTTAATAAGCGAGATCAGAAGCAGGAGTCTAGTAAAGAACCTTCATGCCTAAAGGAGTACATGGACGTATTTCCTGAAGAGCTGACAGAACTTCCACCGCAAAGGGAAGTTGATCATGAAATTAAGCTAGTGCCAGGAGCTGCACCAATCGCAAAGAGGCCATATAGGATGTCCATCTCGGAAGTGATTGAGCAGTGATGTCGCTTATCCTTATTTTACATGTTGTATATTTAGGAGTGATAAAGCTCTTTTGATGCCTCTGAATAGGCTGTTGTAATTCAAGAGTGATGTAGCTCCTGAGTGATGTAGCTCCTTACTCCTTTGATGCCTATGAATAGGCTCTTGTAAGTTCAACTTTGTAATTTTATATTTTGAATATTAATATAACGGTAGGCCTATATAGAGCTGTGGGTTTTTTCCTTGAGCCCCAATGGTTTTTTCATCCATAGTAAGGGACCTTTATTTGAGCGGGGGTGTTAGCTATATATAGTTTGTCTATATATAGCGCCCCAGGTCCCCTCTATATATTCCTATCATGTGTGCTCAGTTGACACACTTCTGGGGTTCCACTTCCGGTGTCTCATATCTCTCTTCTCTCCTCTCTTCCTTTTTTCTCTCATCTTCCTCGCAGTTTTCAACACAAGCTCTATGCGAAGAAAAAGAAGTGAGACTTTTTCAATTGTGCAACCAACAATGATAGTTAAGAAAGTGAGAAGGTTTTTAGGGTTGACTGGATGGTATATAATTTTCATAAAAAAGTATGCCCTAATAGCTACACCTCTCACTAATTTGCTAAAAAAGCAAACTGCTATTGTGTGGATACCCATTGAGCAAGATAGTTTTGAGCAGCTCAAGAAATTTTTGGTAACAACACTCATTTTAAAGCTACCTAACCTTAGTCAAGAGTTTGAGGTCGTAATAGATGCAAGTTCTGTTGGACTAGGTTGTGTGCTTATGCAACAAGGTCATCTGATAGTCTATTCCTTAAGGAAGCTGAAAATCCATGAGAGGAATTATGCCACCCATGATCTCGAGTTGTTAGTTGTGATCCATGCTGTCAAATTGTGGTGACACTATCTGCTTGGAAGCAAGTTTACTTTGGTCATTGACCATAAAAGTCTCAAATTGTGGTGACACTATCTGCTTGGAAGCAAGTTTACTTTGGTCATTGACATAAAAGTCTCAAATGGATCTTTACTTAACTAGACCTCAACATGAGGCAGCGTCAGTGAATTGAAGTCTTGTAAGAATTTGATTTTGAAATCTAGTTTAGACCTAGAAAAGAGAATGTGATTGCCAATGCATTAAGTCGTAAAGCTTTTCTGATTGCACTTATCATGGAAGAGCCATCTAAAGGAGAGATTTTAGCTACAATGATATCGATGCCTAGTAATCTAGTCATTGAGCTAGCCAAAGAAGAGGACAATGATCCTAAATATTAGCCAATGCTTAGAGAAATCCTAATTAAGGACATTGATCCTATGCTCAGAGTCAAATATCAAAATTTCACTATGGATGATGGACTTGTCTATTTTAGGACAAGGCTCTGCCTTCCTCTTAGTCAAGTGCTAAAAAAGAAGATATTATGGGAAGCCCATGACTCCCTGTTTAGGACACCTTGGCTATGCAAAGACTCTTAATATAGTTAGGAAAAGTTACTACTAGGAAAGATTGAATATGATGTACTCAAATATGTTACTGAATGCCTAAGTTGCCAGTGGGTAAAAGCTGAGAGTGTCAAAATGCCATGCAAGCTCCAGTCACTTGACATTCCATAGATGAAATGGAAGTTCATCAGTATGGATTTCATAGTTGGCTTACCTTTTATTCAAGACATGTATAATTCAATCATGGTAATTGTGGATATGCTGACAAAGGTGACACATGATTTTTGACATCAAGAAGTGCTTAAAAATAGCCAAAAAATCCAAATTTCAAGGGAAAAATAAACTTTGTTGAAGGCGGCAGCTGCAATCAATACGATTTTAAGCAGCAAGGTCCTAAAGCACTTTAAAGACCCACTAAGCGACGGTTGGGGAATTTTCATAATTTTTTGGCATGCTAGATGAGACTCTGGGAGATGCCTGGTAGTGGGGGACTTCGAGACGGACGCCTAGGAATTTTTGGGAGCCGATTCGGATGTCGGACGTGGGAGGAGTGCAAAAAATTGGCCAACCATTTGAGAATGGAAGGGGTGTGACCCTTTGGGGGCCCCTTGGACCCCCCAAACTTGACGATTGATGGGGGGCCCGCTTTTTTTGGCCGCATGAAAGAAAATGGACTGCATGGATGCAGGAGGTGATGTGTGAGAAAGAGGGGCTATGGGGAGGCTTCAAACAACCCCCCCTTCTGGTCATATTTCTAATCTACATCTTGTCTTCTCTCTCCATCACCACCTTCAGCTCATGAGATGGCTGCCTGGAAAAAGAGATACAAATTCAGTCTCTCTCTCCTCCCTCTGTCTCCCCTTAAGGGGCATGCCCGTTCATGCCCATGAAGAAGAATGAAGACCGTTTGAAGGATGCTTGCTTGGCATGAACCGGATTGCTCCAAGGTCAAGAGGAGGCTAAGAGGAGATGTTCAACATTGAATATTTGCTACTAGTCGGTTCATTGGCAACCGGAAAAAATCAATTACAAAACCTGCAACACGCAAATAAGCGGTATGCCTCATTTTTACAAAGGAAATTTGCTTCTTATTGATGTTTGATGGTTGAAATTGAATTCATATGGAACAAAAAATTATTAGGATCTTGTTTTCATTATGATTGAGGGTTATGCATAAAAAAACTACAGACCCGTAATGATAAATAGTCGTAAAAATTAAATTATGACCCAAAAAACACATTTTTAGTGTAAAAATAAAGGTTTCATTGGTTTCATGTGGGAAAAAGAGATGTGCATGGAATACAATTTTGAGAAAAACAATCTTTCAGCTTTCATGATTAATCCATAATCATAAATTAAAAAATAACCTATTTTAATGTACAAATAAATAGAGAAAATAGCTAAAAATACGAAAAATAGGATTTTCGCGTTATAAAAATCTAAAAAATTATGATTCATGGTTGTGGCTATATAAAAAATACGAGGCATGAATTTTGTCTTCAATTCAGCTTTGTTGATGCATTATAGTTCATGTTTTTTTCGTTATATGTGAAAAATACATATAAAATAATATCCTACACCTATGCAACACAGCATAACCTAAATGTTAGAGGAAAAGAGTGAGGTCAAGGGATTATAAAGACTGAGAAGGTTTGAATTTTTTAAAGCATTTGATTGTGCATTCCATTTAGAATTGTGATAATTCAGTTTAAGGGGGTAGTAGCATGAGAAATCAGTGCTAGTCTCCATACATGGAAGCATACATTTAGTGAAAATCATGAAAGGGTTGTGTTTTCCACATCACAAAATGCTGATTTGATAAATATTTTTTGTGCACCAGGATCATATTCACTATGAATGATTCATGACATGGTATCAGTCCTAGATTGCATAGCAATTGTCTTTCTAGAATATGACTTATACGCTGAGTGGAAAGGAGCCTTTGCTATAGGTCAATTGTACACTTTCCTTGGGACTGTTTGGTGAGGATTTATATATGCCTGGATCATACAAAACAAGAAAAGAGTGGAGTTTGTCTGTTATGTTTTATATGTTGGAGCGATGCATCTTGGGACCAATCCCTGAGGTGTAGGAGAGTTGAAGTGGAGCCACGGCAATTAGCCGAGGGGAGCTTCCTAATGTTTGTGTGATGAGGCACTATGCCTACATGTTATGGGATCTCCCTCTGAGGAGAAGGGAAGGTAAATGTTGGACTACATATTAGCTACAAACGCATAGTTAAGTCTATGTAGTGTACATCGGTGTATTATGGACGCTCTTGGCCCGCGAGGCCGTGCGGTGGGGTTTTCTGCTTTGTGCATGAGGTTTGCCTAGTGCCATAGCCAATGCCAGCCCATTTTAGGTCCCATCAGTGGTGCATGTGCTGGGAGTTGCCAACAAGTGGAGGTTTTGAAGCTAGGGTTTCTAGGGACCAAATAGTTGGCTTATGTCATCTGACAAGAAACTGTCAAGTTGAAATACAAAAAGTGGAACGTGCTGAGAGGGCTAGATGGTGGTTGGAGATTGTAAGGCGTTATTCCCCTCAAAGAAGCAGCCCACTACGATAAGCAGTAGTGGTTCTAATAACCTAAATGTCATAAGTAGCCCTTTGAGTGCAAGTGGAAGTCTTAGCACTTCCCCTCTTCTAGTCAATCAACCCACTTCAAGTGGGGGTGTAGTTTTACCTACACAAACTCTTGTTGTCAATCCGCTTGTAGCCATGGCACAACCCATCAAAATTCCACTAGGTACACTGAATTTACCAACATTAGGAGCACCTTTGCCCATCTTCCATGGGTTAGCAGAGAAGATAGAGAACTCCATATTAATGAGTTTCAAATGCTCATGTTCAACTATCGAATCCAGGATGAAGGACACCTAATGATGTTCTTCAATATGACATTAAAAGGAAGGGCGGTAGTATGGTATCACGGTCTAGAGGTCGGAACCATAACTAGCACTGCCAAATTCTTCACAGCCTTTCATAGAGAGTTTGCTCTTGAGAGAGGTGGATAGTATTGGTTGCGTGTCTCGAATGTAATACACCAAGAGCCAAATGAGAATGTCCAGGCCTATGCCAAGAAGCTAAAGCAAGCTCTTCGTAAACTCAATACTTATATCCCTATTCCAGTGGCTGCACAGTTGCAATATTTTCTATAAGGATTGGATTTCAATATCTAGGTGTAGCTCAGTAGTGTCGTTCTGACTGACATTGACACTGCTATCACCCAATCAGAAGGAGTGGAGTCGCGCTTGCAAGCAGCTTATGTAGTAAGGATAAATTGGGATGGTAATAATTTGGCACTGACCCCAACGGGAGTCAAGAGGACCCCATGTCAAATGTGAATGGCAGGGGAAGTATCATGCCGAATCTGCCTATGTTACCAGCTCCTCCCAATAGCATGACTATGCCTATAGCTAGTTAGATGGCCCACTACATGGTAGAGGCCAAATAATGAATCCTAATGTTGTTCCAGTAGGAATTCCTAATCAAGTGGTTAGGCCGATTGGACGATAGACAGATGATCACAACTATGAGTCGAGTGCCTCTAATATCCTTGGCGAAGTTAAGGACATGATGAAGCACTATACCGATATGATTTCTGAAAAATATAGACAAATAGATGTGGATATCTATTTTCTTAAGAGGCAGCAGAATTTGATAGGGAGTTGACGCCATGAAGAGGGTGCCCCCTCAAGATTTAGTTGTAAGTGGTGTGGTGGCCAACATTTTCCTAGGAATTGTCTAAATGTCAAATGTGATATTTGTGAGAATTCTGGCCACTTACCTACTACTTGTTGGAGTAAGATTAGTTCTCTCCAACTAGGGAGTAAACTACCCAGTCCAGTTAACCATCGCGCACAAGGGAATAATCTCCAGCAAGATGAGGGACCAAGACAAATATTGCAATGAGGAAAGGCTATTGTAGAGGAGTTGCCTCATGGCAGTTGAGTCAGCCTTATTGAGGCTGTATGTGTCAATGATGCTGAAACTTCTAATCTACGAGCCGTAACAAGAGATCAAAAGATTTAAAAGGGTAACAAAGGAACTGTAAAACTTGTCAAGGGAAACCCTAAGCAAGAGGCTAAGGGAAAGCAAGTTCTGAATCCTGATATGAAAGGTGGACCTTTAAGGCCTATTGATAGTAAATTTGATCCCGAGAAGGATAAGGGATTGCCGAGAAAGAAGGCAAAAGTTAAAAAATAGGTACTAAAGCCGATCCAAAGATCAAAGGAGAGAATGGTTTGGCGCAAGAAGAGAACTTTGGCTAACTACCACAACTTTGACCTAGAAAGTTCTCTTTGCGAAGTTAAACCATATGTGAACCTCTTGCAACTGATTAAACTTTCTCTAGGAGTATGCAAGGAATTCAAGAAAATCCTACATATTGGGTATATTGTAGAACCTTTGGACATAGCTAGAGTGGGAGAAGATTGGTTCAATCATGATGAAAAGCATTCCCCTAGGGTTCCAGCATATGTGGATGGAATATTAGTAGAGCATGCTATCGTGGACACTGGATCCTTTGTCAATATCATGAGTTCAGACTTGATGGAGAGGCTAGGTCTTGACATTCAAAAAGATAGCTCTACACTTCTTAGGATGGTGAATGACAGTCTAAGACAACCAAAAGGTTGCATCATTGCGAGCGTGGAATGCTATCTGGACTTTAGGGTGATAAGGATTGCAGGACGTCCTAGCTATCGAGTTTTGTTAGGTCGGCCATGGATCTTACAAATAGACTGCCAAGTAGATATACCTATTGGTCAAGTGATTCTAGATAGAGGTGCCAAATCATGTAATAGTGGATGCTTACCCTAAGTCACCTCAGAGTGAGAGGGCTCCTTTATCCTCTACCAAGCTAGAAACAATAGAATATCCATCTAGCAGTGAGATGTCATTGAGCGATGGATCTAAAGAAGGGTCCACTACAAAGGACATTTATCAAATAACATTGAATGAGTTGATAGAGCCTCAAGATTGAATAAGAGATGCAGACATAATTGAGTTGGACCTTGGTACGCCTAATGATTTGTGGCCAACTAAATTAGATTCCATGCTCAGTTCAGAAGAGAGAGAGGACTATGTATCCCTGATTCAGGAGTTTCAAACTTAGGGGCATTCCACCCAGTCTAGTTGTGCATACTATTCCTATAAAGGAAGGAACCCACCCTGTACGTTAGAAAGTAAGGTGTATGCCTTTTGAACTGAGGGATGGGTTGTTTGAGGAGCTGCAGAAGTTGCGGAAAGTGGGTTTGATCTTCCATGTTCAGCATACTGAATGGTGTTTGCCAATTGTGATTAGAAAGAAGAAGAACAATCAAATCCAGCTTTGTGTAGATTTTAGAGAGCTAAATAAGAAGAGAATCAAGGACTACTACCAGTTGACCTTTATTGGCCAAATTTTGGATCAATTAGCAAGTAGGGAAGTATATTCATTCATGGATTGCTTTGGGGGGTACAATCAAATTGCAATTGTTGAGCTAGACAAGCTTAAAACGACATTTATTACTCTCTTTGGTACCTTTGCATACCATGTGATGGCATTTGGTTTATGTAATGCACCTGGTCCGTGGAAAAGAACAGCCCACAAGAGCTTTGGTGACATCTCCCCAGAGGAGTTGAAAGCATTCATTGATGACTTGGGGGCAGCCATTGTAAGGGATAGACAGTTGATCATTTTGCGGAAGTATTTCGAGCATTGCAGACAATTTTGCATAGCTCTTAACTCATCGAAGTGCGTCTTTGGAGTTCCTTATGGGCACTTGTTAGGCCATGTGGTTAGTTTGGTAGGGATTGCGACTGACCTTGAAAAGATCAAGGTCGTAGTCACCATGAGTCCACCGCATACTCCAAAGGAAGTGCATAGCTTTCTGTCATCGGAAGGGTATTATCGGTGGTTTATCAATGCCTTGGTAGAAAGAGTATTGCCAGTGAGACGAACCTATTGTCCTTCAATTGTCAGTTTACATGGAGTGATGCTTGCAAAGTATCTTTTGACGATGTGAAGCAGGAGCTTGCTAAAGCACCTATTTTAAAAGCACCTAAAAGGGGCGAAATGTTATATATATTTTTAACAACCACTATGTAAAGTATCAGCTGTTTCTTATCCCAAATTTGGGAGGAAAAGTGGTATCATCCGATAGCTTTGCTAGTCGGAAGTTGGGCATATCGGAAATTAACTACACCTATATGGAGAAGTTGTGCCTTATGATGGTATTTGCGACCAAAAAGTTTAGGCATTACATTCTTTATGAGAAGGTGGTTTTTTATATGAAGACGGAAGGGCTTCGATTGTTGCTGTTTTTTGGCTGGATGAAAGAAAATGGAGGCCATGGATGCAAGAGGCGACATGTGAGAAGAAAGAGGGGATATGGGGAGGCTGCAAACAACCCCCCTTCTGATCATATTCCTAATCTACATCTTGTCTTCGCTCTCCATCACCACCTTCGGCTTGTGAGATGGCTGCCTAGACAAGGAGATACAAATTCTGTCTTTCTCTCTCCTCCCTCTCTCTCCCCTTAAGGGGCAGTTCATGCCCATGAAGAAGAGGGAAGACCGATTGAAGGATGCTTGCACCCGGATCGCTCCAAGATGAAGAGGAGGATGAGAAGATATGTTTAGCATTGAATATTTGCTATTGGTTGGTCCATTGGCAACCCAAAAAAATTAATTACAAAACCCACAACACTCAAATAAGCGGTATGCCTCATTTTTACAAAGGAAATTTGCTTCTTGTTGATGTTTGATGGTTGAAATGGAATTCATATGGAACAAAATTTTTTTTGGATCTTTTTTTCATTGTGATTGAGGGTTGTGCATAAAAAAATTGCAGACCCGTAATGATAAATAGTCGTAATAATAAAATTATGACCCGAAAAGCGCATTTTTAGTGTAAAAATGAAGGTTTTATTGGTTTCAGGTGGGAAAAAGAGATGTGCATGGGATACAATTCTAAGACAAAGCATATTTCAGCTTTCATGATCAATCATAATCATAAATCAGAGAATAACCTATTTTAATGCACAAATAAATAGAGAAAAATAGTTAAAAATGTGGAAAAATAGGATTTTCGTGTTCTAAAAATCTAGAAAATTATGATTTGTGGTTGTGGATGTATAAAAAAGTTGAGACATGAATTTTGGCTTCAGTTTGAATTTTTTTACACATTATAGTTAATGTTTTTTTTCGTTTTATGTGTAAAATACATACAAAATAATACACTACACCTATGCAACGCAACATAACCTAAATGTTAGAGGGAAAGGGAGAGGTTAAGAGATTAAAAGGGCTGAGAGGGTTTGAATTTTTAAAGGCATTTGATTGTGCATTCCATTTAGAATTGTTATAATTGAGTTTAAGGGGCTAGTAGCATGAGAAATCGGTGATAGTCTCCATAGATAGTTGTAGTGGAGCCATGGCAATCAACCGAGGGGTGCTTCCTGATGTTTATGTGAGGAGGCACTATGCCTACATGTTATGGGATCTCCCTCTGAGGAGAAGGGAAGGTAAATGTTGGTGGACTACATATCAACTACGAACACATACTTAAGTCTATGTAGTGTACATCAGTGTATTAGAGACTCTCTTGGCCCGTGAGGTCGTGTGGTGGGGTTGTTTGTTTTGTGCATGAGGTCCGGCTAGTACCATAGCCAATTCCGGCCCATTTTAGGTCCCATCAAAAGGTCACTCATCTTATTCCAGTCAAGACCAACTACAAAGCTTCAAATATTGCACGACCGTTTGTGAAAGAAATCCTTAGGCTTCATGGATTGTCTAAATGGATCGTTAGTGATTGTAACTCTATGTTTACACCACATTTCTGGAGAAGCCTATTTCAAGTAATTGGAACCTAGCTTTGCTTTAGCACAGCTTACCATCCCCAAAATAATGGTCAAACGGAGTAGGGTTAATCAGGTCATTGAAGATATAGTGAGAGCTTACTATTCCAGAGAACCAACAAGGTGGATACAATATTTTCCTTTAGTAGAATTTTCCTCCAGGTGGAATTGGAGGTTGCTGCAATAACGCGTGCTAAGAAAGGAGAACTTGCAGTTCCAAAAGAGAACATTCCCTTTGCTAGATCGGTAAAGTTCAACCTTCCTAAGGAAAAATAGAATAATGTAGCACAAAACAATGCAGTAGAGAGCCCTCTAGCAGCACAGAGAGCTATAAAGACAATTATAGAGACATGACTAGATGTCCAGGACACAGAGGATGTTGAAGCACCCCTAGAAGTAGAAGAAATGGAGAGGTTTCCACTCTTGGAAGAAAAAGGAAAGATAAAAGTAGTTGTTTTCCCATTCCCTAGCCGATTGGAAAAACATGTAGATTCATCAAAGAATATGACTTGGTCAAAGACCTAGACACTTTTAAGCCTAACCTAACATTCCGATAGTTGTTGATTTTGTCTCCTAGTTGCCGAAAGAGATTCAAAAGCACACTTACAAGGGGAAGAGGCCTAAGGAAACCAAATCCAACAAAGCCCTAGAGCTTGTGAAAGAAGTGGATGTAGCTAACACTTTCTTGGATTTAGGTATTCCAGAGATTGGCATGTGGATTGAAGGATGCTTTATTGTAGATGCATTGATTGATAGAGGTTCATCAGTGAACATCATGACACATGTGACAATGAAGGATCTAGGCTTGCAAGGTATGTAGATATAGAGGCTTATTTGATTGGTAAATCAAAGTAGAATCATGCCTTTGGGCATTCTCCTATATATGAAGGCAACCCTCGTAGGGAGAGATTATTAGCTAACTTATTTGATGGTAAAACCAAATTCCTATGGGACCTCATGCCCTCTATTGTTGGGAAGACCATGATTGTTTGAAGGAAGGGTATGGATGGATTGGTTCAAAGGAACCCTATCCCTTGGCAAAGGACCCAACAAAGCGGTGTTGAAGTTGTATGGATAATGAAAAGGCAATGGATCCACTTGTTGAGATATCGAGCTCCACTCGTGATACGCCAGGGTGACCGTTGTATATTTATGTCACCGACTTGTCAGTTGCAGACGCAGTTGGTACACCGCCCATGAATAATAGCTACATGATAGCTATCCTTATCTACTCTAGTTCGTGGCTCAGTTAGTATGCCACCTTAGTTAGTTGAGTTTGGTTTGAGACCCATATATAGGGTTCTTCTATTTCTTTGTACTTGAGTTCTTTTGGCTTACACAACTAAGAAGAGGAAAATTGTTTTCAGCCTCCACCCTTGTGTGTCTTCCCCCATTGTGCAAGCAAGAAAGCTTCAAGCGAGACTCCTTCCTTCTCTCCCACAATCTTGACACCATTTCCATCCAAGTTGTAGAATAGACTCCTCCAATGAAGTAAGACATGGCACATTAGGAGATGAAGAGGCCGTCAAACAAATCTTTCCTAAGAAAACAGAGGCATAGTCCTCCTTGATGACAGTGGGGCACTATAAGCCAACTACCAAAAGAAGTAAAGTCATTATCAATGGGTGAATACCTCCTGCTTCCTAGATCTGAATAGACTTCTGAGGTCACCTCTGACAATGAGATGGAAGCATGGATGTACTATTTTCCCTTTTACATGACTGTAGCAGAGTTAGAGATAGACACAGAGGCAAAGATAGAGATAGAAGCAAAGTCAAATGCAAAAGCAAAGGACATAACAATGAGTTTGTTCTTCTCTTATAGAGCTCCCACAGAGGTATAAAAAAGAGTTTGAAGTGGATAAAGAGGAAAGAGAAGAAGAAGACTATGAAAGTGACCTAGAAGAATCTATCCTCTCTAGAAGGCATAGATGAGGACGAATTTACAGAAGCCTCAAAAATAGAAAACCCCATGCTGCTAGATAGAATAACTTTGGTACCTTTTGGACTGACTAATGAGTCACATCATGTGCAACATATCCATAAGAAAAGGATTAAGAAGAATAAGCCTTCCTTCACCAATGGCTCTTGTTTCCCAAAGTTACCCTTCTCAAGAGAAGATGATGACGATGCACCTTACTAACAACCATCAATTTGGCAGCTCAAACAAAACTCAAAAGGTTCTTGTTATGTGACGTTCTTGGATGCATCCTCAAAAGACAAGTCCTTGAGCCAAGAAGTAATTAATCCCCAAACCAAACTTGAAATAGCAATGATATCCTTCAAGTATCCCAAGGAGCAAGAAGAGCCCTCATCAAAAGAGGACATCGCTTCCAGTGAATCATCAAAAGAGGAGACTACTCCCTTGAAGGATTCGATCTATACCTAGAAGCCATCCGTGGGACATTCATTTGCAAAGTGAAAGGAGAAAAGCAATTAATATTTGTGGATATTGATGGTATGGAACGTCACCTGAAGGTGGGTATCAATCTTCCAAAAGAAGAACTATTGGTCCTGTGTGACCTACTGAAGGAGAACTTGGACATGTTTGCATGATCGTACAAAGATCTAAAGGGTATTGATCCTATAGTATGCCAACATCATATCGACTAGAGAATGCCAAGCCTATGAGGCAAAGATAGAGGCACATGAATCCAAATTACTCTACCCTAGTGAAAGCCGAACCATTGAAGCTCCTTGAAGCAAATTTTATCTATTTAGTGTCCAATAGTGAATGAGTTTCTCCCATCATGGTAGTACCCAAGAAGAATGGAAAGTTACGAACATATGTAGACTTTTGAAAGCTGAATTCCAAGATAAAGAAGGATCATTTCCCTATCCCTTTCATAGACCAACTGTTGGACACATTGACAGGCCATGAACTCTATTCCCTCTTGGATGATTCAGTTGGATACAATTAAGTCCTAATTGCAGAAGAAGATAAATCCAAAATAATCTTTACAATAGAATGGGGAACCTATGCTTATAGAGTGATGCAGTTTGGATTCTGCAACGCTCCTGCTATATTCCAACGAGTGATGATGGCCGCATTTCAAAACCATGTGCTTGACTTCATTGAGGTGTACCTAGATGACTTCTGTGTCTATAGCCTAATTGATGAGTGTTGGGGACACCTAGAGTAGTGCTCGAGAGTATGGGATCTCTCTCAACATTGACAAATGCATCTTCGGAGTATCTTTAGGAATACTTCTAGGCCATATTGTCTTCGCACAGGGGAAAGCAATAGACCTTGCCGAGATTGACAAGATTTTAGCCTTAACGACACCAACCAACCTCAAATAGTTTAGGGGATTCCTTGGCCATGTGGGCTATTGTAGAAGATTCATTGCACACTTTGTGATAAAGGCATCCCCTTTGCATAAGCTCCTTAGAAAAGATGCAAAGTTTACATGGACTACCAAGTGTGATGAAGCATTCAATACCCTGAAGTAGTGCCTTATTGAAGCACCCATCCTGCAGCCTCTTAATTGGACGAAGGAGTTCCATGTGCATAATGATGCATCAGTTAAAGTCCTAGGTGCGGTCTTATGCCAAAAGGGCCCCTCAAAGTTAGATCAACCTATCTATTATGCAAGTTGGAAAATAACCGATAGAGAATGAAACTATAGAGTGAAGGAGATGAAGTGCTTCGCCATGGTGTTTGCCTTGGAGAAGTTTCAAAACTACTTGCTATCGATGCACTTCAAATTCTACGTGGATCATGAGGCTCTTTCCTTCTTGATGAAAAAAGTAGATGTGAAGGAAAGAATGATGAGATGACTCCTATTTCAGGATTTTGACTTTGAAGTGGTTACCAAACCTGGTTGCTCCCATGTCCTAGCTGATCATCTGTCGCAAATCCCTCAGAACAATGAAGAAGAGTAGGATGATCTAGAACTTCCTAATGCTTTCCTTTTTCTAATTGAAATTATTACCCCATGGTACACAAACATAGCCAACCTCTTGGCAACCCAACAATATCCCCCTAGTATCTCTAGCTCTAAGAAGAAGAAGCTTCTATTGGAATCAACCCCCTACACTCTGTTAGGTGGTGCTCTATACAAGAAAGGCAAGGATGAAGCACAGATGTGTTGCAGGAGAAGAGATTGGAATTGTGTTGAAAGCATGCCATGATGAGCCTTGTGGAGGACACTTCGCAGGAGAAGCAATGGGGCTAGGAAGGCCTTGCTCACAGGATATTGGTGGTGGCCGACCCTCCATAAGGATGCCTATGACTACTATAAACATTGTGATGCTTGTCAACGAATGGGAAAGCCTACCAAATCTAGTGTCATGCCATTGTAACCCATCCTTCCCCTAAAGCCGTTCGAGAAGTGGGGCATTGATTTCATGGGCCCTATTGATCTACCAACAAGAAGGAAATAGAACATATATATCTTGGTCTGTAGTACGGTCTACGTGACAAAGTGGTGTGAAGCCAAAGCTTTGAAGTGGGATGATGGCAACAACATGGCCTTGTTCCTATGCGAGAACATCATCACCCATTTTGGCAGTCCCCTAGAGCTCGTAAGTGATAGAGGTACGCACTTTCTCAACAAGATTATGGAAGACTTGACAGAGTTGTACAAGGTACACCATCATAAGTCCACACCCTTTTACCCTAGAGCCAAAGGCCAAGTCAAAGTTACCAATGGCATCCTCTGCTCGCTTTTGAAAAGAATGATAACTACACATCATCGTGATTGGGATGATCGACTTACAAAGGCCCTGTAAAAAGGCCTAAGGAGTTTAAGGA
Source organism: Lygodium microphyllum (assembly GCF_053477565.2). Classification (NCBI taxonomy): domain Eukaryota; kingdom Viridiplantae; phylum Streptophyta; class Polypodiopsida; order Schizaeales; family Lygodiaceae; genus Lygodium; species Lygodium microphyllum. The sequence goes on from NC_141151.1 coordinate 36,609,327, forward strand.
GTGTGACTTAGTCCTTGCTTATGATTCAAGATTTGGCAAGTTTATAGGTAAGCTTCAACAGCAATGGATGGGCTCCTATAAGGTACTTTACATCAATCCTAATGGTTCCGTCCAAGTGCAAACAGTCAAAAGAAGAAAAAAAACATATAATGCTCATGGAAGAAAAGGACTTTGGTCCCTATCATGCCGACCTATTCTTCGAGAAAAGGTGGAAACATCCTCGGGAGTAGGGAAAAATAAAAGAAAAATTAAAATCAAAACTATTATGGGAGAAAATGAAGAAGTTCCTTGTCATAACAGGCCTCGTTCCAAGAAAAGGTGGCACACATCCTTGGAAGCCAGTTATGGAAAAGATGGTAACACCTTGCAGTCCAAAACAACTTAATTACTAGCAGAACTCTACCAGAAGCAATTCCAAAACTGCCTTTCTTGGTGCATTGAATCTTCCAATCCCATCGGTGGCTCTGATTCCTACAATAGAGGATGTTTCCAACATGCAATTCAAGTATGAAACTACTTGGCTACCTCCATGAGTATGCCTCTTCATCAACCGATATGAGCTGACATTATCAAGTAGACAAAGCTGATCTTCATCAACAAAACTTGAGAGCGATGAGAGCTATCATCCTAACCAAATGGGGACATGAGTATGGGTTGTCCTCTGTATTCATTAATAGAGCGTGAGACAAAGGATGGGGTGAGTGACCAGTCCTTTCCCTTTATCTCCAACAAAGAGGTGAGACTTGTGAATGGAGTGTTGCACACACGGGATGGGCCTCTCAATGCACAAAGCACAAATTGTTCCTATGTGCATGGCACTACAAGACTCCCTGGCCTTCCTTCTTGCACCTATGCTGCCAAATGGGTTGGGATGCATTGATGCACCATCAACTGTGCACATTGGCATATTCCCTCTGAACCGTCCCTCTTGTCGATCTCTAAACCATGTGTGAGCTATGGGTAGCTATGGGTTGGATTGTTATCTATCAAGAGACATTAGCCATGGGGCGGGCGAGTGATCTATCATTTCAACATGAGCAACTATCTAGATTGAGTGTTGTACACTTTGCCACTAACAACCTAACCAATGTTTCATCAATAAAACTACCTCCCTAGGTGGTGTTGCTAGGTGGTCCCTACCCTGTTAGATGAGTGTGATGTGGTGAGTTGTGGTACCTCCTACCGATGACTACGATCCTTCATGTAACATCGACGATTTTCCTCGACCATCTGCAAATCATAAGACCAAGTTTTTCTAACCTTATCCCTTTTAATTACATGTGTCAGTCATGTTTAAGTGAGGGGATATATGTGTATGTATTGTGAGTCAGTGTTAGGCCCTATGTATCAAGTCCATCTAATATATTCAGGTCTTAAGTGTGGGGACGCATCCCTGTGAGTCCTTTTTGCATACCCTTATGGAAAAATCCCTATCAGACAATTCATGCATACCGTGTCCTAATTTTACCTTGATGGGGTTCTTTCTCCACCCACCAATTCCATTCTCACCCTATCTTGGGGTCGTTCCTTGTCTGTGTGGATTTATCCTTTCTTTTGCCATGTTTCCATGTGAACTCACCCTCTATTCACCAAAATTATAATCTGACCTTACAACCTTGTTTATTCCTTTGAATTGGCCACTTTTTCTTTTTACAATCCTCACTTCCAAGCCATGAATCATGAGTTATTATTTTTTAAAAAAAATTACCCGTTTCACGTGTTTCCATGTGAACACACCTTTTTCTCTTCAAAATTGTGATCTGATGATACAGCCCTGACCTATATCTTCCCCTTGATATTTTTCCATTTTAGTGCCTATCATCCTGATGTACTATTTGTATGTTATTAATTTTTCTATATTTTTGAGTATTTTTGTGTACGTTTTTTACTCTTTTTCCATGTGAACCTACCTTAACTACCTTGAAATTCAATTCAGATTAGACAACCTTGTTTGACTTACTTTCTTGCATAATGTTTCTTTTTTTCCCATTTTGTTCCGGCCCACTGATTTATTTTAGTCGTTTTTTTCGAGAGTCTGTGCTTATTTTTACTATTTTTCCAATGTGAACGCACCTTAACGCTACCAGAACTATGTTCTAACTCTGCATACCTTTCTTATAGGTTTTCCCTAACATTTTCTCCTTTTATTGCACTCCATTTGGATGCACTGATTTTCTCGTATTCATTTTCAACTTTTTTTTCATTGGTATTTTTGTCATTTTTTTCATGTGAGCGCACCCTATCGTTCGCGGAATTGCGTTCTACCTTACCCATCCTGTATGTTACTTTCCTAAAGACATTTTTTGTTTTTATTCTACTTTATTTCAATTACGGGATTTTTATGTATTAATTTTTATTCTCATTTTCAAGTGTGTTTTTACAAAATTTCCCATGCAAACGGGTCTTATCCCTGTCAGAACTGCATTTTGATGTGATAGGCATGTGCGTCTTATCCTCTCGAATATCTTTCCTTTTGATTATACTTCATTTTGGCCGACCGATTTTCTAGTATTAATTTTCTTATGAAATTTTTGGCCTACTTTTTACATTTTTCCCATGTGAACACCCTTAATTGTCATCGGACATCCCATTTCACTTTATCACCCTCTTCCTCTCATCCTTTGGTATGTTTTTCCCTTTTTCTATTTGCCCATTCGGTGCTTGGTTTATTTCTTATTAATTTTTTTGTAATTTGCATTTTCTCGTTTCACGTGTTTTCGTGCGAATGCTTGCGTTTTGCAATTTTTCGCACGTTGGTGTATATGTGCCAGCATCATTTTCCCACACGTGTAGTCTGTTTGGTGTGTCACACCCATCATCGATCGCAAAAAAATTTTAATCCCCCGTGCCCACGTTCATGTGCGACGTAGAGGGAGGATTTTTTATTTTCACATTACCAAACCACAATAAAAAAATAAAAAACAAAACAAAAAAACAATTAAGAAAAACAAAACCCCCTTCTCCAATGTCACGTGGATCCCGCGTCCATCCCTACGACTACCCTCCCTCCCAACTAACGAACCATCCTTCCCACCTCCCCAATTGTCTCGATCCTCCCCCTTCTCCTCTCTCTCTCTCTCTCTCTCTCTCTCTCTCTCTCACTCACTCACTCACTCACTCACTCACTCACTCACTCACTCACTCACTCACACACACACACACACACACACACACACACACTCTCTCTCTCTCTCTCTCTCTCTCTCTCTCTCTCTCTCCCCCCATTCCCCCCGCATCTCCCTTCTCCCTCCCCTTCATCCACTCCCCCTCTTCCTCCTTCCATGCTCCTCCTCTCTTCCTTCTTCCACCTCTCCTCCCTCCTCCCCCTCCATGGCTGCTCGCCCCACCTGGGCTGCTCCTCGCTACCGCCGGTCTTGTCAAAGACGCCCGCCCTGCTTGGTTCGCTCCTCATCGTCGCCTGCCCTATTGAAGCCGCCGCCCCTATGGTTGACCCCCCCCCCCCCCCCCCCCCCCCCCCCCCCACACACACACACACACACACATGTCGGCTTTACTCCCCTTTCTCCAGGCTCTCCTACCCACCGCCCAACCCCCCTACCTCGCCCACTACCAAGGCCCAACCGCCCCTCCCCCGCCCAACTTACCCAATCTGCCCACTCCCTCTTACCCAAGTTGCCCACTTCCTTTTACCCCCTACCCTATTTCCACCCTTTTCCCCCCCTCCTCGAGTGACCCCACCCCCCCACAATAGGCTGCCCAACCCCCTCTTGAGGTTTTGTTTGTGTGCAAGGTTTTCGACCTTGTTGTGTGTGTTCATAATTGCGGTCATTCACGCACAAGGACGTGTGTCCGGTTTTTATCGTGGCATGGCGAGCTAGCTATTGTTCACACGTAGCTAACACGCAATCCATTTGCGGGTACTTTTTTTGAATTTTTTATATTTCAAAGTTGCAAAAACCCTAAAAACCACACTCAAAATTATTACAACCCATAAAAAACCATAAAAGTTCAACATAAATATGAAAAATTTCTTTACAATATTTTGAAATAATTTTATAATTTTTGAAAAATTTCAAATTTTTTCTTTGAAATTTTATTTAAAAATCAAGAAAAATTTCAAACAATTCCAAAAAATCATACCAACTTTCATTTACATTTTTGGATCATTCACATATACTAAAATTCTCCAAATTAATTGGGAACCAATTAATTTAATAATAAATCCTTCTTAAATGTTTAAATTCTTGAAAAATTATTTTTCAACTCTCAAAAATAGCTAGAAAATTTCTAAAAAATCTATTGAACTTTTGTTATTAGATTTCAACCTACATTGTTGAATGAACAAAAGGAAAAAACTATTAATCACACATCTATATCAAAATAGATTAAGAAGAAATACAAAAATTCATAGAAAAATCCCAAATTGATAAACAAATCGAAACACACATAGTCAAACCAAATTCAATACATTTCATGGACATATTTGAATGAAAACATGATAGAAAAACATATCACAATTTATTGAAACTGTTTGTTATGGTGTTTGGTTTGTTTCGCTTATATTGGAAAAATTTTCCTACTTGTTGGATTTTCTTTTTGGATTCCCTTGTGGTTGCATCACATAAGTTATACTGATTGAGTATTTAGAATGTACTTGCATGCACACCCTCCTCCAGGTCCTCTACTCTTTTCCTTATTTTCCTTTTTGCACAAACATCACAAATAATTATTAAAACCAAGCCAGTTGATCACATTTTCCATGCACATTCATGCTAAACACACCTTTATTTAATTAAAAAGAATGAGTCGTTCACAAAGCACACATTTTGTGTGCCAAACACACTTATTAATTTGTAATAAAATAAACCCGCCATCATAAGTGCACGCACTAAACAAAAAGTGCTACATACACATTAATTTATAAAAACGAACTTGCATTTAGAGACCCAAAGTTAGAATGTAGTCGAGGCACGTTAATAAGCATCGTCAACTTAATAAGTTTTTAATGGATAATATAAACTGTCATTTTTATTAAGATTTATTACCTAATAAAAAAAATTCACCCATTGATAATTAAATTGTAAAAGGAACTTTTGATTAAATCCCCCTTTCCCCTCACATTGCACATTCCCCCTTTCAATGAAGCGTTATGTGGGGTGGGTGATGTTCTAGTCAATCGAAGTCCTGTTAGTTGAAGTTTGGTCAACAATCGATTTGGATTTTGGTTTGGTATTTTCATCACTTATTTGCTTAGAGTCTGTGATATGGTGTGTATTTCTTTTTTCTTTCTACTTGATAGGAGGATATTGGGTGCTTCTATATATGCATCGCATGAAGCTTTTGGTCGTATAAGTGCAGAGATCACGCCAAAACTTTTCTAAGGTGTGGATTTCTTGGGGTGGTCAGTCAGTTGGTCAAGTCTGTGAGAGTTTTTATGGTCGATATCTTATTTTATGTTATTTTGGTTGTTTTGAAGGCATTCTTTGTTATTAACTGTGTGTGAGTGTGGTATGTGTAAACCATCTAAATGGCGCCTCCTACTCCTCCCCCAATCTAGTATGTTCCTTTGATGTCTCATGACTATTCATTATTGCTAGATCTAGATATTATCAATAAGACGAGATTATCCAATTTTGTAACACTTTCATTGCCACTTATCCCCTGAGGATACTGATGTCTGTGATCAATTTTTAGCCTCTTACAATAAGCAGCATGGTCCTGTTAGAGGACCATTTATCCATATGATGCCTAAGAGCCTGGGCAAGGCTCTATCCTTACCATATCAAGGAGAACCTTTTCCTATTGCTTGACAATTATTCTCTAACGAGGACGTCCTCAAGTTGTTACAGAAGCAAACCCAAGATGTGTTGGACCCTAAGAGGGTTATTACTACTTCAGGAATTAGTATCTCCATGATCTCCTATCCATTCTGGAAGTAATTATGCCCATTCCTTCAGGATAGGTTTATGCTTGCTACCAAAACACCTTCTAACTACCTTTCAAAGGAGTTATTCATAGCTTCCCAAATGGTGTTGAAAGGAATTACTATTGATTAGAGTTCCTATCTCCTGTCAAAGATGGATCAACATTTTGTCAGAGCCACATGGGGTAATGTGACTAATGTCACATTTGGTTTCTATCTTTTTGTTTTCTTGGCGTACATTGCCCCTCCAAAGGAAGTTCCTACCTTACTAGTTGATCCTCTAGAGGTTCCTCTTCCTCCTACTAAAAGCACTAATGTTTTCATTGAGGATCTCGATCCCCTCTTGCCTATGGTAATTCAAAGGAAGAAACTTAAATGAGTGGTTGAATCTGCCCCTAGCTCCTCCTCCAGTCTCCATTCATGTTCAGTCTAGCAGTCAGCTACCAGCTTTTCTTACAATGCTGAATCTTTTCAGAGTACATCAAAATGGTACTCTAGATATTTCCATTCCATCTGTATAATGGTTGGTGATAGGAGACACAATTCCTTTCTTATGCAAAATTATCCAAAGTTTTATTGAACTCTGAGTTACTACATGTATCTAGTAGCTCTGTTCTTCTTGTTATGAAGAAGTTCAACAGTCCAAAAAAGAGTTGAATAAAACAACTAATGAGCTTGTTTCTGCTCAAGAAAGGTTTTTTTATCTTTGTACCTAGATGGAGTAGTAGACTAAGATTATTGATTCCCAGAAAGTGGAAATTTCTAGTTTGCAAATTCAGTTGGCTGACACTAAATCCCAAATGGTTAATGTGACTGAGGAGAAGGATAGATTATTGCAAGAGTCTCAAGAGATTAAATATTTGATAGTTTCCCCGACAGAGCTTAAATCAGCTAATACCACCCTAGAATAGAGCAACACTCAGATTCAAAAACTTAAGGAATAGTTGGCTCAGTTCTATTCTACTTTGTAGAGTCCTATTGTACATGCAGTTCCTTCCTTATTCCTTGTGGATTTTGTGATCCTTCAAAGGAATGCTACCTTATGCCCCTTATTTCAAGCCAAGGTGGAAAGACTTTAATCCAGAATGGATTTATTGTGGTCTTTGTTTGATCAAATTTAGGAGTTTGTTCCTCCAAACCACTCTTTCTTTGTTCATTATCAGCAACACAAGCTCGCCTTCTATATCAAGCTTTCAATGATGGATTTATCTCTTCCATGTAAAATTACACGGCACAGTGAACTAAATCTGAGAAAGAGATAGAGAGTACACAACAGATAAGAGGAGAATAAAAAAAATATTTAGCTCCAAATAATTGATACAAAGATGGCTCTGTCCACGCGTGTGCTTCCACTGTGAAGCTTAGATGGAGATTTAGACAGAAGATAGGTGAAGAGCGTAAGGCTAGTTGGAACAACTCTGACTGGGTGAAAGATAGATAATGAAAATTGTGAAGGGTCTACCTTTTATAGCCTATGAAGGGGGTCATGATGGATGACCTTCCATATGCACCTGTGTGTTGACTTTCCATGTGCACATGTGTTTGTTGACCTTCCATATGCACATGTGCCTGTTGACCTTCCATGTGCACCTTCACTAGTTGGCTAGGAAACATTCCAAGGAATATTCCCTTTACCGTTGGCTAGGGCCCCTAATAACTCCCTTATCTTGCAACTTGATGCAATGTTCCTCGAGTTGCTACTAGCTTAAGTACTTTGTCTACTCCAAAGATTAGACCCACAATGGTCACCTTTTTACCACCCGGTCACATGGACCTCATTTGACATACAAGTTAGGACTCAACCAATATCTAGGCTCACATGTCTTCTCCTCATAATGGAGGCCTTACAAGTTTGAGCACCATGGATCATTGGTGGCACCTTATGAGGGTGGGGCATTGAGCATGTCTAACTTCCCCCCTCAATGTCCACATGTAGGTGTACTATCTCCTCAGCCCAATGAGTCTCTGAAGATGAACTTGAAGCAGGTCCTTTGTAAGTGCTTTGGTGAAGATATCCACTCCATTCTCCTCTCTTGGATAGTAGACCAATTCCACTATCCCATCCTTGATCAGATCACACACATAGTGATACTAGATCTCTATATGTTTGGTGCACGCATGAAACACTTGATTTTTGGCAATGTTGATGGAACTATAATTGTCACATCTCAGCACTGTCGGTTCTTCATCTTGCACTCCCATATGCCATAGGATCCTTCTCAACCATATCGCTTCACATGCAGCTAAACAAGTTACCTTGTACTCTACTTTAGTAGAAGACAATGCCACTATTGGCTGCTTCTTACTAATCCAAGAGAAAATTCCTGAACCCAAAGAGAAACAATAACTAGAAACCGACTTCTTGGAACCACTGTCTCCTGCGCCCAATCCGAGTTAGATTTCCCCACAAGAGAAGTACCTCAACTGTATGTGATACCATAGTCAAGAGTTCCCTTCAAGTATCTAAGCAACTGCATCCCAGCTTTCCAATGACTCTCATGAGGTTTCTTTGGGAACTTGTTCAAAAAACAAACATCAAAATTGATATTTAGTTTGGTATTACTACCAACCAACCTCCAATACCTCACAATGTCTGCTAGTGCTGATGTATCCTCAATAGATAACTTTGCATTCACCTCCATAGATGTAGCTATCTCCTTGCACTTGGTCATGCCAAATTCCTTCAGGATCTCCCATGCATACTTCTTTTGAGAGATGAAAAACTTTCCTGGATCTTGCTAGAATTCATGATCTCCCATGCATACTTCTTTTGAGAGATGAAAAACTTTCTTGGATCTTGCTAGACTTCAATCTCCTTGCACTTGGTCATGCCAAATTCCTTCAGGATCTCCTATGCATACTCCTTTTGAGAGATGAAAAACTTTCCTGGATCTTGCTAGACTTCAATCCCCAAACAATAGCGTAGCAAGCCCAATATTGTCATTTCAAACTCAGAACTCAAAGCCTTTCGAGTTTGATTGATCATATCTACAAAGTCACATGTAATAAGAAGGTCATCCACATATAGAAAAATCACTATAGACTTTTCACCATCCTTGTAAACATACAAGTTAGCATTTGAGACACATCTTTTGAAGCTTAAGCTTAAAAAGAACTTATCTATCCATTGTCACCATGCTTTGGGGCTTATTTTAGGCCATACAATGCCTTCTTTAGCTTACACACTTTGTTTCTCAAAATGGGGGGCCTCAAAACCTGGTGGTTGAGCCATGTACACCTCCTCCTTGAGGTCACCCTTTAAGAATGTTGACTTAACATCCATTTGGTAAACTAGCCACTGCTTGTGGGTGGACACTGCAAGTACTGTGCAAATAGTGGTCATTCTGGCAGTTGGGGAAAATGACTCTTAAAAATCAAACCCTTCAACCTATGAAAATCCTTGTGCAACTAGTCTAACTTTGTACTTTTCTAAGGTACCATCATCCTTGTCCTTTACCTTCCAAATCCACTTGGTGCCAATAGCCTTCTACTTTGCTTACCAATCCACTAGCTCCCAAGTGTCATTCTTCATTATGCTGTCATACTCGGCTTGCATAGCTGCCTTCCATGCTAGATCTGCAAAAGTGCTTCTTCTAACTCAGTAGTTGGCTCCTTTACTTCTCTCATAATCTCAACCATCAAGGCAATATTGACTATGTGAGCAGAAGCCCTCCTTTTCTCCTCTATTCTGGGAGACCTCCGTGGTACGTCTACCTTCTCCTCAACAGATGTAGGCATAGGATTATTGTGGTCATAGAGCTACTTCACCTAGCTCGGCAATGGATTTTCTGGTGGGGTGATGTCGGGTTGGTGAACTTTTTCCTCATCATCTGAAGATGATGCTTCCTCCTCCTTTAGGATAGGGACAGCTCTCAGGACAGGTTCATAGTGGACTACTTCATCTGAAGATGATGCTTCCTCCTCCTTTAGGATAGAGACAGCTCTCAGGACAGGTTCATAGTGGACTACTTCTTTGCTTGATGATAAAGTGGAAGAACGTGCCTTCTCCACTGTATGTGGCTGATCCTTGAACATCACATCATGGCTCATGATGATATTCTTTGCCTCTTGGTCATATAATTTGTAAGCTTTTTGCTTATCACTATAACCCAAGAAGATACATTTTCTACTTTTTGGTTTTAACTTGTTTCTCTTCTTATCTAAAACATGTGCATAACATTCACATCCAAAAATTCTGAAATGTGAGGTAGATGGTTTCTTACCAGCGTAAGCATCATGAGGTGTTTTTTCTTTGAGAGCCTTTCTATAGCTTCGATTTAGAATGTAGAATACAGTATTAACAACTTCAGTCCAAACCTTTAGCATACATCTTGCCATCTCCACAATGGTGCAATTCCTGCATTCCACAACACTGTTCTGTTGAGGTGTGTGAGGCATTGTCAATTGACACTTGATCCCTTTGTGCTTGCAAAAGTCTTCAAATCCTTTGAGTTGAACTCACCACCACCATCTGTTCTAAATTTCTTCACACTTTTCCCTGTTTCATTCTCAACAAGTTTTAGCCATTCTTTAAACTTACCAAAAGCTTGAGCCTTATCATGAAGGAAGTACACCCACATCTTCCTATTGTAGTCACATCGACAATCAGCATAAAATAAGAAGATCCCCCGAAGACATGTGAGGTATCTTATCGCACAAGTCAGCATGCACCAACTCTAGAGGAGCATGTGTTGTATTCTTGCTTTCTTGTGGAAATAACTTTCTCTGTTGCTTGCCCATCATACAAGCTTTACATGGTTCCTTCAATTCAGTCAAGGTAGGTGAGCAAACATACCTTGCTTGTGCATCTCCTTCAACACTGCAAATCTGATGTGTCCAAACCTTTCATGCCAAAGCATACTTGTGCCCACTCTAGCAGTGGGTATAAGAGCACTTAGCTCATATAGGTTGTTTCTTCTTTCTCCTTTGCCAACAACTTTGCCAGTACCGTTGAGAATTTCTGCACCTGTCTTCTTGAACCTCACTGCATGACCAAGATTAATTATTGCAGCAACTGATAATAGATTTCTCCTAATTTAGAGAACATACAATACATTTGAAAGCTTTTTGACTTCACCATTTGCACCAACAAAAGAAATAGTACCTGTGCTTGCAGTAGGGAATTTTGCATCATTTCCAACCATCACAATGATGGATTCTTATAGAGGCTACATATAACTGTATAGACCTTTCTTGTTGGTCATGTGATGAGAGGCCCCACTATCCAACACCCATGAGTCAATGGTATATTCTTCTTGTGCTGATTGATGAGTACATTTCTTCAACGGTCACCATGAATAACCTCAACTCTACTTCAGTCATATTGGCTGTCTATTTCCCTTCACTTTTAAGGGTACTATTCTTTTCATCTACCTTCTTAACATGACAATCTATGATTGCATGTCCTTTCTTCTTGCAGTAGAAGCACTCTCCTTGAAACTTCTTCTTACCACCCTTTTTCTTTTTTGTCACCATCATTTTTGGTGGAGGAACTATCTTTGCCTTTTGCATTTGCAGAGAATGCAATATCTCCATTGTTGCTTCCTTCTCAGGCTTTCAACCTCAACTCCTCCATCAATAATGCACAAAACTCCTCAAAAGTCAAAGCTTGAGGTCTCACCTGAGTATTAAGGGTAGTTACTAGTCCATCAAACTTTTGTGGACAAATCCAAAGACACCTCCAAGCTAGCTTCTCGCTAGTCTTTAGTATCCCAGTGCCAACCATCTAGTCACGCAGATTCTTAATCCGGGTTATGAATGCTTCAGTCGTCCCTCCTTCAGCAAACTTCTCTATTGCTAGTTGATTCTCCAAGGTTTGAATCCTTGTTTGGTTTTGTGTTTCCATACTGACTCCTCTAAGTACATTCCAAGCCTCTGATGCTTTGGTTTTATGCTGAATCAAAGTAAAAAAACCTTGTAACTAAGGCACACAATGCATTTGCATTCCTTCATTTCCAAGCTCATAGAAGATCTGCATTATTCAGAGAAATCATCACACTAGAATTTTATGGGTCAGGGGTATAGGTTGTGGCTTTACATCAATCCCCAGCACAATCTCCAAAAGCTCATAAGAATCAATGATCGTTGTAATTTTGAACTTCCACAAGGTGTAGTTTGTACCATCTAACTTGCCTTTGTTGAAGGTTGGTGGATGAATCCTCAGTGTTTGAATAGCCGGTACAACAACATCACTTCCTGCACCGCTTTCTAATGCGGCAGAACCGCTTTAAGAAGTTCACATAGTTTCTCTTTACTGTTGAAGCCTTTACCTCTTGCGTGCTCTTGGATCCCTAGAGCCCCTTGGGTTTTGATACAATGCAAAAATTAGATAGCACAGTGAACAGAATCTGAGAAAGAGATAGAGAGTACACAATAGATAAGAGGAGAATAAAAAATTTCTTTAGCTCCAAACAACTGATACAAAGATGGCTCTGTCCACCCATGCGCTTTCACTGTGAAGCTTAGATGGCGATCTAGATAGAAGATAGGTGAAGAGCTTAAGGCTAGCTAGAACAACTCTGACTGGGTGAAAGATAGATAATGAAAACTGTGAAGGGATCTACCTTTTATAGCCTATAAAGGGGGACATGATGGATGATCTTCCATATGCACTTGTGTCTGTTGACTTTCCATGTGCACATGTGTTTGTTGACCTTCCATATGCACATGTGTTTGTTGACCTTCCATGTGCACCTCCACTAATTGGCTAGGGAATATTCCCTTTACCATTGGCTTAGGGCCCTTGATAACTCCCTTACCCCACAACTCGATGCAATGTGATTTGAGTTGCTACTAGCTTAACTACTCCATCTAACCCAAAGATTAGACCCACAACAGTCACATTTTTGCCATTTGGTCACATAGATCTCATTTGACATACAAGTCAGGACTCAACCAATATCCAGGCTCACATATGGCTTCTCCTCATAATGGAGGCCTTACAACTTTGAGCACCATGGATCATTGGTGGCACCTTATGAAGGTGGGGCATTGAGTATATCTAACATTTCAAAGGATGATTGGAGTGGAGTTTGGTCTGCTGATTTATTGATTGAAGTGGCTAGACTGGTTTTTGAAGACTCTGTGACTACACTATGTTGAGGTCTTATATGTACTTGTGATGTGATTTATTAATTCCAAAGATTGATCAGATGTTCAAGGCCTATTTTTCTAAAGTGGATGATGTTCCTAAAACCTCTTGACATTCAATGATTGAATCTATGATGTTGAATCAATGAAAAAGAAAAGCCTTTATTCATGTGCATAACATTAACAAACTAAGGATGGACCTCTTAGCCCACCTTTCAAAACAACCTCCTTTCTATTCACCTTTATTTGATGCTTAACATTGTCGATCCATCTTAGGTCCACATTTCATGGCTTATCTTACTATCAACAAATGGCCCATAGATATGATGCTTATCTTTCTCTTTAAAAATCTAACTCACAAGTTATTTTACCTCTTCTTTTCAACCCCAAGGTGCTCCTCAAATTCCTATTTTCACTAAGTGTTATTTTATTGAGGATCAAGTATTATCCCCTCCTGTGTCTTGTCCTTATCCATCTAGAAATATTCCCTCCACTTTTCCGACCTATTTATTAACATAATTTTTAATAGATTCTCCTAAGTTCTCAGCTAATCTCTCTTTAGCTCGTTCTTCCTTTTATGATTTTTCTTACCCATTCCTTCATCCTCTTTCATTGGTTCCTCTTCCCTCTCCTACCACTTCTATTCCTCATCCCCCCTTAGTTGGTTAGTGGCTATGTAAGATTTGATCAGAAGATTCCTAGAAGAAGAGGATGGAGTGCAGGAGGTTCACTTACTGGACCTCAGATCAATTGGCCATTGATTCCAAGAGAATGGATGAGTGCCAGTCAAGCTTTTTAGAACTATCTTTATTTTTCTCAACAATATTCACAGTCTTCAAATCCTTCAATGAGATTGATTGCTCACTTAGCTTGGTATTTGCATAATAATTAGAATTCGATACCAAAGATGTGCATGAATGTGAATGTGATTATTGATCCTCAATAGTTGGATATCTTTTACTTTCATGCTCTTTGTTTACCTAGTAGATATCTTGTCTTAGTGGAGAGGATGTGTTGTTTGCAAATTTTCCAAAATCCTCCCAAGACTTTTGTAGACGAATCTTTATCTATGGATCACTTCCGTAATCACCAAGCCTTCAAAGATTATCATCTTCATTGATACCCATGAATGTAATTTTTGATGATTCATAATGATATCTCTCTTTTGGAGGTGCCATTCAAATGGCTGTTTTTTGTATGTGCGTGTGTGTCTGTGATGGTTATTTTGTTTTATGATAGAGTCATGGTGGTTGGAGATTCAACATTGTTCAAGAATATGTATTTTTGAAGATTTGTGGTGATAATGATGCTGAATGGATAGCTCAAGGTACAAAGATGCAGAACCTCTTATATCCTTTAATAGTTTGTCATGTTTTTCTATTTCAAAGTTGTGATAATGGATAAAGGTGCTTTCCTTTCATTGCAATTCTTTATTAGATACAAGTTATAAGTTGGGGTCGTGTTTGGATGGTGTTTCTTGAAGAAGCTAAAGAAGATCGAAATGAGCTATATTTTGAACTTCTATTCTCTTTTTCCTAGGTTGTGAGGATGCTCCCTAATTAAGTGTAGGGATATGTTGAGGGTTGAGATGACTTGATTTTTGGTTGATTTTTGTTGTTTTTGTGGACTAAATGGTTGATCTTTGATGGATTTTGAATCATGTTTAGTTTTTTGGGAAGTTTTTGAGAGTGTTTTGGATGAGGTTGATTAGGTTTTGGAATCTCATGATGGTTATTAGTGGAGATATGATGTTATAACATATTATATTGATGTCCTGTTAGTGTTTGATTAGTTTTGTTTGAGTTTGTTGACCTTCTGTTTTGTTCTGTTTTTCTTGTGTATGAGGAGTTAGAATAATTATTGATGAAATTTTAAAGTTTTTGGAATATTTTTGATTGATTCTTTATGGATTTGAGTGATTCAAGCTGAGCTAAAGGCTTCATGATGTCTTCTGTTAACTCTCTATTGACCGTATGTAGAGCCTCTATCTCTATTCTGTTATGTCCTGTATGCCTTTGTAAGTGTGATGATGGATGGATGTATAGCTTGGGAAAGTTTTCCAATATTGGGAAGAGATGAATATAAGTTATAAATAGCTCAAAGAAGTTGAAGACGTAGTTGTTGAAGACTTGAAGTAAAGACTGAAGTTTACAGTGACACTAATGAGCTATGAAGAGACACTGTAGTGGCTTTGGTGACTTTTCATATCAAACATACCTCTTGGAAGTGGTATCCACGACGAAAGAGGGGTTATAAATGATTATTCTTGATTATCCCATTGTACATTTGAGAGAGAATATATATGAGAGAGAGTGAGTGAAATATAGTCAATTCTATGCAAAATAATGTATCTATGAGCGAGAGATTGTGAGAGAAACCTATGGAACTTTTAAAGAAGAATACTATGTGATTATTTCCATTAAACGTGGTGTATTATCTTGTATCTTTGTGGTTTCTTGAATAATTCTATGAGGAATATGAAGAGCATAATAAAAAATTTTCAAGCTAAAGCCGTGGGAGAATTGTTTCTATGAAGTTGCGTGAAATTTTATTGTTCTTCTTGATGTTATTTTCCTTATTGTGGTCATAGTAAATATGAAAAACATGTTTGTTGATTATAAAATATAGATTTTCTTGTAGTAGATTTTCCATTTTCTCGGTGTTCCTCTTTGGGCTCTGGTGGGGGTCATTTTGCTAGATGGCTTACCACCAAGAAAGCTTTACGTCCTAGTCATTGATGGCTGACGGTTTTCTAGGATTCTTTTATATATGTTAAGTGTTTTCGTATTTGTTAGATACAAATACTAGAAAGAATTTTAAGAGACCACTAAACCCCATTCTGGTAACCGAGCAGGGATGTTATTTTTGATAAGATGAGTAGTTGGTATGCATCTAGTAGCAATGCATTAGATGATGATCATGATCACCATCATGATATTTATATGCAAAAAGAAAATAAAGAATCATGGAGTCTTAGTGGATTAGAAACATCATCACATACTATATCTACAATTAGCCCTTAGTCTAGGAGGCTAGGAAGTAGTCCCATATCTTCAAGTGCATCTACCAGTGTTATAGGTAAATACAAAGAGAAGAATAAAGTGTTAGATGATAATGATTTATATGCCAATCATTTAGGATTTGATGGAGATTCCAATGGTTGAAGGATCTTAGATGATAATCTTGATATTCCTTTAGTGAAGACACTAGATATATAGAGAGCACATGGTAATGTAAAGGCTCCACTAAGTGATCTAGTGGTACATAGGTCTAATAGAGCTAGATATCCTATTAAAATATTTATTTTTGAAGGTTATGTAGCTCACCATTATTATTATATGGTAAAGGTGATTGAGGGTGTGGAGTTGACTTGTTTTGAGGATGTTGCTGGTCATGCTCATTGGGATGCAACAATGGATAAGGAGATGGTTGCATTAGAGACCAATAAGAATTGGGATCGAGTACCATTACCTAAGGGCAAAAAAGCTATTGACTGCAAGTGGATCTACAATTTTGAACATAATGCAAATGGTTCTATTGGCAAGTATAAGGATAGGCAAGTGACAAAAGGTTATGCTCAAACATATCTAGCATGGCAACTATTAAGATATGTGATTGTTTTGGAAGTAGCCAAAAGTTGGAGTTTATAGCAAATGGATGTAAAGAATGTCATGTTTCATGGCAAATTGCAAGAAGAAATATATATGTAGAAACTAGTAGTATGAGGATTTAGAGCATCCCATATATATGTGCAGGTTAAAAAAGGTATTTTGTGGGGTTAAAGCAAGCACTTAGAGCATGGTTTGATAAAATCAAAGGGTATCTTGCCAACATTACCTTTTATGTTTCTAATTTTAATCACTCACTTTTTGTGAGAAAGGGAGATACACATTTATTTATCATCATTATTTATGTGGATGAATTGATTATTACAGGGGACAGTGATAGTGGGATTACTAAAGTCAAGGATATTTTAAAGTAGAGGTTTGAGATGAAGGATTCATGTGAGTTAAGGCAATTTCTTGGCATTGAGGTAATCAAATGTGTTGATGGCATATGACTATCTCAAAGGAAATATGGCTTATATATATTATCCAAGTATGGTATGACAACATGCAAGCCTCTTTTAGTGTCATTGGAGCAAAACATGAAGTTGAGTGTTGATGTTGGTAATGAGATAAAAGACTCTACTATGTTCAGGAGGATAGTAAGGAGTCTGATTTACATGGCTATCAAGGCCATATGCTATTAAACTTGTTAGTCTATTAATGCAGATGCCTAGAAAGCCTCATTTGGATGTAGCTAGATACATATTGAGGTATATGAAGCCCACTTTGCATTATGGGCTCTTTTATGAGGTAAGTAAGGATATACAAATGTTTGGATACACAACTAGTAGCATGTGTAACAAAATATCTACAAGTGGATTCATGTTTTCCCTTAGTAGTGTAGTATTTACATGGAGTGGCAAAAAGAAATCTACATTTGCTTTATTGAGTACAAATTGTTGAGATATCGAGCTCCACTCGTGATACGCCAGGGTGACCGTTGTGTATTTATGTCACCGACTTGTGAGTTGCAGACGCGGTTGGTACACCGCCCATGAATAATAGCTACATGATAGCTATCCTTATCTACTCTAGTTCGTGGCTCAGTTAGTATGCCACCTTAGCTAGTTGAGTTTGGTTTGAGACCCATATATAGGGTTCTTCTATTTCTTTGTAAGAGAGTTCTTTTGGCTTACACAACTAAGAAGAGGAAAACTGTTTTCAGCCTCCACCCTTGTGTGTCTTCCCCCATTGTGCCAGCAAGAAAGCTACAAGTGAGACTCCTTCCTTCTCTCCCACAATCTTGACATGGTATCAGAGCCTTGTTCGTGGTAAGGAGCTCAAGAAAGCAAGCCAAGCTCGCGGTGGTCTGGTAAGAGGAGCAGTGTTGCTTTCATTTTCTGTTTTGGGAGCAGATCTCTGCAGGTAGCACAGCCGGAAATTGCAGGAGTGCATTGTCTCAGGTTGAGATGCCCTTCGCGGTGAAGCAAGAGGGCAGTATATGCTGCGGGAAGGGCTTTGGCCCTTGGCGACCCTGTTTTTTTGATTTGAGGCCATTCCGGGGCCTGTTTTGAAGGCAGAAGTTTTCTGCACGCACTCAGGAAAAGGCCCTGTTTTATGCTGTGCGACCACTGTTCTATAGGTCGGCGAAAAGTTACCACAGAGATTGCATCGTATGCTTGTGTGCAGAGACATTGGGAGTTACAGAATCATCCCTGTTGCCTGTTGATGCAAAATCGTCACTAGAAAGTGACTGTGTGGTCAAATACCACTTTCACTAGTTTTGCAGATTTGCCCTTGTGAGGGTGAAGCTGTGTTTTTTGCAGTGACAGAATTTTTTGCAGTATTCTGTAATGGCATCTGATTCTCTCTCACAGATTGTCACTGAAAAGCTTGATAAGAACAACTTCCAAGCATGGAAGTTTAGAATGACGAATTTCCTTATGGGAAAAGGATATTTGGGAATTTGTTGCTAAAAATGAAGAAGAACCAGTTCTTCCTGATGTTCCCAATCAACAGCAAATGCAGGCATTCAAAGCATGGCATGAGAGAGCCAGGAAAGTTATGTACTGGCTGTCTATCAGTATTTCAGACTCTATGATTGTGCATATTCAGGATGCAAGTACGCCAAAGGAGGCATGGGATACTCTGTCAAAAATGTATAGCACAAATACGCAAGCTAGGAAAATGCAGCTCAAGCAAGAGTTGCATAATGTGCAAAGAGAAAGTATGAGCATCAATGACTACCACATGAAGGTGAAGAAGATTGCAGATGCACTTGCTTCCATTGGGTCGCCAGTGAAAGATGATGATTTAGTTTCTGTGACCTTGAATGGTCTAGGAAAGGAATATACACAGTTTCGGACATCCATTTCAGTTCATGAAAGATTTTCTGATTTTGAGAAGTTGATTGCTCTTCTAATTTTTGAGGAGCAGAGAAATGGTGGTGCATCTTCTTCAGGAGGAACTTCAAAAGAAACTATCTTCTACTCAAATGCTGGAAGAGGTAGAGGCAGAGGTAGAGGAGGCCGATTTGGAGGCGGTGGTAGAAATCAGAATATGCAACAAACTCAAGAAAACCAGTCCTATGGAGGAGGATGTGGTAACTCTAGAGGCAGGGGGAGCCAAAGAGGTCGTGGCGGATGGCAAAGAGGCCAAAATGCAAACAGTAATGTTGAATGCTACTATTGTGGCGAAATGGGTCATATGGCTAAAGACTGCTATAAAAAGTAGAATGACATCATGAATGGAAAACTGCAACAAGGAAATTATGCATCTTCTAGTAGACAGGGTGATGACAGAAATGAGCATTTGTTTATGGTGTAGCACATGAACAATTCTGTGACAAGTGTAGAAGAAAGCAACGATGTGTGGTATGTTGACTCAGGTGCATCAAACCACATGACAGGTCATGCAGAATGGATGGAGGATGCAAGGAAAATGGAAAAACCAGGATTTGTGGAGACTGGTGATGATACTGCACATCCGATTGTGCAGATTGGAAAAATTCCTTTGTCTATGCAGGATGGGAAAAAGAAATACCTATCCGATGTATTTCATGTCCCGAATATCACCAAGAATCTGGTTTCTGTTGGTCAAATGGTTGAACAGGGCTTGCAGGTCAGATTTAATCCTCATGGATGCTTTGTTGAGGATATGAAAAATAAAGGTCACTTGATAGCAAAAGGAAAGAAGAAGGGCAGAATGTTTACATTGGATGCAGACATGCCTGAATTGAGTGCAACAATGTTTGCACATGGGACCGGTGTAGTTGCAGATATTGATATCTGGCATAAACGCATTGGTCATGTTAATGTACATCGACTTAAATCAATGCAGGCCCAAAACATTGTTGCAGGATTGCCTAAATTCAAGGTTGCAGAAATGCATAAGGTATGTGAAGCCTATCAGTTTGGAAAACAGGCAAGGAAACCATTTCCTAGACATGTTCAAGAGAGTAAGAAGCCATTGGAATTAATCCACTCTGATGTGTGGACTACTAAAGCTGCATCTCTTGGAGGCTGTCATTATTTTGTCAGTTTTATTGATGACTATAGCAGAAAAGTTTGGGTGTATTTTATGAAAAAGAAAAGTGAAGTTTTTGGGCATTTCAAAACTCTTAAAGCTATGGTTGAAAAAGAAACAGGCCTGCAAATAAAATGCCTAAGGCCAGATGGAGGGGGAGAGTACCTCTCAAATGAGTTTGCAAGGTTCCTGCAGGAGCATGGCATAAAGCAGTAATATTCATGCAGTCATACCCCACAACAAAATGGAATTGCAGAAAGGAAAAACAGGCATATTGGAGAGGTATCTCGTGCCATGCTCAATGAAAAAGACCTGCTAGATTTTTATTGGGTTGAAGCAGTTGCTACAGCAGTCTACATAATGAACAGGACTCCCACTGCAGCAATACATGGAATGACTCCAGAGGAGAGGTATACTTGTAGGAAACCAGATATTTCTCATTTGAAAATTTTTGGTTGCATTGCCTATGTACATGTGCCAGATGAGTTGAGATCCAAGTTGGATCCAAAAGCTGAGAAGTGCATCTTTATTGGTTACTCTCTGCAGCAAAAAGGGTATAGATGCTATAACCCTTCTACTCGTAAGTTTACAGTGAGTAGAGATGTTGTTTTTGATGAGATGAGTAGCTGGTATAAACCAGTAAATGTGATTGATGATGTAGATGCACAAAATGGTAATGCTGCACAGAATTCACAGCAGCAGTCACAAAATATTAGTGGACCTGGAGCGTCCTCTAGCAGTGGTTCACATTCTTCGCCATGGACAGGCAGATTGAGATCAAGAGAATCTTCTCAAAGTAATGCAGATAGTGGTATGCAGGTATCACGAAAAGGAAAAGAGAAGGTTGATCAGCCCATGTTTGATGTGAATGCAGGTCACTCTTATGTGGATGGTGAATCCAGTGGCTCAGAACAGAGCATTGATGATGAGTTGGGTATTCCTTCTATTGTTACACCTGGAGTAAGGAAGACCATAGATGTTTTGAGAGCACCTGGGAGTGAACCCACTTTGCGCAGGTCTACCAGAGTTAGGTATCCTATGGATAGGCTGAAATATGATGGATTTACAGCCATTCACTATGCATATATGGTCAAGGCTATACAGGAACCAGAACCCACTTCTTTTGAGCAAGCCATGGGAAAAGAAAAATGGGAGAAAGCCATGGATGAAGAAATGGATGCCTTGGAAGCAAATGCTACATGGGAATTGGTACCTTTGCCTAAAGGTAAGAATGCAATTGGCTGTAAGTGGGTTTATAAGGTGAAGCACAATGCAGATGGTTCTGTGAACAGATACAAGGCAAGATTAGTAGTCAAGGGGTATGCACAAACATATGGCATTGACTATGAAGAAACATTCAGTCTGGTTGCAAGGATGGCAACCGTAAGAGCAGTCATTGCTATGGCTGCATCAAAGGGGTGGTCTTTACATCAGATGGATGTAAAGAATACCTTCTTGCATGGTAATTTGCAAGAAGATGTCTATATGGAGCAGCCACCAGTTTATGTGCATGCTGTTCATCCCGAGTTTGTTTGCAGGTTGAAGAAAGCTTTGTATGGCTTGAAGCAAGCACCTACAGCATGGTCTGACAAGATAGGACAGTATCTTGTCACTATTGGCTTTCAGATTTCCAAGGCAAATTTCTCACTTTATGTGAGAAAAACAGAGAAAGGTATTATGCTACTTGTCATTTATGTTGATGATTTGATTATGACAGGTGACAGTGATGAAGATATCCTTCATGTGAAAATGCTATTGAAGCAGAAGTTTGAGATGAAGGATTTGAGAGAGCTGCGTTATTTCTTGGGCATTGAGGTGATTAGATCACCAAGTGGGATACAGCTCTTGCAGAGGCAGTATGGATTGGACATGCTGTCCAAATATGGGATGACAGGCTGTAAGCCAATTTCAGTTCCTTTGGAGCAGAATGTGAAGCTGAGCGCAGATGCAGGTGAGCTTCTGGAAGACCCTACTATGTACAGACGCATAGTAGGAAGCTTGATTTATATGACTATTACCAGGCCAGATTTGAGCTATGCTGTTGGATTGGTAAGTCACTTTATGTAGGCTCCAAGGAAATCGCATTTGGATGCGGCTAGATGCATACTCAGGTATGTGAAGTCCACATTGCAGTATGGACTATTTTTTGAGACTAGGGTTCAGATACAGCTGCATGGATACACTGATGCTGATTGGGCTGGTAGTATTTCTGATAGACGATCTACCAGTGGATATGTGTTCTCTTTTGGGAGTGCTGAAGTCACTTGGAGCAGCAAGAAACAGCCTACAGTTGCCTTGTCGAGCACAGAGGCTGAGTACAGGGGTGCAGCAATGGCTGCATGTGAGGTAGCTTGGTTGCATAAGCTACTTTATGATATGCATCATTCTACAGATGGGCTAGTTGTCATTTATTGTGACAACATGAGTAGTATACACTTGGCAAATAACCCAGTCTATCATGCTAGAACAAAGCACATTGAGGTGCATTATCACTATGTGCGAGAGAGGGTTTTACTAGGTCTTATTGATCTAGTTTATGTCAGCACAGAGGATCAGGTAGCTGACATATTTACGAAGGCATTGGGCGCAGAGAAGCTGCGCAAGTTCAGAGACCTGCTTGGTGTGCAGGAATTGGGATTGAGCTCGAGGGGGAGTGTTGAGATATCGAGCTCCACTCGTGATACGCCAGGGTGACCGTTGTGTATTTATGTCACCGACTTGTCAGTTGCAGACGCGGTTGGTACACCGCCCATGAATAATAGCTACATGATAGCTATCCTTATCTACTCTAGTTCGTGGCTCAGTTAGTATGCCACCTTAGTTAGTTGAGTTTGGTTTGAGACCCATATATAGGGTTCTTCTATTTCTTTGTAAGAGAGTTCTTTTGGCTTACACAACTAAGAAGAGGAAAACTGTTTTCAGCCTCCACCCTTGTGTGTCTTCCCCCATTGTGCAAGCAAGAAAGCTACAAGTGAGACTCCTTCCTTCTCTCCCACAATCTTGACACAAAGGCTGAGTATAGATGTGCTATTACGGCAGCATGTGAGGTGATATGATTGCAAAAGTTATTGGGTGATTTGGATATATAGGGAGATTGCCCAATTGTCATTCATTATGACCACATGAACAATATATAGTTAGCAAGAAACCCACTATTCCATGCTCGGATAAAACACATTGAGGTGCATTATCATTTTTTGAGAGAGAAGGTGCTTGTAGAAGAGATTGACTTGCTATATATCAATACACAAGGTCATATAGTTGATATTTTCAAAAAGGCATTGGGTGCCAAGAAGCTTTGAAAATTTTGAAGCATACTTGGAGTTGGAGAGATACAATTGAGCTCGAGGGGGAGTTTTGATAATGGAATGCCTAGTCAGATGGGTTTGCAAGACTATACTTAGCATGTTTGTGTCTGGTCATTATGATACTCACATGTGTTAGAAATCAAGCTCACCGTCAGTGTGTCTTCATCTATGACCAACATCTATGACAGCTAGTGTGTACAACTGTCTACATGTGACTACATTAAATAAGTCGGGTTAGTAGTCAGTTAGTGACCTGACTAGAGTTAGTCAGTCTAGTCTACATTTACACTAGGTCACTTTATCTTGTAGTGGGTGTGTGCTTTTCAGTAGAGTGTGTGGAAATGAAGGAATGAGCTTGAGAGCCTGAAGGCTCATGGATATGGAGACTTTCCCTTTCTCTCTCTCTACTCTTTGAACATGGTATCAGAGCTTCATCCATGAGGCTGTGGGAGAATGGGCATGACAACCTGTAGTGCAAAGGAGATGGAAGTAAGGAATGAGGAAGAAGCTGGACACTTGCAAATGAAGCCATAGTCAAGGAAGGAATGAGCGTGGACTGCCTTCTGAAAATCGTGGATTGCCTCCTAAAAATCAGCAACCTGTATCTGAAAATCTGCACCTGCTGATCTGAATGGACAGCAACTTGTATATGAAAATCTACGCCTGCTGATCTGAGTGGACAAAAACCTGTGCCTGAAAATCTGTGCCCCCTGGTCTGAAAATCTATGCCTGCTGATCTGAGTGGACAGCAACCTGTCAATCTTCAGTGGGGCACCTGGACAAGGTTCATAGAGCATGTATGCTCACTATTGAAGGTATTTGAAGTGTGCAAGGAGTAAATGCTTGTGTGGGAGCTTTGTTATGAGCTGGAATGACAGACACAGACCTGTAATCATTTCTGAACTACTGTAAACATGAATGGACAGCATGCATTCAGTCATTACTGACACACAGGAGCCTTGTACTACACTCAGAAGGCATCTTTGGAGCACAAGAATGTGTCAAAGCATGTATACATTGGATCAAATGTCTTGGAGCTGAGATCTCTTGCTCAGAATACTCAGATCTGAAAATCAATGACAGGCTAAAAACTGTCATACACAGTCAATGATAGAATACTCAGATCTGAAAATCAATGACAGGCTGAAAACTGTCATACACAGTCAATGACAGAATACTCAGATCTGAAAATCAATGATAGGCTAAAAACTGTCATACACAGTCAATGACAAGTACTGTGAATTATTGAAGCAATACAGGTCATCTTGGGGGTTCCATCATCTATATGAACTGGCCTATGCATGCTGAATGCATGGAGAATTGAAGCAAGCAATGAGCATCATTGAAAACTAAATTTTGAAGCTGAAGTAAATGCAGTTACACGATCCTGGTTAATTACAAATAGCTCATGAGGTTTATGCCATTGGTCAATGAAGACAGGTTGTCTATGCCTACTCAGATGCTCATGTATTGAACTTGCCACTACAAAGTAAATGTATGACATGGTCAGAAGACATTTTGGAGCTGCTTGGAGCTTGGTATGCTGAATTCTGGTTGACTGCAACCTGAAACTGAATTTGTTGACACAGTCAATTTTGGACTTGAAATTGTTGCTGGTTACTCATAGTTTACAGTTTTCAGACTGCATGTATGTACCCTGGCAGTGAGGTTACATAAGCTTAAGCTGAAGCAAACACATAGCTTATGTATTGATAGTTATATCTACAGTTGAGACCACTTGTTTGAGGGTTGTTTTGGGGTGTCAGTGGGCTGAAATACCCTGGTTTTTTTCTGCAATTTAGTGCAAAAAACTGTCATAAACTGTTACGGGCTGAACTTAGTCAGTCATACTTATTGGACTGCAGGGAGTCAAGCACTTGATAGACAGTCTATTGCATCATGGCTAATGCACATGGGACTGACAATATCACTCAGATAGTTGGAGAGAAGTTGGATAATAAGAACTTTACATTATGGAAATTCAGAATGAAAAACTTTCTGGTTGGCAGAGGTTATTGGGATTTATGTACAGGAGATGAAGTTGCTCCTGAGTTGCCTGCACACAATCCAACAAATGAACAGAAAAGAGCCTATAGGCTATGGAATCAAAGAGCATGCAAGGTGTTGCATTGGTTTTCCTTATGTATATCTGATGCTATGGTAATTCAAATAACTGGATGTGAGACTCCGAAGGATGCTTGGGACATACTGATGAAAAATTATGGAACCATGACACATGCAAGAAAGATCCAGTTGAAACAGCAGTTCAACAACATGTCTAGGAATGGCAAGAGTATCCAGATGTATACCACGGAGATTAAGACCATAGCTGATCAACTTGCTACTATTGGCTCAAGTGTATCAGAAGATGATGTGATTGCTGTTGCTTTGAATGGCTTAGGCAAAGAGTACAAAGCTTTTGACACTTCCATTTCTGTCAGAGAAGAGCCCCCTAGCTAGGAAGAGCTACTTGCTTTGTTGCTGCATGAGGAAGTCAAACTTGGTTTGAATATAGGTTCTAGTGCATCTCAGAGTAGAGACACTGTGTTGTACTCTAGCTAGCGTGGCAGAGGATCTAGAGGTCGTGGTTCATTTCGAGGTCGTGGTGACACTCGTAATACTTATGGACAGTAGCAGCAGCAGCAGAGTAATTGGCATGGTGCAAATAAACAAGGCCAGGGTGGATTTGGTGGGTTTAGAGGTAGGGGGAGATCACCTGGAGGAAGAGGAGGTGGATCTGGATCTTGGCAGTCTACTGATCAGTCCAACAAGGATAAGGACTGTCATTATTGTGGTAAGTGTGGGCACATAGCGAAGGAATGTTACAAAAAGCAGAATGACATGAAGACAAAAGGGAAACAACATGGGCATTATGCATCCTCTAGTGGTGGTCAAGATGATCAGGTTGATAGACTCTTTGCCATGCAGCATGTGTCCAAGACTGCGTCAAGGCAGAACAGAGATGACAAGTGGTACATTGACTCTGGTGCGTCAAACCACATGACCCCGCATGGAGAGTGGTTTGATGAGATGGTTGTAGGTACACATGGTCATGTATGTACTAGGGATGATACCCAACATGACATAAAGCATAAAGGGATTGTTCCATTGATGATGCCTGATGGCAAGAAGAAAGGCCTGCATGATGTCTTACATGTACCGACCATAACAAAGAATTTGTTGTCTGTGGGTCAAATGGCAGAACAGAATCTGCAAGTGAGGTTTAACAAGGATGGATGTTTCATTGAGGAGTATGGAAATGGCTGCAAGCTAATTGCCAAGGGAAGAAGGGATGGCAGGATGTTTACTTTGGAAGCGACCATTCCTAAACTTAAAGCAGCTATGTTTGCTCATGATGAGAGTGCCATCAAAGATGTAGAGATTTGGCACAAGAGAATCGGAAATGCAAATGTACAAAAGCTGAAATCTATGCAGCAGAAAGAAGTAGTACTTGGATTACCTAAATTCAAGTATAATGATTTTGGTCATGTATGCCCTGCATGTCAGTTTGGGAAGCAGACACGGTTTCCTTTCATGAGACATGTAAAAAAGTGCCTTTACAGTTGGTACACTCTGATGTATGGGGTCCTTCACATAATGCTTCCTTTGGCGGTGCACGATATTATGTCTCATTTATTGATGATTTCAGTAGGTACACTTGGCTTTATATCTTGAAACATAAGGATGATGTGTTTGATGCATTCAAAGACTTCAAGAAACATGCTGAAAATGAATTGGGCTGTTACATATCATGTTAGAGATCAGATGGAGGAGGTGAATATGTCTCAAACTACTTTGACAGGTATCTTGCTAAACATGGGATCAGAAGACAACTCACATGCAGTTATACACCGCAGCAAAACGGTGTTGCAGAGAGAAAAAACAGGGTTTTGATGGAGTTAGCTAGAGCTATGCTGAATGAAAAATGTCTGCCAAATGGTTATTGGGCTGAAGTAGTGGTGACTACTGTATATGTGCTGAATCGAACCCCTACAGCAGGGATTCATGATGTCACTCCGTATGAACAGCTATATGGTCATAAACCTGATATTTCACACTTGAAGGTATTTGGCAGCATTGTATATGTGCATATACCGGATGAGAAGAGGAAGAAATTGGATCTTAAGGCAGTGAAAAGTGTGTTTGTTGGATATGCACAGGAACAGAAAGCTTATAAGTGTTATGTACCTTCTATGCATGAGACACTCATAAGCAGAGATGTGGTATTTGATGAGTTAGCATCTTGGTATGGGAATCCTGTTGCAATGCCTAGTGATGGCTCACCTAGTATGAGTCATGCTGAAAATACTCCTGCAGAGAGTACTTCCATGACTGGTCAGACAGGTGATGTATCATCTATAGTGAGTCCTTGGACAGGACGATTACGGAGTCGCACTACTGCATCCACTAAAACGGATATGTCAGTGAGGGGGAGAACAGATAAGGGAAAAGAAAAGGTTTTTGAAGATGTAACAAGTCCACTCACTGCAGGTTATGATTCATCTAGCAGTGACAGCTTAGATAGTGAATTGGGGATTCCGTCTGTTATGATGCCAAGTGCTAGACAGAGCCGTTATGTGCCACCTCATGAGAGGCAAGCTCACAGAGAGCCACAACTTAGGAGATCAAAGAGGGTCAGACGACCTGTTGACAGGTATACTTACACTGGATATTCAGCCCCCTCATTATGCTTATATGACGAAAGTAACACGTTTTAGAGAACCAAGTAAGTTTGATGAGGCAGTTTCAGAAGAGAATTGGCGTGCTGCTATGGATGAGGAATATTCAACTTTGGCTGAAAATTGTACATGGGATTTGGTACAGTTGCCTGAGGAAAAAACACCTATTGGATGCAAGTGGGTGTATAAGGTAAAATGTAAATCAGATGGATCATTGGAAAGATATAAGGCCAGGCTGGTTGCAAAAGGGTATGCGCAGCAGTATGGTCTTGATTATGAGAAGACTTTCAGTCCTGTAGCAAAGATGGCTACAGTTAGAACTGTGATTGCTTTGGCAGCAGCTAGAGGCTGGAAACTATGGCAGATGGATGTAAAGAATGCATTTCTCAATGGAGAATTACAGCAAGAGGTTTACATGGAACAGCCTGAAGGCTATGTACATCCAGAATTTCCAACACATGTATGTCAGCTAAAAAAGGCATTATATGGGTTGAAACAGGCACCTAGAGCATGGAATGCTCACATCAGCAGTTATTTACAGCAACATGGTTTCCGATTGGGAGATGCTGATCATAGTCTGTTTGCGAAGAAGACAGATAGTGGTTATGTTTTTCTAGTTGTCTATGTTGATGACTTAATCATTACATGAGATGATGAAAATGGGATTGCAGAAATAAATACATGTTTACAGGCTAAGTTTAAGGTCAAGGATCTTGGAGAGCTGAAATATTTTTTGGGGATTGAGGTTGTTTCTACACCTCGAGGCATATGGCTGCTACAGAAGCAGTATGCTCATGACATGCTACAGAAATATGGTATGGCTGATTGCAAGCCTATGGATACGCCTTTGGAGAAGAATGTCAAGCTGCAGATTGATGTTGGGACAGAGATTGAGAATGTTACTATGTACAGACAGATGGTAGGCAACTTGATCTATCTCAGGATCACTAGACCTGACTTGAGTTATGCTGTGGGGCTGATCAGTCAGTTCATGTAGAAGCCTCGCAAACCACACTTGGATGCAGTTAGAAGAATTCTAAGATATGTAAAGGGTACCACAGATCATGGGCTGTTTTATGCATATGGGAAAACCCTTGACTTGATGGGGTACACTGATGCTGACTGGGCTGGTTGCACGTATCACAGGAGGTCAACCAGTGGCTATGCATTTGGATTGGGTAGTAGCATGATCAGTTGGTAGAGTAAGAAACAACATATAGTTGCATTGTCTAGTACGGAAGCAGAGTATCGTGGTGCGGCCTTAGCGGCTTGTAAAGCTAAGTGGTTATAGAAGTTACTGAATGACTTGGGAGTACACTTGGACAGCAAAGTCAAACTGTACTATGACAATTTGAGCAATGTTATGTTAGCAAGCAATCCTGTTTATCATGCAAGATCAAAACACATTGAGGTTCACTACCATTTCATCAGGGAAATGGTTTTAACAGATCAGATTGACTTGGAACATGTGAAGATTGAAGACCAGGTAGCAGACATCTTTACCAAATCACTTGGTAAAGATAAGTTCATTCACTTTAGACAGCTACTTGGAGTGATGCAGATGATTTGAGTTTTGTTTTTGAGCTTGAGGGGGAGTGTTAGAAATCAAGCTCACCGTCAGTGTGTCTTCATCTATGACCGACATCTATGACAGCTAGTGTGTATAGCTATCTACATGTGACTACATTAAATAAGTCGGGTTAGTAGTCAGTCAGTGACGTGACTAGAGTTAGTCAGTCTAGTCTACATTTACACTAGGTCACTTTATCTTGTAGTGGGTGTGTGCTTTTCAGTAGAGTGTGTGGAAATGAAGGAATGAGCTTGAGTGCCTGAAGGCTCATGGATATGGAGTCTTTCCCTTTCTCTCTCTCTACTCTTTGAACAACATGGCCATTGACTTATCACTTATTATATTTAGTTTGTTGCATCTACATATAGTTAGTATAGTTATAGTGCCAAATGATTAGTATAGTCACTTATACACTAATTGACTTAGTATGCTACTTTCTTTTATGTTGTATCTTATCTATACTTTGTGTATATTGTATTACGTATTTAAAAAAGAAGAAAAAACTATATAAAAAAGCTTTGGCTGCCATCTCTTTTCTTGTGTTCTTGAGTGACCTTCCTCTTGTGTGTATGGTGCGTATTTGGCATAGAAGCTCAAGAAAGTCTCCCCACCACACAATTTTTAATATCCTTAGGCTTAAAATGAAGAATTCAACTAAGAAGATTTCTTTTGTTCCATAGGTTAGCTCAATGGTGTTTGTCTAGTAGCTATTTTATAAATGATTTGGTAAGGCCACAAAGCTACCATAAATTTGTTGTCTAGTCACTTTGTGAAGCAAATACTCTTTTTGTTAATATGCTTTTCATCAAGATTTTGTTCATTTCTTTAGCTTGATTGTTAGCTTGTGGATAGTATGGTAACTATTTCCTATGGATCACGAAGAAGGTGGATAGCAAATGTGTGATTACTTCATTAATAAAGTTATGCCTTGATCACTGACTAATTCCATGGGACAACCAAACCTTGATATCACTTACTTCCAAAGGAACTTAGTAGTTATTCTCACATCATTCTTTCTCATTGCTTGTGCTTCAATCCATTTCATGAGATAATTTGTGGCTATAATTATGTATTTTACTTGGGAATATTGTGCTATAAGACTAATTGGACCAATGAAGTCAATATTCCATTTTTCAAATGGTTCACAAGCTATTATTGGAGTCAAATCCATTTGTTTCTTTTGTATAGGAACTTTTGTGCACTAGCACTCATCTCAATGTTTAACAAATCTAGTAGCATTATGGGTGGGCTACTTAATTGGGATTGGAGAACTTTGCAAGCTATTATGTCTACATTGAAATTCCCTCTTGCTATTCCCCCTTGTGCCTCAATGAGAGTACATCATGTATCTCATGTTCATAAACACATCTTTTTAGTAGTCCATATTTGCCCGAACCAATAAAGCTAAATGGTGATCAATTGATAAGGTTGAACTTTCAAAATGAGCCTCCTTAGTTAAGCCTTCTCAATTAGGAGATCTGCGATCTGATTTTTTGAAATTTGAGATATATCATCTATCTAGTAAGGTGTAAGCTCTACTTTACCAGAGATTTTGAAAAGATGGACATTAGGTTGATATTTCATGATGCCTTACCTAAGCAGTATCTCTTGTGGTTATGCCAGACATATAGTTAGCCATGTAGTGCTCTTTTCCCTTATTCATCACTATAGAGAAGTCAAACTCTAGCAAAAGAAGTAGTGACCTAGCAATGCATTCTATAGCACATGTCTTGTTCACAAGGTACAACAACACCTAATGATCCACAAAGAAGGGCATCACCAAGAGATAACGTCTAAATTCCTTCACTATAAACACCATAGCTAACCCCTATTGTTTTTTCATCGAGTAGTTATCTCTGCCTCACTAAGTTGCTTCCTTAAAAAGCTCACTTGAAAATCCATATTATGCTTACCGGATTGGCACAACATCACTTCTACTATGAATTTTAAAGCATCACTATGCACATGGAAAGTGATGGACTAGTATGGGGCTCTTAAGATGGGTGTTGATGCTAGAGCTACTTAAGCCGTTCATAGGCTTATGGAAACTCCTCTATCTAGTTGAACATAGTCAAGAATTTGTATAAAGGTCTAGTCTCAATCAATGTTTAGTTCAACATGAACCATCAATAATATCCAATATGATCTAGAACTCCCTTGTAGTTGGTCAGAGAGCAAAGATCCATAATCACTTTAACCTTCAAGGAGTCAATGGAAATCCCATCCCTCAAGACAATGTGCTCTAGTATGTTAGGAATTGCATGGTGGGGAGATTTGCTTGAGTTGTTGCACCATACACACAAGAGAGATCACTCAAGAATATAAGAAAAATGATGGAGACCAAAATGTTTTTTTTCTGGTTTCTTCTTCTTCTTTCTCACACAATACAATGTACACAAAGTTTAGATAAAATGAAACATAAAGAAAAGTGGCCTACTAAGTCAAAGAGTATATAATGGATTATAATAATCGAATGGTGCTATAACTATGTCAATTGTAGATAGGTGCAATAAACCAAATATAATGACTGATAAGTTAGTGACCATCTATGGATTATCATGACCACTCATGTGCTAAGTGTAGACATGTAAACCCATCTAATCAGGTGGTCCATTATCAATGCTTGCACTTGTTGAACTTGGCATCTCAACACTTCCCCTCAAGCTCAACAATATCTATGCAACTCCAAGTAAGCTTGGAAATTTTTGAAGCTTCTCTCTACCCAATGCCTTTGTGAAAATGTTAGCTATTTGATCCTATGTGCTGATATACCAAGTCATTCTCTCCTACAAGTACCTCCGGGGGGGTCCACTAGGGTTTACCATATGGCACCACGTGAGTGTAAGGGAGGGGGGTTATATAAGGGAAGAAAGGTACATTTTATAACGTAAGGTCCCTTAAATAGGGGGTAGATAAGGGGTATTTTCATATATTTCTTACACACAGGTGATGTCTTCTTATTACTACTAGTGAATACCCCGTGAAGTACCTTCTCTCACAAAGTGGTAATGCACCTTAACGTATTTTGTCCTAGCATGGAACATTGGGTTCCTAGCTAAGCATATGTTGCTCATATTGTCATAGTGAATAATAATTGTACCATCTCCATGTACATCCAAATCATCCAATAACTTTTGTAGCCATATCACTTCATATGCTTCCATAGTAGCATCTCTATATTGACCCACTACACTTGATAAAGCAATTGTAGGTTATTTTTTGTTGCTCCATGTAACTACTGCACTACTAAGGGAAAACATGAATTGCTAGTAGATATTTTGTCAAATATGCTATTAGTCCAATCTTCATATGTATATCCAAACACCAGTATATTCTTATCCACCTCATAAAAAAATCCATAATGCAAATTGGATTTCACATACCTCAATATACACTTAACTACATCCAAATGAGGCTTTTTAGACATCTGCATAAACTAACTGACAAGACTAACAACATAGCTTAAGTTTGGCCTTATGATAGTCATGTATGTGGGAGCTTTCACTTGATTTCCAAGACCCACGGGCTACTTATTGCTCAAGCATTTTGAGTCGAATGCTAATGGCTACCTCTCACATAGTCATGCACACCTTCTACCCTATGAGTGTAATGAGCTTACCTCCATGCCCAATCAAGTACCCTTCTCTCTTTAACCTTTTGGTAGCTCCAAGATCTAAGATGCGAGCTCAAGCAACCTCAATCATCCACCTTCAAGCTCCATGCTCCACAGCTGTGTGAAACAATATATGAGAAGTAAAAGGGACTCAAAGAAGAAGTGAGGAGAATATGGAGAGCTTCTCTGCCATGGTCCCTCACTCCCACTCCCTCACTTACTCTCTTAAGCATAAGCAATAACAATAAGAAGAGAAAAGGAAGATGAGAGCCACTTTTTACCACATACCAATAATGAGCTTCCCTATTCACTTTTTGGCTTTTATACATGCCCTGATCCCTTTTGGGACACCCATCTCCTATTTTACATGACCGGACATCTTGCCTATCCTCTTTTTCTATATCCTTCTAGTTATAGTATCCCTTCACCTATGCCCATATACATGTTACAAATTTCATAGGAGGAAGCCTAGTGCTCTTTGACAAAAATTTAGGGGCGGTTTTGCATTTTAAAATGCACCTTTTCACTTTTGCATTTTACTTGAACTTTTAAGGTTGCCCTTGTGCTTTTGGCCTTTTCTCCTCATATTGCTTCCGTCCGACACCCTTTTTTTGTATTTTTGAATTTTCTTTTGTTTCTTTTTCTTTGTCTTGCACTGGAATTAACATTACCCCCCTCCTAGTCAAGTGCAAGTCCCATGGCACTTGTGGACAGTTGTTGTTGATGGGGACTTAGGTAATTGAAGGGTTGCCATGTGGGTCAATGATGGGGCCTGCATGGATTGGGCATGGAGAAGAAGCATTTCAAAATGGTGGAGGTTGTGGAGGCCGAGAGTGGATTGTGTAGGTGACCAAGTCTCCAAAGTTGGTGTTTGGCTGGGGGGGATATTAGATTCACTTGAAAAAGAAAATAAAGTGCACTGTGCCTAGGGGATGTGTCTACCTTACCGTATAATGCATTGTGTCAGTGCTAGTGGAACTAGAAGTTGGGTCAAATCCTAGGTGTTTTTCCACACTTGAGAACCCAATTCACGCATATAGGGAAGGTGAAGTGTGGGTGTAGCTTAGGGAGACACATTTAGCCATAGGTGTGTGTGACCTCCCTAGGTGTGTCCTGCCCTTGATGTGGTTTGAGTGTGTGAAATGGGGGAACAAAAGGGACTAGGAGGTTGGCCGATTGAGGCCGCTAAATGCACCAAACTTGAGGACCCCAAGTTGCAGTGATTGTGGCACTCATTAAAAGCAAGATGTATTGCTTTTTTTCTCTTTTCATTTTATTTTCATTTTCTTTTCTCTTTTTCTCTTTCTTGTTCTATTTTCCTTCTTTCTCTTTTTTTTGAAGCTATGTGAGGAACTAGAACATGAATGTTGTGGGAGGAAGAGGTTGGGGGACTTGAGAGACTTGTTACAAAAGTTCTTACCCCTGCATATAGCCCTTTAGATTTATGTGTATATTTAGAGGGGTTGTGCGCAAGAATGGATGATTATATCTAGTGAATTAGCTATTATTTATATCCTCTAGTAGAGCCATGCAAAAAGATGGGAGAAGTATGGCTCGCATCATGAGTCAAGCCATTGCACACATGTCTATGCTGGCATTCAAGTCAAAAAGAGGAGCGGTAGGAGATTTTTTTGAGTGCTAGAATCCTATGTGAGAAGCACCCTAAGTAACCTAAGGTAATTCCAAAGCTATAATGAAAGCTTGATCACAAAAAGAGGAGAACTCATTAAGGAAGTGGGAGATGGAGGGACTAACGTCAGAATGTGATGGCTATTTCTGGTTTAGTGGCATTTACATTGTATGGCTCACATCATGAGTCAAACCATTGCAAACATGTCTATGCTGGCATTCAAGTAAACAAAGAGGAGTAGTAGGCGATTTTTTTGAGTGCTAGAATCCTATGTGAGCAGCACCCTGAGTAACCTAAGGTAATTGCAAAGTCGTAATGAAACCTTGATCACGGAAAGAGGAGAACTCACTAAGGAAGTGGGAGATGGAGGGACTAACCGCATCTATGGAGAATGTGATGGCTATTTCTGGTTTAGTGGCATTTACATTGTATATCTTGGGAATGTCATAGCGGCCATGGATGTTGGACTTAAATCCACTCGTACCCTTCTTGGATATGGCATGTGGGTTTGGGTCATCTCTCTCGTAGGGTAGGGTGTTGCAAAAAGACATACATGCATCCATATTTGCAAATCCTTCTCCTCCACTTGGGTCGTGCTTCATATCCCTTTAGAGTCTTGTGCACTTCCATGACCTTATCTTCCAAATAATCTCATGATTATGTCCTCCATAGTGTTGGGTTCTTTTCTCTTTCTTTGTTCCATTGATCCCCAAGTCTTTAACCCATGTTTATCACCTCTTTCACCACTCTAGGGGATAGCACTTGACTCATTGTGGGTAGGAATCATTCTCTATGGGATAGGGATTTTTGG
The DNA here is from genome assembly GCF_053477565.2 of Lygodium microphyllum. NCBI lineage: Eukaryota > Viridiplantae > Streptophyta > Polypodiopsida > Schizaeales > Lygodiaceae > Lygodium > Lygodium microphyllum. Next base: position 36,644,984 of record NC_141151.1, read on the forward strand.
ATGTGCTAGGGGTTGCGCCCTTAGCCTTCTTTGTGCTTGCTCAAACATCTTCTCTCTCTTCCTTTTGAATTTGGATCTCCTTTTTGGAGTTGGATCTTCTGGGACTTCTTGTTGTGCTTTTGATCGTGGAGGGCTTGCTTGTGGAACTTCTTCTTCTTGTTTGTTGGCCCACCTCAAAATCCATTCCTCCTCTACTAGGTGGCACCTATTGCTCTTCTCCTTTCATAGAATCCAATGGTCTTTGTTCCTCCTTATACCCTAGCAATTCTACTTCTTGAGCTGTCAACCCTGCCCTTAGCAAGTATTCTCTTTGCTCGTGTTGGCTTATACTAGTTTTTTCTTATTGTGTTTGGGTACATAAGACATGCCTTATAGCTTTGTGGGCAATCTCTAACTTCTTCTTCAAAACTTCCTTGGCCTCCTCCTCTTCTGGTTGTGTGATATCTAGAATGTTGTTGAGGAAAGCACATTGTTGGCCCACCATTCTTGTCTCTTCGGCCTTTTCCCTGCTCTCTGCCTAGCACTCTCTTGCTTTCTGCATGGCTAGATGGTTGCCAAGTCCTTTACTCTTTCCTCCCTCTTAGCTACCCATTCTTTGGCCCTTTGCTTCATTTATTCTAGACTTTCGTTTTGTCTTTGGGTTAAAGCCACCATTCTTGTCTCCTATTCTTTCCACATTTGGATCGCTTTTTCTTTCTCCTCTTCTAAGCGCTTCATCTTACCTTCCAATCTTTCTTGCTCTTCTAGTCCTCATAATAGCTTATTCTCCATTTCCTCCTTTTCTTTATGGTGCTTTTCCTCTTCATGAGCTTTTGTGGTGTCTTTTGCTACAAATCTATATGTTGCCCCCTCTATCCTTTCCAACTACCCTCTAAATTCCTCCTATTGCACGATAGGCTTATACTCTCTTTGTAACCCTATGAGATCTTGTGCTTCTTCCTCAAACCTTTCTTGCCAGTTGTCTTCCTCTTCCTTAGCCTTAAGTTCTTCCTTGAACTCACATATCTCCTTTTGATACTGTGCTATTTGGCATGTCCTCTCCAACTAGAGTGCTACCAATGCTTCGTTTTCAACCTCCAGCTTAGCACAAATTTCTTCTTTTCTTTCATTACTTTTTCCTTGACATACTCATCATACCCCATCGATGGCGGCACTACTGTAGGTATCAATGTTGTTGATTCCTCTACTTTTTGCTTCTTAGGATCTTGCCATGATTTGGCATCTACAATTGTTGATCTCTTTGTTTCCACCATTGGAGTTCCTACACTTTAGTAAAGGGCTATTTTTTTCACTCTGTACACCATATATTGCACCCAAGGCCATTAGATTACTTTCATTCAATGTGTTTGTGGTGCCTTGGGTGGTTATTGTAGTTGCCGTTGGGACCATGAGAACTAGTGGGATCGGATGTAGCAAGCCCTTGCCATTTTCTTACTCAATCTCTACTACCTTGGTACTGATGCTTGAACCTTCTTCTAGTAGCAACCTCATGGTGGCTAACTCCTCCTCCCTGGCACACTATTCTCTTGATATGCAAATAGCTTTAGCAATGTCTTCTTCCTCTTCCTTGCATAGTCTTTCTACTACTTCTTCCAATTTCCTCACCCTCTCTTATTTGGACTTTTTTGACTCTTCTTGTGCCTTTTTTGGCTTAGCCTTTTCTTTTCTAGTCATCCTCTTCTTGGTTTCCTTTTGCTTCTTTAGAGGAATCTTAATCTGTAGCTTCTTTGGCCCTCCTTGGCTAGATGGTGTCCCTATTCTCTACCCTCACTCACTGTTCTTTCACTTGATTAATCTTGCTTATGGATTGTCAATCTCTTAGGGGTCCCCCCACTTCCTTTTCACCTTCCACCTCTCCCACCGCCTCTTGGATAATAGTAGTTGGCACCTTGCCAAACCCTATAGTCAATGCTAAGAATGCATGCATTCTATGATTGGATTTGTAGGTGGAAACTAGTGACTCACCCCTTGCTGGCTTTTGGTTAGCCTCTAGTGCCTTGGCTTAAAATTCAATAGTTCTCTTGACAGAAGCATTCAAGTTGACTTCATCTATGGCTCTTGTCATGATGATTTCAAGCATAGGCATTTTGATTCTCATCATAACCGCATTGTACCTATGACTGGAGAAGAGTGTATGCACCATTTTTGCTTGTAGCTAGACGAAATGTCAGGAATGTCCACTAAATTGATTCCATCATTAGTGTGCACCCTTGCCTTTGTCATCTTCAAAATGCTATAGACATCCCTCTTTGGTTTTTTCATCTTGGACATTTGCCAGGACTAATACTTTCTCCACTAGTTTTGGTCTTAGTGAAACTTTGACCTTCCTGGGAGAACCTCCTCGATCTAGTCACTATGCCACTACCCTTGCTTGCATCAAAGGTTCTCAAGAACTTCGTGAATTTGGTTGTGGTAAAATTCTTAGCTAGCTTTTTCCACATATTTGTGAAGGTTGTACTAGTCAATCATCCACTTCATCGCATCTTCAGTATCTATTAGTTCCCTAAGGTTGCCGATGCTACGGTACTTGAGTTGGTTGAAGACTCTTGTCTCGACAGCCAACCAGTACCTGCTATGCTCTTCTTCCGAGAATAAAAGTTGTGCTACCATTTTGGGTTCCTACCACCAAGATGCAATGACTTCTATTAGTTCACTTGCGAGGCCATTTTCCAACATGAAGGTAAAAATACTACAACTTTACGCAATGATACAAAGGAACTTCGAAGATAGAATGTAAATTTTTGCTTCAAACAGTCAGTATATTCAAAGCAAGCGTTTCTTGAATATTATTCTTAAATGCAAAGTCTCTTTATTCATCCTTTTACTTTCGATTTTTGATTTAAAATTTTTCTTCTTGTTTTCTTTTCCTTTTTATGCTTTTATTATTCTTGTTTCCATGTTTTTTCTTTTCCACCCTACCCCCTCCCCCCCTGAGAATGATGCAGATCCTTCCTAGGATTGGAGGATGAAGGGTTAAGGGCATTTGGCACATGGGTGGGGTGCTTTTACTTTTTCGTGAGCCAAGCATAAAACTGTGGGTTGTACTCTAAGGTGCCATAACGGTCCATGTCCTGAGGTATAATATTGATGCATGTAATGTAGGTCACAACATCAGTTAGGAAGTCACTAGAGTTGATCTGGCTCACCATGTATAGTTCTTTCCCACTCAAGATGCGATCCAAGTAAGGATGGGCCATTACATTATCTTCTAAGTGTCAGCTATGGGTGATGGCCAATACTCTAAATGAGGTAGGACCCACATAAGTTGGATCATACTCCATGGTTTTGATGGCATGTCTCTACTCGGCATTGGTCATGGTTTGGTAGCCCTCTTGTTCCTATTGGATATGGAGAGCATACCATTTTTGTAGAAAAAAGAGTTAGAGTTAGCTAATGTATTTAGCTCTTCTAGTTCCTAAATGGTTGTTTGCAGAGACTTTACTCTTGCTATAGGATGTGATTAGTCATTATTTACAAGCTTGATCTTGAGAAATTTCATTGGCAATAAACTCCTCAACTACCACAGGGACTTTAACAAACATGAATTCCAATTCTTCCCAAGTGCATGGCAGTGTGTGTACTTGCACTACTAAAAGCTCGTTGAGGAGACCTAAGTCCAACCGGTCATAGATTTTAGCAAGCATGGTGAAGTTAGCATCCAAGCATCTAATGCATGTGACCAAGTCATCCCCCATGTTTTTACCTAGATCAGAGGAGACCAAGGTAAGAATGGATCTCCGTTCATAAGAGTGTTTAAGGCCTGCAAGAGGTTTGATTGGGCTAGATAACTCAACAATTGGTGTTTGCTACTTTAGTTGATCCTTAGGACACATGTTAGCCACTTGTGTGATAGACATGGTTTGTGATGCATATGTTTTATTGCTTGTTGCTTTTGAAACCATTGGGACACTATCAACATTAGGTTGAGTTATTTTAGGGGCAGTAGGTTGCGGTATTGGTCGAGAGACCCGTTGTTGCGGTTCTATGTGTTTGGTGGTTTTTGGCTCAAGCAGCTTATCGATTCTAGATAGCTCATATGGACTTGGAGATGGACTAGTAGTAGAAAATTGAGGGGCACGTATGCCACTTATGGTCTTAGGCAACCAAATCCAATTGTTTTCCTCATAATAGCCTTGGGCACACTAGAGGTTTACGGATCCATCACGTTGGTTCTATAGCACCAACTATATCTCCTAGTTCTAGGGCATGATGTTGTGGGATGATGGTCTCGTGAAGGTTGGATTTTGGGTGGCCATGAATGTCATTTAGGTACCCATTGGAGCTGTGTCTCTCTAGGTTTTCTTGTGTTTTCATTGGGTTGTGGTTGGTTAGTTGTCTTGGCAAGACTGGGACAAGTCACGACCCCCCTCCTTAGAGTTTGCGGTAGGTGCGTCCCTCAGTGGCGTTGCGGGCTTAGATGGGCCCATGTTGCCCTTGTTGAAAGCCATCACTATTCACACACTGCCAATGGCAAGGTGAATGCACTTCAAGTCATAGTCAATATTGCAATGTGTTTGCTTTTTGAATGCACCTCCTAGGCAGCAATTCCTTACCAACGGTCTTAAAGTTAGGCAATGCATATAAAATCATAGGTAGGTTGTTGGTCTTGTTAGAGACCACTACTTTACACTTTCCTAGACCCATTGTGATTCACAACAAGTAAGAAGGTTGTTCCATTGCTTCCTCATCTCTGTATCCTTGATTTCTATGATGGTGGCTAATCTCACGTGTGGTGGTTGCAGCATTGGTGGCTAATGCAATGGATGGATTGGAGGGTAGTACTTCTTGAGGTGATTGCGATTAAAGAAGACCATGTCCTATCCCTCTAAGATCTCAAGCTTTGCATTGCTAATTCGACTAATGTTGTGGACTTTGAAAGGCCCTAAACCTTTGAATTTCATCTTCTACTTATGACCCTTCATAGACTATAGCAATACTAGGTCACCTTGCTCAAAGTCACACTGTTTGACATGCTTGTCAAACTAACTCTTGTGTCTTGCCTTCTCATAAACTAGTGCATGGGTAGCTAAAAGTTGTGTCTCAAAGAGATATTCTATCTCTACTAGGCGTTTTGTCAATGCCTCCTGCTGGGACCTAAAATTGGCTCGACATTGGCTTAAAGGCACTAACCAAGCCTCACTACTCACCTAAAACCACCCCACATGGCCTCACAACCATGAGAGTCTAAGACTTTGTGTTTGTACATTTTTCGTAGTCCAATGAATAATTCTTTCCCTACTCCTTAAGGGAGTCCCTAAACATGCTGGTATTATACACCACATAGCACACACTATAGGGAGCACACCTCGGTTGATCACTTCGGCTCCACTACGGCTCTCCTACACCTCCTTGAGAGGATTGGCCCCAAGATACATCATGAACATAAATACATCCAAAAAAAAGTCCACTCTTTCAATTAAACAATCTAGGAGATGATATATAAACCTTACCAAATAACTCCCAAGGAACTAAATATCTAGCTCTACGACTTGGGATACCTCACAGTCAACGTCGGGTCATCACTCATACAAATAGGTGTTATGCATCTATGATATAACACCATGAGGTGCATCAATGCAAATATTAATATGAATATCATGCTCAAACAAATGTTCATTAAAAATCAGCAATGTGAAAGTGCAAAGACAATTCTTTTCATGATTTTAGTCTATACACAATAGTGCTACATTGCTTAGGGCTAGCATTGAGCTTCCTTGTGCTACTAGTCCCTTTAAATTTTAAAAAACTATGAAATCTATATGATATGCACCATGAATCATCAGTATTTAATGTACTTTAACCACTCAACAACCCCCTATCCCCTATTGTTTAAAATTTTGCATGCATTGATAGGTATAAGGTATGGTTTTTAATGTATTTTTCATTATTAAAAACAATAAAAACTCACCCTAACAAAGAAATGGGACTTAACTGAGGCTAAACCTCATGCTTCAGCTCCATCATACATCCACACATATCAATCTTATTTTTTCTTATTTTTATGATATGAAAAATCTATTTTTTATTTTTTTAATTTTCTTTATTTATTTATGAAAAACTATAAATAATTATTGATTTTTAGATGTAGACTAATTACTCTTATGAAAAATGATTTTCTTAGCATGTTTCATTCCATGGGAACGGCAAATGCACACCAAAACCCAAAAAACCACATATTTTTCCTAAAACTGCCTAGTCTCAGGTTTTGCTTTTTTTGCATTGAATTATTGTACGACTTATTTTTTGTGAATATTTCAATATGACTAATCAAATAGAGGTTTGGCAATCAAATCCAAGCATTACTAACAATTTCAAACAAAAATTCATCATACAACGGTAAAATCTACATTTTTCTCATAAACCCGATCATTTATGACATGCATTTTTTGATGTTTGAGGAATGTTGTTACTCTTCTTTAGCCATTGACAATCCATCATACTCTGATTCACAAAGCTTTCCACTCTTGCATCATCGTTTGACTAAAAACGTCCATCTCAGCCCATCCCCTTCTCTTTTACATTGATCTATGAGAACAACCCACAAAAGGAGAGAGGAGAGAGGAGAGAGAAAGACTGAAATCAAATCTTACTAAATAGTGCATCAAATTCGATCATTTCTATGGTGATGACAAGTGAGAAAATGGTAGAAATTATAGCCAAGAGGGTTCCCTTATTGATTGCAGATCCAAAAAATCATTTTTTAATGATGGAAGAGATGTGGCATCAAGCTGCCACAAAAAATATACTCAACAAAACACAAGAACAACTCTCACCTTACCCCTTGAAAAACTCAAGGCATGAAGATACTCAAGGGATAGGCCCAGTATAAGCTGACACAAATCTAGAGCACGTCACTAACCAACTGCTTCAACACAAACTAGCTAAAAGAACCATCCAAGAGGTCATCCTACTGGTGGTTTGAACTACCTACCTAACTAAGGACTAACGAAAGGATAACTCGATCAGGAACTCCTACTAGGTGAGGACTCCTATAGCCTGGTCATCAGATATTTCCTTGTAATACATTTTTCTTTCAAAGTTTCTATACTCGGGCATGTAAAAAGGAGGGAGGTGAGCATAGAGTGACTCAAGGAGAATAGGGCATCTGCCTCAGTATTGACTCAGCACCCATGAACCTACCAAGCTCGCTTGAGGTAGTACTTAATCATTTTTCTATCATGCTTACCTTTATTTTCCTTCCAACTTTTGTTATTTCTTTATTTTAGCTAGTTGCTACCCCTAGGAAGACAAGACATTGGCCTTGGGTCTTGACTCGTCCCTAGGAACCTACCAAGCCTCTACAAGGCAATAAAAAACTACTTTTAGGATTTTTTGTCATTTTCTTTTCTAGGTGAGGGGTTAGAATCTCTTTTTACACACCTCTATAATTTTATATTTAGATATAGCTAGAGCTTTCTCTTCTTTTTATACTTTGGTAGGCTTCTCTAATTGCCTCACACGAGCACAGACTCCTAGAACAGCTGCCTAGCAAGCTAGCAGAATAGGGTCATTAGGACTACCTTCTAAAACAAGCCTGTAATGCCTAGTAATGTCTTGATAGGAGGTAGATGACTACTCGAATCTCCCTTAGATATACCTAACCAAACCCTAGGACTTCATGCCTTGACCATGTGTCTATTTGGTGCTGGTGCATTTAATGTTTTTCTATTTGCCGGTCCCCACAAATGAAAATAAGATAAACCCCTCATACACATAGAACATTATCAACTTAAGGGAAAACTCGTAAAGGTGATGACACCACATGGAATGGCCACAAGAAGCTCCCACGCAACAAAGGCTCCCTCCAGGCACACTTCGTGAAACTTGTTTGATGCAATCACTTAAATAGAAAACCATTAAATCCAACCGCACCAAATAGACACATGTCCCTCTTGGCCTTATGAAACAAAACATTAGAACCTAACTAAAACGGCCCTCTTGGCCTTATGAGATAAAACACTTTAGTACCATTTAGTAGTGTACTACTGAAACAATCCCTTGGTCCCAACATAACTCTACTAAAGTACGAATTCAAAGGGCTCCTCAAGCCCTACACTAAGTGCATCAGGTTATTAGTTAACCTCCTTACATAGATAGCAAGGGGTGTTGACAAATATGACGATACAAAATCCTATGCATCCATGATAGAGTAAGAAGGTGCTCACTTACTACTTGACTCATAACCCAAACTAACCATTAGCGGTTGAAATAGGATGTGTTAATGAGAAGACCCCAAAGTATTCAAGGGCTAATGTTAGGAGGTAATTGTAAGATCTCCCTTGGACCACAATTGAAAAAGGCATATTCAGCAAAAGCATAGTTAGCCAAAGCGAGTCCACTGTTGAGGAACTAACAAACAAGTCACCATCTCAAAGATATGCGGTACATCTGTAGGATGGGATTCTACATACTATAGGTCCTATTTAGCTGATTGATTACTAACTATGAGTCACCTTTTACCAATAATCGGTGGATACCATCACATTGGGTTACATTGAGCCCCATGATCAAGGCCTTGTATTTTGCTATATTATTACTAAAAGAAGGTTCTAAATAGACTTCCATCTTTGTAACAAACTGAGGTTGTGGTCTTTAATGACCACACCAATGCTTGCATGTTTAGTGGGCCCTCTAGAAGCTTAGTCAAAATACATCTTCAGTAGGCCACACCATACTAATAAGGTCACTTGTACTTATGATAATCAAAATCAAGTCGAGAGAGGGGGTGTATAACATGTACAATCCCTCCTTCCGCACCAAACTTGATAGGAATGCTAGTTAGAATTCATTGAGAATGGTGGTAGTAGACCTTAATCTCCCACGTGAAAGATGTGTCTTGCCATTCAATAACTTGACACCCTTTACTCCATTAGATCACTTGACCTTGGTGGTAACGTTTCTCTATATACGGAATCTCCAGATAGGGACTGATTCATCCCATCCACTCGTATTGGTACCTGCTACAAATTAAAGTTGATTCTTGAAGGACCTGCATAGGCACCAAGCCCAATGTCAGCCCTTACACATAGTAAGGCTTTAGCTTATTAAAGTTAACTTTAGTTTTAAACTCTACCCCTGCAAATCTGGTAAAAGGGTTATAGAGTCATTCTTTCCTAAACGTACAATCTTGTATGGTCCATCCTACTTGGGTTCTAATTTACCTAGAAATAGATCATGACGAGCATTGTAATACAACACCAATTGACCTTTCACAAATTTTTACTTCTTAGCCCAAATGCCATGAAGGGCTTTCATTCTCCACTTCCCTACTTCTTGATGTAGTAAACCCTACAAAAGAATCTCATCAAGATGTGCTAGAGAAGTATATCTGTCATGTAACTCTTGCGCCTCTCCCAACAAATGATTAAGAGTGCAACGGCACAGTGGGAAGCTCTATTTCCAATAGCAAAACACACTCCCCCATACACTAGCTTGAACAGGGTGTGGCATGTAGCTCTCTTGAATGTCATGTCATAAGCCAACAGTGCCACATACAATCTCTTATCCCATTCGTGCTTGCTTCTCAATACTATCTTGGATAAAACTCTCTAACGACGAACTGTTTATTTGTCCTCTCAACCTAACAGCTCGCTTGAGGACTATATGGGGTAGTCTTGTTGTGCTTGCTCTTCAAAGCTTCAGTTAAGGCTACTATAACTTTATTCAAGAAGTGTGCCTCTCGATCAAACACTATCTACTTGGATGGACCAAAACGGCAAACAATTTGCTCCATAATGACAATGGCAATCTCCTTAGCATTATTCTCCATCATGGCTTGAGCTTTAGACGAGTTTGTAAAGTCATTTGTCGCTACAATAATATACCACTTGCCCGTAGTTGATGAGGGGTATATTGGTCCCACAAAATCAATGCCCCATTTTTCAAAGGGTAGTATAACCAAAACATGGTTTAGAGGTCGCTTCCTCACATTGTGTCTTTGGTAGACATCATAGTGCTTAACATAACTGAAAGCATCTTGGAAAATCAATGGCCACCAATATCTAGCTCCATAGAGAGCTTTTTGAGAGGTAAGCCAGCCACCAAAATGTCCCCTATATGTTGAGTCATGGCACTCCTCAAGAATGAATGGTATCTCATCAAGTACTACACATCGGTGATAGATGTCATTCGCTTCTCTCCGATATAAAACACCCGCTATAATAAAAAAGCGTAATGCTTGTTTCTTGATCTTCCTCTTTTCAGACTTTGATAAAGTAGCCCCAAATCCTCCTATAGATAAATTATGTGTTATAGCTACATACCTGGAAGGAATGGAAGATGTATTGATTTTGAATAAACCTTCAATGTCACATCCTTCAGTCAAAATTTCTTATGGCTCTCCGAAATCCACAAGGCATTCCACAATACCATACAACTTTAGTGGTTTACTTCTAATCTCATAATCGAACTCCTACAAAGTGATTAACCACTTTGCTAAATGGTCAAGTGGTTGCAACTTATTCAAAACCAATCTAAGGCTTTCTGCCTTTGTGAAGAATATCACCTTCTCATAGAGAATATAATGCTTAAATTTCTTCATCGTAAAGACCATTCCAAGGAACATTTTCGCCATGTAAGTATAGTTGACTTCAGATATCCCCAACTTCCTACTACTAGCAAAGGCAATTGGATGATACCGTTTTTCTTCCCAAAATTGGGCTAAATAGTTAGCTGATACAATGCATTGTGGCTACTAAAAATAGATAGAAAACTTCACCTCTTATGGGTGCTTTTTCTAGTTCCTACTTCACATCCTAGAAGGATACTTGACAGGCTTCATTCCACTCAAATAGATAGTTAAAAGATAGGAGGTTCGTCAATGCAATGCTCTTTCTCCCGTGCATTGATAAAACTCCGATAATATCCCACTGATGACAAAAAATAGTGTATCTATTTTGGAATATGCAGCGGGCTCATAGCAACTATAACCTTTATCTTTTTAGGGTCAATCACAATACTATCCAAACTAACCACATGGCCCAATAACAACCCATAGGACACCCCAAAGATGAACTTTCATGGGTTAAGAGCAATGCAAAACTATCTACAATGCTCAAAACATTTCCTTAGAATGATCTGTTGCCTTTCCCTTGTGGTGGCTACCCCTAGATCATCGATAAAGACTTTTAACTCCTCTAGGAAGATGTCCCCAAAAGTTTTATTACCTATTCATTGCCAAGAACCAAGCACATTGCATAGACCAAAGGTCATCACATGATACACAAAAGTACCAAAGGCAATGATAAGTGTCATTTTGAACTTTTCTTCCTCAATGTTAGCCATTTGGTTGTATTTAGCAAAGCAATCCATAAATGAATAAATTTCTCTACATGCTAATTGATCCAAAAGCTGATCAATAAAGGGAAATTGATAGTAATCCTTGATCTTTTTCTTATTAAGCTCTCTAAAGTCTATGGAAAGACAAATTTGATTATTATTATTCTTCTTGATAACAACTAGTGAATACCACTCTATGTCTTGAACTAGAGATATCATGTCAACTTTTCATAGTTTTGTCAATTCTTCAAATAGGCTGTCCCTTAGTTCAAAAGGCATATGCCTTACTTTCTGTTGCATAGGGCCGCTACTTCCTTTAAGGGGATAGTTGCATAACCTTCAAAACCAAATATTTAACAAGGTATTTGATCATGACTTGCATCCTATTGGATCACTCAATGGAGCCTTTACATTACCATTTTCTCTTTGTATACTTGAAGTCCTGACTAAAGGAATACCAAGTTTATCATCCAAACACTTTGAACCACTAGAATCTCCATGAAACCCTAAATGACTAGCAGATGCACCATTACCATGTGACATGTTCTTTTTCCCTTAATCTTTACCTGCAACACTAGTAGATGCACTTAAAGACATTGAATTGCTCCTTAGTCTCTTAGACCAAGGCCTAACTGTAGATGTAGTTTCAGATGATGTTTCTAGTCCACTAAGACTACATGATTATTGATTCTATTTCTACACATAATTATCATGATCATCATCCTCATCATCCAATGCATTACCACTAGATGCATATCAACTACTTATCTTATCAAACATAATATCCCTTCTTACTCTAAACTCACCTATGATAGGGTTATAATTGTGACATTCTTTTTTCTCTATAGAGTACCCAATGAAAATACATTTTTAATCTTTGGATCAAGATTCTTTTGTAGCTCATATGGCACATGGACATATGTAATACAACCAAACACTTTCAAACATGACACACCAGGCTTTTTGTCTATAAAGCATTCTTTGGGGGCAAATTTTATAAATTGCAGTCTTGTGGGAGTTCTATTCATAATATAGATAGTAGTATGAATAATTGTTGGCACGCTCATGAAAATATCACTAAGACCAAAAGATAGCTTATTGCTTCAACTATTTTGAGCCAACAACTATGGCTATCTCTCATATAACCATGTGTACTCTCTCACATACAAGTGTAGTGAGCTTACATTTGAATTTGAACGAGTTGCTTTTTCCCACAAATCCACCAGTAGCTCCTTGATCCAAGATGTGCTTTCAAGCAAGCTTTATCTCCAAGCTCCAAGCTTCAAGCTCCATAGCCATGCATGCAAGAAAAAAGAAGAGAAGATGATGATGATAAAGAGAGGAGGAGAAGAGCTTCTCTGTGGTCCCACATACACACACACACATCCTCTCTCTCTATCTCTCACTCTCACTTTCTCTCTCTCTCTCATACACAAGAATGAAGTAAGAAGTAAGAAACAAGAAGAGAGCAAGTTTGGTCACACACCAAGAATGAGCTTCTTCATCCATACATGTCCTACCTCCTCCTTGGAGATGGCCATCTCCTTTTTGGTCTAGCCTTTTCCTATTCCTCCACTCTTTTTCCTTCTCCCTATTCTTTACAACTTGCATAAGAGAGATCCCAATGCTCTTTTACAAAATAAATTACAGTGCATGTGTGGCATTTTTTTTTGTAAAAATATTAGGCTCCACTTATTCTTGTGCTCCTTTCACTTACATTTAGAAAAATTTCATGTGATTTGTGTCTTCAAATTTTCCTTAGTGCACCCTTTTCCTCCATCTTCCTCTTGCCTTGGGATTGTCCTTGTGCTTCTAATTTTCCATCTTGGTCTTCTGAGGGTTAACATTACCTCTCTCTAAGCCGAGTGCCACTCCCATGGTGCTTGATGGTATGGGCTGAAGATGTTGAGGGTTGGTGTGGAATGTTTCTTGGAGGCTTTGGGTAGGTTGGTCATATTGGAGACGCTCTAGAAGCATGTTTTAAGGTTGCTAATGTCAAAGATAGATTGGTGGTTGAAGAAGGCCTCTACAATTGTTGGCTCACCATGCTACTACACAATGTATTTGAAAAGAGGAATGAGTATACTTCCTAGGGGTATGTGTCTATCTTATGGTGCACTGCATTGTACAAGTGATGGTAGAACTAGGAGATGGGTCAAAACATAGATAAGACTAAGGTGTTGTCCCACACTTGAAGATCCAATTTGTGTAAAGGAAATGTTGTATGTGACTTAGGGGGCCATGTCTATCAAAACGTCCTATCCTTGATATGATAGAGTACAAATGAAGAGATTTCATTTTTTTTGTTTTCTTTTTTCCTTCTTTTATCTTTTTTAAATATGTTTTCTTTTGTTACAAGGGAGCATGTTAAGTAGCATCTCCTTCATGGGTAAGGCTAAGAGGCTTGAGGGATTTTCTTAGAAAAGGTTGACTTACATATAGCCCTTCAAGTTGATTCTTACATTGAGGATTATGGTGGATAACAATGGATAGTTGCACCTAGTAAACCTACTATCACTCATATATTCTAATAAGCTCATATAGAACACTAGTAAGAGGGTGGATCTCATCATGAGAGGAGTCATTGCATAGCTATCTATCCCTGCATTAATGTCAAAGAAGAGGACTGGTAACCACCCTTCCTCTATAGTAGTCTTTTGTTTTAGTAAGATTCTTAAGAGAGGGAGATAATTACAAGTGGTGATAAAGGCAAGACTTGGGCAAGAAGAAAATTCATTGAGAAAGCATGCTATGGATGGTGGGCAGAGGTCCCTCTCTGTGAAGGTCATGCACTTCTCCAAAGATGTGGCATTTATATTATAGATCTTAGGGAAATCATACCTGCCATGCACCTCTTGGTTGAAATCAACTCCGATTCTCCACGGATAGGGCATGTTGGTAGGATTATTTCTCTCATATGGTAGTGTGTCATAGAATGCCATCGAGGCATCTACGTTAGAGTCCCAAATGTTTCTTCATCACTTTAGTTATGCTTCATATCCCTCCACTTTCTTGGGTATCTCCATCACCTTGTCCTCCCAATAGTCTGCATGCTCCTATTTCTACCTTGTGGGATGTCTCTACTGCTCTCTTGGGAGGTAATGAAGTAGGAACCCCAAACAAATCTCTAGACTTCTCAAGAAGAGCTGTCAAGCCTGGATGACTTGTTGAATTATTGGGATGATCTTCCATTGATTTATTCAAATGCAAAACAAATATATGTGAATGCCTCTTGTACTCCCTTTTGAGTTGTTGAATGGTGATAAGCTAAAAATTTGATCTACTAGGAATTCCTTGTAAATGGATGAGCTGTCCATTGAAGATTAACTCCATATATAGCTGTGAGAAATCCATAGTGATTTTTCCTAACCAAATACAATATCTATTGGCCCCATTTCCAAGGTAATTAGGTTTACTTTTGCTTCAAAATTTTCAGCCAACTGTACAGAAACATGTGGACATATTTGTGTGCTGATTTCTTCCTCACCATTGGCCACTTGAACTCTAATGGGATGCTATAAATTAGTGGAAAGAGAATTCAACTTGTTCATAATGAACTTATTCACAAAAATATGTGTACTGCCACTATCTATTAGAATGAACACAACCTTTCCATGAATGTTACCCTTCATACAGAGTGTATTAGGGCTCTTAGAACCTGTCCAAGCATCCATGGAAATGGAACAACTAGTGGTAGCAAGGGGATCATGATAAGTCCCACCTAGATCAAAAGGAACACTTCCACTTGGGTCAAAAGGAAAAGAGTCAGCTAGATCATAAAAATACTCTTGCCCAACTTCTTCCTCAAGATCATCATTTTCAGCATTAAGTGCAATTGCATTAGCTTCATCAATCTCATCTTCAAGATCCTAAAAGACTAACATACTTTGAAGTTTGGCTTTGGCATTTTTGTATACACACTTTGTGGCATGATCAGGTGTATACTTTTCCCCACACTTGAAACATAAGCCTTTTTCCTTTCTTTCTTTGTAGAGATCCATAGGGATAGGGCTGAAATGGATTTAGGCTTGTTGTCTCCTTGTTTGAAGCCAACTCTATGACTACTTGTTGTCCTGAAATTACTTTGAGGTCTTGAAGCATCGAATGGTGGATAAGTTGGCACTCTTAAGCCTCCACTTGGCACATGATTGCAGCCATAAATGTTACCAAATTGTCCCTATTTTAAAACAGTCATTGGTTGTCCAAAACCAGGCTGAAATGAAGATTCTCTTCTATATTTCCTTCCATAGTGCTCCGTAAGCTCAATAGCTTTAAAAAGAGAAGTAGGGTTTTGTGCCATGACATCGACTGATAAGGATGGCTCCAAGCCATAGATGTACTTGTGGAGCTTAGCCTCATCATTGATGCTTTCTACATACATGGTGTAACAATTCCGATCTCTAAACCGCAGTCCTCACAGGAACCTCCTCTTAGTAAAAATCCAAAAGAATAATTGTTAGAATTATGGTAAAAAAATTTTCTTCCTTTCCCCAACGGAATATCGTGCTGGAGGAAAGGGGAATAGCAAGGGTGAGCAAGCTCCTTGCTGGAGCCTGCAGAAGGGAGAAGGCCATGCATTATGGCTGCATGGGGACGGGAAGGATCCCCTCCCCTCAGCTATAAAAGCCTATGGGAGGGGAGTAGGAAGGGAGGGAGTCTACACACTGTTGATGCTACCGTTGAGAAAGGGCGTAAGGTTGGCCGTGAAGAAGGAGGGAACTTCGCGCTGTAGTCTAGAGCCGCCGCCTAAAGTTGCGTACGTCGTCCCAAGTCGTTGATTCTGTTCGCCATCCTTTCTCCAAAAATAATCCCCTTTTCCACAAGGTTACTAAAACCCCAGAAGCTTCCAAGAAGCTTCTTGGAAGCTTCTAAGGGGAGGAGCTAAGCCCCCCTTCATGTGGCTTCCTTAAAGCCTTCCTTTAGAAGGTCTTTTACACCCTTGCTTCCCCCCTTTTTCCAATCCATTAAAGTCCATTTAGTACCCCCACTTTTTCCCATGGGGTCCCATCCGAGCCTGTAAAAGGCCATTAAGCCTTCTTGCCCCCCCGCCCCCCCCATTCTTACACAAAGGTTCCTTTCAACCTCGGGGTACCTTAGAATCCCCTTTCTATTGGCCTT
This sequence comes from Lygodium microphyllum, assembly GCF_053477565.2. NCBI lineage: Eukaryota > Viridiplantae > Streptophyta > Polypodiopsida > Schizaeales > Lygodiaceae > Lygodium > Lygodium microphyllum. The sequence continues at coordinate 36,661,379 of NC_141151.1, forward strand.
CGCAAAACACCCTCTTTCCCCCCTTTTCATTTCACCCAAGGCCCATTAAAAGCTCATTTAACCCGGGAGTTAAGGCCTTCTTCCCCCCTTTGGGTTCCCCACAAGCATCCACTAGCCCGAGTTCTAAAACCCTTCCCGTGGGCCTTTGTTATTACCTCTCTAGTGGGTTTAAAAGCCCATTTATTCCAAGAAATAACCCCTTTTTCCCCTTAGGTTCCCCACAAGTTCGCATTAGCCGAGTTTAAGGAGGAAACCTATAAAGCCTTTTAAAGCCGACTTCGAAAGACGGTACAAACAATCACAAAGGGAGTTTCGCATTCGAAGAAGATTGGCCAAGATCATAAATCTACATCCAAGATGAAAAGACCGAATTAGCGATGGCTCCTAAGAAGCCATAAGGCGCAAATGTAGGAGGATCATCTCCTAGCATCCATGTGGACATTTCACCACAAGTTCAGGTTCTTCTTCCTAAATTTGATTATTGTTGTAATATTTCAATTATGCATGGATCATTTGAGGAATGAGGATGCATGTTTTTTCGATTGAAAATACTTTGGCTAATAGCTCACAATTGAGGGATTAGGTCATTAGTATTTTTCAATAAAACGAACAAACTAAAGAGAGCATAAGATTTCTATGCATTTCTAGCAAGTGGTTTTTATGCATTGCAAAGTAATGAAATTAGATTAATTAATGCCCATCTTTACTAAACGGAATTATGATAGTATACTTCGATTAAGCATGGAAGGAATAAACTGCATATCGCATTATTGAACATATTTTCCGAAATGATTCTTAAAGAAAGTTGCTAGCAATTGTAGGAAATTGCTAGGGCTGCATGAAGAAGATTTAACTCTAGGCAAGTGGCCTAAAAAACTCAAATCAACGAAAGGTTGTGTAAGTTCAACATACGACTAATTCATTCGGAAATGAAAGTAGAAAAAGGCTTCATGTTTAAACATAAAATCCTAAAGCTTAGCAGCATGAATCTTGTTTGCATGTTATAGGATGATCAATTGGAATTATGCTATAACTTAACCTATGCTTTGATCTTAACTCGAAAAGTTAGGGTTTGGAAATAAACTTATACGTAGACCATGAATCATGTGGTTACGGAAATGGTAGCATAATTATCTTTAATAATAGACGAGTTAAATTGGTTTAAACCTAAAACACCTAAAAACTATGAGGGACTCATTTAGAAAGGGTTAATTCAATGCAACATATCCCAAAGAGCTAACTATGATTTACCACGTTGAGGACGTGGCATAGTCGCTCTTATTGCCAAAGCTGAAACTCCAATACCCTAAAGACTTGCCCACATTCACGGAATGTAGGGATAGTAGGACATACTTGCGAGAAATGATCTAGGGTTTTTACCCTAAGGATCTCTCGCAAAGATGAAACTCGGTTTGAACTTGGAACCCTAGGACCGACAATATCGGCCTAATGCAATCAGGAACACATTATTATATCTAATCATGATTTCACGATTATAAGACTCCATTCGATCGGTAAATAGTCCCATAGATTTGATGCGACACTTGTGCAACAAGTTGCAAGATTCGCATGACCTTGTAATTTGATCACAAGGAAATGGCCAATTTCTCGAAATGAGATTGGCAGATTCTTACGTAAGTTTATCTTGCAAGAGGATAAATAATTGTCATGATATAGTACCTTTCTTGGGTAAAGTGACCAAGATACGGGGATTAGATATTTGCTTGGAAGCAAAGGACCAATCAGTAAATTGAAATAACATATGTACTGCTAATAGCACTTAAGGTTTTGGTTAAGTTGGGTTAATAGGGTACGGCCCTAACCCAAGGATACAAGGGTTAATAGTCAAACTCTTGGGGATCTTGCCAAGTCACAATTGATCCCGGATCGAGTGGTGGATGCATTCGGAAAGAAGGATTCACTCCTTAGCAGTTGGCCAAAAATAACAACCAATGGAAATGATTGTGCTTGTAACAGTTTTAAGAGCACTGTTTTGCTTTGTTCGCTCAAAGAATTAAAGGATGAAAAGATATCTAATGGTTCAAGTTGAAGGCCTAAAGGGAGAGGCGGCTTCAGTTATCCCCGACTGCCTGCCTGAACCTAACCAAGGGGGTTGTTAACCGTGCTGGGAAGGTCGACCGAACCCGCCATGAGAGGTCTCTTCGTTGAGCGCTACTTGGAGCAGGAGGACGCTTGGGTGCCAGAGGGGGCTTTGGAAGTAAATCCCTCGCCGTCCAGGCCTTGCACAAGAGGCCAACATGACTCGAGATTGGATCTCGAGGCCCGCATACTAGTCTATGGGCAGAATCTTGGATTAGTAATCCCTGTGGATTGTTGGATAGACTTTGGGCGGATTATGGATAAGCCTACGGGGGTTGGATGTTATAAATGTATTCCAAAGATAAATATAATAAGCTGTTGAAAAGGAACTTGTTTGACATTGCTTTTTTATGTGAAGTGCTATGATTATGTGAAGGAACTAGTGCCTAACGGACTAATTAAGAAAGTTGTTTGATGCATGTCCAACTAAATGTGGTAGGTAATTAGATAACTAAAACAACTTGACGAAAGTGCAGTGGATGTGGCCATGGATCCATCCTACGCGGACAGGTGGTCCTGGTTGGCCGGGAACTTTTCTCAATCATGATGGATAGCAAGAATATTGTTCAAAGGACACAAACAGCAAGGGCGCTGACCTAGAATCTAAGTTATAATAGTCCCCATTTAAGCTGTTTTAGGGTAACGGAATGGGACTATGCCTTATGGCAGAGAGGTCGAGCCTTGCATCCCTCTTGTTTCCCATTCTCCTTGAACCAAGTGCAGCGTGAATCCGCTTCGGACCGGGCGTTTCTACATAAAGTAGTTCGCTTGGGGTTCGACGCTAGTTGCCATTGAAGAAATGACCATTAGGAAAAAACCCTGATTCAGGTCGGTCCTAAGTGGGAACGGCCAGAATACTTCCACTACATGGTGGCAGATGTGGAAAGACCTAGATCGCAAACCCCGTAACATTCCATGGGAGTGCCAGGCAGAGCTTTCTAGACATCCTTTCCGATGGACTACTAAGATGTGTCCTGAAGATTACAGGTGGACACGTTAGAGTTGGTATCAGAGCGAGAACCAATAAAGGATTTGTTTTAAGTAATCTTAATAAGATGAAGTAAAGAAAATGTTGCTATTCCAAACATTTCCTTACTTTCAATGTTGTCTTGCAAAATTATGAAGCATGGGACAAGTTCTTAGTATTCCGAGTCATGTTTATGACTGTGATGCATTCCCTGGATTATCGACAAAGGGTTGAGATGATGAACGTCCTAGAGCGTATCTATACTTCATCACCTTTGTACACGAAACAAAGATGGACGGGTGCCTCAGGAATCTACTATATAGCTGCCCACCGGTTTGCATACCTTCAAACCAACCTCAAGAGGATTAAGTGGTTGGAAGACCTGAAAGTCGTGAAGCTGTTCATTTTTATGGATGCTCACGTAAACTCAACTTTACATATTCGAGGTCGGAGGGTTGAGCTGAACTCATATGTATATGAGAAAGTGACTCGTGTAATCCCCGCCGACAGGATCAAGGTGTTGGGGAGCCATGAGAAAAATGGGTTCCATAGGAAAGGATACCCTAATCTTCCAATGACTTACCGATTCCTGAAGACCCATGACCCGAAACCATACTATTATCCAGTTCCCGTAGATAAATGTAATACAATATTATTCTCCCCAAACTAAATGTAAATAGTTGCCCTATCATCCCAAGAAATGTTGTATTTCGAAAGGGCTATGCCCATATAAATACAATAAGACTTCTTTTTATCAATGTGTGTTTGTGCATGAGAATTAATAAGAAGATAAGTGGTTAGATTGCTTGGTTGATAGTTGAAATGGAGATGAAGTATAAATTGTAACAATTAACGAGTAATAAAGTTAAGAAACCTTTATCCAGGCACAACCCTAGGTACAAAATCTCTGTTCGCCTCCTACATCAAGTACTGCTGTAATCCAGGAGAAGAAGTTTCTTCTCAAGCAGATTCAGCCGCCCGAATTTGACGGGAGAGGCAGGTCCGTCCAAGCAGATGCTGAAATTTGGATTGAATCCATGGAGGATTACTTTGAAGCAGCTGGTATTGCACCCGCCAATCAGGCGATGCTCGCCAAGTTGAAGCTCACCGGCGAAGCTAGGCTTTGGTGGAAGCAATGGTGCAGAGATCAAGGGATCGCGGAAGGATCCGTTATCTGGGAGAAGCTGGAGAAAGCCATGCAGGGAAGATACTTACCACTTGTATATCTCACGCAGAAAATGAATGAGTTCTATGAGCTAAAACAGCTAGGGCTCACTCTTGATGCATACTACTCTAAATTCGTCTCACTTCTTAAGTATGCGTCACAGATGGACATAACACAGCAGGTGTCAAAATTTTGTGCTGGTTTAAATCCACCGGTGAATACCCGTCTCGAATCTATGCGCCCATTAGATCTTCAGGAAGCACTCATTCGAGCTGCCCCTATAATTTAGGAGGTGCAAGCTAGACTAAGAGGTAACAAAACTTGGTCTTATAATGACCTGAACAGAGGAGCATTTAGGCTTCAAATGAAGAGAGTTCAAGGTCAGAATTAGGGGCAAAGAAAGAAAGAAAGGACTAATAATGTCAAAAACTTTGTCCCTACTCAAAGCAATGGCCAAAACCTCCGTTGTTTCCATTGCAATGAGCCCGGTCATTTCAAGAGGCAATGTCCCAAGCTTGGAGGAGGACATCGCCAAGCACCTTTCCAAGGAACTGGCCGTGGTCAGGGAGCCGCTACCCGAGGTAGAGGAAGAACCGCCTACGTTGCCAATAGGCAAATGTGCGAAGAATAAGAAGATCCGACCATGGAAGCAGAGTTTGAAAGGGCGACTGTCCATACTGCTCTTCACAAGAAAGGGCCGAATCGCTAGTTCTCGGTGATTCAGATGCCGTCAGACTATCAAGGTAAAGGGCCGAATTGCCAATTCTCGATGATTCAGAGGTTTTAAGACCTTGATTGATTGTGGCAGTACACATTCCTTTATCTCACCAACTTGTGCAAAAAGATTAGGAATAGCCATAGTAGAAGCGCCTATCTTGCTTGTGGAATTGGCAAATGGTCGTGAGGTTACTTGTACCAGGCAAACTGCTAAGGTGGAATTCTTTCTGGGAGGAAAGGTAACTTCGGTCAAATTCAGAGTCATAAGTTTAGGTATCCATGAGTGTCTACTCGGAATGGATTGGCTTAAACCTAATGATGCCCACATTCATTGTGGAAAGGGCCAAATTTCCTTTTGAAACTTTGAAGGGGAATTGGTCACAACTCAAGGGGAAGCTGGGAAGCCCAAAATTCAATTGGCCAAAGCATCTCAGATTATAAAGGGAGTCAGAAAAGGACTACCTGTCTACTTGATTAAGCTCAAAAAGTTAGATCAGAAGCAGGAGTCTAGTGAAGGACCTTCATAGCTAAAAGAATATGCAGACGTATTTCCTGAAGAGTTAACATAACTCCCGCCTCAAAGAGAAGTGGATCATGAGATCAAGCTAGTGCTAGGGGCTGCACCAATTGTGAAGAGACCTTATAGAATTTCCATCCCGGAAGCAATTGAGCCGAAGGAACAACTCAAGTAACTACTAGATCAGGGCTACATCCGTCCTAGTAGTTCACCATGGGGAGCTCCAGTACTGTTCCAAAAAAAGAAAGATTGAACACTTCGACTGTGTATTGATTACAGAGGGTTGAATCAATCAACTGTCAAGAACAAGTACCCTATTCCTAGAATAGATGAGCTTCTTGATCGTCTTCAGGGTGTGAAGATCTTCTCCAAGATTGATCTCAGGTCTGGTTACTATCAAATAAGAATCAAGGAAGAAGATATTCCAAAGACGGCATTCAACACAAGATATGGACACTTTGAGTTCCTGGTTATGTCATTTGAGCTTACGAATGCGCGTGCCACCTTCAATAGGTTAATGCAGGATATTTTTAGGCCATATCTTGATGACTTCGTACTCGTCTTCTTCCATGACACTTTAGTCTATTCCAAACAGGAGGAAGACAATGAACTGCAACTTTGGATTGTCCTTGAGACAATGAGGTCACACAAGCTATATGCTAAGATGAAGAAATGCGCATTCTTCAAGCGTCTGATTGAATATCTGGGATTCATCGTATCAGCGAAAGGAATCTCAGTGGACCCGCCAAAGTCAGAGACGTGCTAGAATGATCAATACCAACAACTATCAAAGAAATACACAGCTTTCTTGGATTGACAGGATGGTATAGGGTTTTCATAAAAAACCATGCTTTGATTGCAGCACCTCTGACGAACTTACTAAAGAAGCAAACTTCCATTGTATGGTCAACTCCCGAACAAACTAGCTTTGATAGATTGAAGCAAAGTTGGGTATTAGCACCTATCCTAAAACTTCCAGACCTCAGTATAAGGAGTTTGAGGTAGTAACTGATGCTAGCGCACTTGCTTTAGGATGTGTGCTCATGCAGGAAGGTCATCCTATAGTAGACTCTTCAAGGAAACTGGAGAGCCATGAGAAGAATTATGCTACCCATGATCTAGAACTGTTAGCTATCATCCATGCCCTAAAGCTTTGGAGACACTACCTGTTGGGTAACAATTTTACTCTAGTGACTGATCATAAGAGTCTCAAGTGGATCTTTGCCCAGAACGAACTCAACATGAGGCAATGTCGATGGATTGAAGTGCTGGAGGAGTATGACTTTGAAATCAAGTACCGACCTAGAAAGGAGAATGTAGTTGATGCCGATGCACTTAGTTGCAAGGCATTCCTTGATTCTCTAATCTTGCAAAATCCATCAACAGCTAAATCTCTAGCCACAAAGGTGTCCATGCCAAACAACCCAATACTTGAGTTAGCTAAAGAGGAAGCATGCCATGATCCAGCCTATCAAAAGATGCTAAGGGAGATCTCTATCAAGGATTAGGATCAAAAGCTACATGCTAAATATCATGAATTCTCCATCAATAGTGGACTTGTCTACTATAGGATGAGAGTATGTATACCAGCAAACCAGTCACTTAAGCAGAAGATATTGTGGGAAGCTCATGATTCCCCTTTCTCAGGACATCTTGGCTATGCCAAGACTCTCAATGTAGTTAGGAAGAGCTACCATTGGGAGAGGCTTAAAGGTGACGTTCTTAAATATGTCACTGAGTGTTTGTCTTGTCAACGTATCAAAGCCGAACATGTCAAAATGCCAGGGAAGTTACAACCACTTGACATTCCCCAAATGAAATGGGAATTCACCAGTATGGACTTTGTTGTTGGCCTACCCCAAGTTCAGGGAGGATACAACTCCATCATGGTTGTGATTGACATGCTTACTAAGGTTGCACACCTTATTCCCGTAAAGACAGCTATAAAGCCTCAGACATTGCAAGGTTGTTTATCAAGGAGATATTCAAGCTACATGGGTTACCTAGAAGAATCATTAGTGATCATGATTCTCTCTTCACATCACACTTCTGGAGAGCTATCTTCGAAGCCATTGGGACTCAACTCTATTTTAGCATAGCTTACCATCCCCAAATGGATGGCCAAACAGAGCGAGTCAATCAAGTTATCGAGGATATGCTTAGGGCACACTATTGTCGTGAGCCAAAAAGATGGATTCAATACTTGGCCTTGGTTGAATTTGCCTACAATGCTTCTTACCAACAAAGCATTCAGATGACCCCTTTTCAAGCATTTTATGGTCATGACTGTCAAAGTCCCCTAAACTTCTCAGATCCAACCTTGAGGGTTGAAGCTTCAAGGCAGATGTTGGAAGAGATGGATGACTAAACAAAGTCAATAAGACAGGACATCCAAGCCGCCAAGGATAGACAGAAGGCATACACGGATTTGAAGCGTCAAGATAGAATCTTCGAGGAAGGAGACATGGCCTTCATTCGCGTACACCCAAAAAAGAGTTCTCTATCCTTAGGGGATTGCAAGAAGCTAAGTCCAAGGTATTGTGGGCCATACAAGATCCTCAAGTGCCTAGGACCTAATGCTTATAAACTGCAACTCCCTCAGAACCTAAAGGTTCATAATGTATTCCATATCAGCCTATTGAAGAAGTATGTACCTAGTCCTAACCATATACTTGATGGCCAACAAGTTGTAATGCCTAGTCAAGGAGTCCTTGAACTAAGGCCTGATAGGATCCTAGATGTTAGGGAGAGACAACTGAGATCCAGAACATTGAGAGAATGCCTCGTCCAGTGGAAAGATTATCCCGAGGAGGATGCCACTTGGGTAGATGAAAGCACTCTCAACCGTCAATATCCCCAGTTTATTTCGAGATGAGGACATCTCGATTCCCCCAAGGGGGAGAGAATGTAACAATTCCGATCTCTAAACCACAGTCCTCACGAGAACCTCCTCTTACTAAAAATCCAAAAGAATAATTGTTAGAATTATGGTAAAAAATTTTCCCCCTTTCCCCTAGCCGACTATCGTGCTGGAGGAAAGGGGAATAGCAAGGGTGAGCAAGCTCCTTGCTGGAGCTTGCAAAAGAGAGAAGGCCATGCATTATGGCCGCGTGGGGGCGGGAAGGATCCCCTCCCCTCAGCTATAAAAGCCTGTGGGAGGGGAGTAGGAAGCGAGGGAGCCGACACACTGTTGATGCTGCCATTGAGAAAGGGTGTAAGGATGGCTGTGAAGGAGGAGGGAACATCACGCTGTAGTCTAGAGCCGCTGTCTGAAGCCGCGTACACCATCCCAAGTCGCTGATTCGGTCTACCTCCTGCCCGCCATCATTTCTCCAAAAATCATCCCCTTTTCCACATGGTTACTGAAACCCGAGAAGCTTCCAAGAAGCTTCTTGGAAGCTTCTAAGGGGTGGAGCTAAGCCCCCCTTCATGTGGCTTCCTTAAAGCCTTCCTTTAGAAGGTCTTTTAGACCCCTTGCTTCCCCCCTTTTTCCAATCCATTAAAGTCCATTTAGTATCCCCCCTTTTTCCTGTGGGGTCCCATCCGAGCTTGTAAAAGGCCATTAAGCCTTCTTTTTCCCCTCCCCTGCATTCTTACACAAAGGTTCCTTTTAACCTCGGGGTACCTTAGAATCCACTTTCTATTGGCCTTCGCAAAACACCCTCTTTCCCCCCTTTTCATTTCACCCAAGGCCCTTTAAAAGCTCATTTAACCCGGGAGTTAAGGCCGTCTTCCCCCCTTTGGGTTCCCCACAAGCATCCACTAGCCTGAGTTCTAAAACCCTTCCCGTGGGCCTTTGTTATTGCCTCTCTAGTGGGTTTAAAAGCCCATTTATTCCAAGAAATAACCCCTTTTCCCCCTTAGGTTCCCCACAAGTTCCCATTAGCCGAGTTTAAGGAGGAAACCTATAAAGCCTTTTAAAGCCGATTCCGAAAGACGATGCAAACAATCACAAAGGGAGTTTCACGTTCGAAGAAGATTGGCCAAGATCATAAATCTACGTCCAAGACGAAAAGACCGAATTCGTGATGGCTCCTAAGAAGGCACAAGGCGCAAACGCAGGAGGATCATCTCCTAGTATCCATGTGGACATTTCACCACAAGTCCAGGTTCTTCTTCCTAAATTTGATTAACGTCGTAATATTTCAATTATGCATGGATCATTTGAGGAATGAGGATGCATGTTTTTTTGATTGAAAATACTTTGGCTAATAGCTCACAATTGAGGGATTCGATAATTAGTATTTTTCAATAAAACGAACAAAATAAAGAGAGCATAAGATTTCTATGCATTTCTAGCAAGTGATTTTTATGCATTGCAAAGTAATGAAATTAGATTAATTAATGCCCATCTTTACAAAATGGAATTATGATAGTACACTTCGATTAAGCATGGAAGGAATAAACCACATATTGCATTATTGAACATCTTTTTTGAAATGATTCTTAAAGAAAGTTGCTAGCAATTGTAGGAAATTGCTAGGGCTGCATGAAGAAGATTTAACTCTAGGCAAGTGGCCTAAAAAACTCAAATCAACGAAAGGTTGTGTAAGTTCAGCATACGACTAATTCATTCAGAAATGAAAGTAGAAAAAGGCTGCATGTTTAAACATAAAATCCTAAAGCTTAGCAGCACGAATCTTGTTTGCATGTCATAGGATGATCAATTGGAATTATGCTATAACTTAACCTATGCTTTGATCTTAACTCGAAAAGTTAGGGTTTGGAAATAAACTTATACGTAGACCATGAATCATGTGGTTACGAAAATGGTAGCATAATTATCTTCAAGAATAGACGAGTTAAATTGGTTTAAACCTAAAAAACCTCAACACTGCAAGGGACTAGTTTAGAAAGGGTTAATTCAATGCAACATATCCCAAAGAGCTAACTAGGATTTACCACGTTGAGGACGTGACCTAGTCGCTCTTAGTGCCAAAGCTGAAACTCCAATACCCTAAAGACTTGCCCACGTTCACGGAATGTAGGGATAGTAGGACATACTTGCGAGAAATGATCCTGGGTTTTTACCCTAAGGATCTCTCGCTAAAAAGATGAAACTCAATTTGAACTTGGAACCCTAGGACCGACAATATCGGCCTAATGCAATCAGGAACAAATTATTATATCTAATCATGATTTCACGATTATAAGACTCCATTCGATGGGTAAATATTCCCATAGATTTGATGCGACACTTGTGCAACAAGTTGTAAGATTCGCATGACCTGGTAATTTGATCACAAGGGAATGGCCAATTCCTCGAAATGAGATTGAAAAATTCTCATGCAAGTTTATTTTGCAAGAGGATAAATAATCGTCCTGATATAGTACCTTTCTTAAGTAAACTGACCAAGATATGGGGATTATATATTTGCTTGGAAGCAAAGGACCAATCAGTAAATTGAAATAACATATTTACTACTAATAGCACTTAAGGTTTTGGTTAAGTTGGGTTAATAGGGTACGACCCTAACCCAAGGATACAAGGGTTAATAGTCAAACTCTTGGGGATCTTGCCAAGTCGCAATTGATCCTGGATCGAGTGTTGGATGCATTTGGAAAGAAGGATTCACTCCTTAGCAGTTGGCCAAAAATAACGACCAATGGAAATGATTGTGCTTGTAACAGTTTTGAGAGTACTATTTTGCTTTGTTCGCTCAAAGAATTAAAGGATGAAAAGATATCTAATGGTTCAAGTTGAAGGCCTAAAGGGAGAGGCAGCTTCAGTTGCTTCCGATTGCGTGCTTGACCCTAACTAAGGGGGTTGTTAACTGCGCCAAGAAGGTCGACTGAACCCACCGCAAGAGGTCTCTCCATTGAGTGCTACTTGGAGCAGGAGGACACTTGGGTGCCAGAGGGGGTTTTGGAAGTAAATCCCTCACCGTCCGGGCCTTGCACAAGAGGCCAACGTGACTCGGGATTGGATCTCAAGGCCCGCATACTAGTCTACCGCCAGAATCTTGGATTAGTAATCCTTGTGGATTGCTGGATAGCCTTTGGGAGGATTATGGATAAGCTTACGGGCTAGATGTTATAAATGTATTCCAAAGATAAATATGATAAGCTGTTGAAAAGTAACTTGTTTGAGATTGCTCTTCTATGAAGGAACCAGTGCCTAACGGACTAATTAAGGAAGCTGTTCGATGCATATCCAACTAAATGTGGTAGGCAATTAGATAACTAAAATAACTTGAGGAAAGTGCGCTGGATGTGGCCATGGGTCCATCCTACGGATGGGTGGTCCCGGTTGGCCGAGAACTTTTCTCAATCATGATGGATAGCAAGAAGATCGTTCAAAGGACACAAATAACAAGGGCACTGACCTAGAATCTAAGTTATAATAATCCTGATTTAAGCTGTTTTAGGGGAACGGAATGGGACTATGCCTTATGGCAGAGAGGTTGAACCTTGCATCCCTCTCGTTTCCCATTCTCCTTGAACCAAATGCAGCGTGAATCCAATTCGGACCTGACATTTCTGCGTAAAGTAGTTCGCTTGGGGTTCGATGCTAGTTTCCGTTTAAGAAATGACCATTAGGGAAAAACCCTGATTTAGGTCGGTCCTAAGTGGGAATGGATAGAATACTTCTGCTACGTGGTGGCAGATGCCGAAAGACCTAGATCGTAAACCCCGTGACATTCCATGGGAGTGCCATGCGGAGCTTTCTAGACATCCTTTCCGATGGACTGCTAAGACGTGTCCTGAAGATTACAGGTGGACACGTTACACATGGTTAGGTTGAGAAATTGGCTAGTGTACTCTCTTACACTTAGGCCTCTTTGCTCTAAACCATACCATCTCCATGCCAATTTCTCATTTTCAAGAGGGGAGACAAAGACTTCGGCCATAAGTGTCTTGAAAGCTTTCCAATACTCTACAATCATATTTTCCTTTTTAATATACCTCCACCAAGTATGCACAAATCCCTCCAAGTTCAAGGAAGAAAAATGAATCTTCATGTCATTGGTTCTAGGAAATATGTCAAAGTAAGATTCCATTTTGGAGATCCATTCCTCTATATTAGATGGTGAAGATGACTGACCATTGAAATTGGCCAAAATGATATTGTCTTTCATCTCTCTTTCATGGAAGGGTTACTATCCCAAAATAGACTGATCATGAGTGCTAGGCATTGAACCCCCAAAATGAGATGGGAATCTCTCAATAGGTGGTTGAGAACCACTATGATACGTTCCCATTGGTAGAGAACCTCTAGGGAGTTGGGTATTCAGCCCAAAATCTTGGGAGTTGGCACCATTCAAACTACCCAAATAGTCGTCATGCCTTTGTGAAGCCTCACCTACTTTATATTGGCTATTTGGAATCCCCTTCATCTAATAATTCCATGACCTTGATCATTTTGGTTAGATGGTTGAAGTGGGACTGAGGGCTCACTGTTTGAATAAGATTTCTCATTTTCTTCTTTAGATCCCATTTGCATTTTCATCCATTGGGAGAATTGAGTCATTACAATGGATTCCACTAGCTTGTCAATAGAAGCCTTTTTTTGAGTCATTTAATCCACTAATTTCTCAATAGAAGACTTTGTTTGATTAGTAGATAGAACTATCTACTCCACTCTCTTGATAATAGGTCCATGTGCACACAAGGTATTATCAAGTGCATTGATTTCTCCAAGTTGTTGAGGCTCTTCAGGGTTCTCTTGGGGTATAGTCTCCAACATAGAATTCTGATTCGCTAAGCATAATCATCTTGGACATTATTTTTTCCTTTATGCCCTGCCACAATAGTGCAGTCCTGCAATAACCCCTGTCAAAAAATTGGCTATAACTTGGGCTAGGAAACTTTGATTACAAAAAATTTGATTCCAATCAAAGCCAAAAATTCCCTCTTCGAGATGAGCTATAGCATACTATAACAATTTTAGGACAGAAATTTCTACAATTTAATCTTTAAGGCTGAACTGTCGAGGCTTGCATCTTGTTTTAACCAGTGAATGCTCGTGAGCAATGAGAGAGAATGACAGTAATGTATTAATGTGTCAAAAGATGTGAATAGCGCCTACCAAAAGTTATTCATGAACTTTGAGTCTCTATCATGAACAATCACCTATGGTAATCCATGTAGTCTAAAAATATTCTCCATTACCCATTCCTATAGGCAAATGGACACACATTACCATAGACTTCATTACTAGCTTGCCTAATACCAAGAAGGGATGGAATAATATATGTGTGGTGGTGAATAGACTCACCAAGGTAGCCCATTTTTGTAACAAGTGGGATACACAACATGTAATGTCCCCCCCCGTGCTTCCCCCGTGCCTCCCCCATGAGAACCCCCCTCTAATAAAAAAATTTCAACCTTAAAAAAAATAATTTACCCTCCCTTTCTCTCCCCCTGTCGTGTGCATGGCGGGGAGAGAGAGAGTGTGTGTGAGTAGTGAGAGAAGGGGGCATGCAGCCCCCCTAGATGGCAGGGAAGCGCCATCTTCCCCCCCATACCTTCCTCCCTCCCCCATTATAAGGGGTATAGGTAGCGAGCTCTCCCCCCCCCCCGCTTGGCACGACCCCCCCCTTTGCCACTGAACATGCCCCCTCCTCCAACTTCGACGGCAAGTCCTCCCCCCTCGTACTTCGTCATCTCCCCTCCCCCCCTTCCAGCTTGCGCAGCTAGCAGCACCCTCCCGTGCTTTCCTATGAATAGAGAGAGAAGGAGAAAAAGAAGAGAAGAATAAAAATAATAAGAGGGAGAGAGAGGCGAAGAAGAAGGAGAGGAAGAGGGAGAGAGAGAGGAGAAGAAGAAAGAGAAGAAGAGGGAGAGAGAGAAGGAGAAGAAGAGAAAAAGAAGTAGAAGAGGAAGAGAAGAGAGAGGAGAAGAAGAAGGAGAGGAAGAGGGAGAGAGAAGGAGAAAAAGAAGAGAAGAAGAAGAAGAAGAGGGAGAGAGAGAGAGGAGGAGAAGAAGGAGAGGAAGAGGAAGAGAGAGAGGAGAAGAAGAAGCAAAAGAAAAAGAAGAAGAAGAAGAAGGAGAAGGAGAAGAAGAGGGAGAGAGAGGAGAAGAAGAAGAAGAAGGAGAAGAAGAGAGAGAGAGGAGAAGAAGAAGAAGGAGAGGAGGGAGAGAGAGGAGAAGAAGAAGGAGAAGAGGGAGAGAGAGAAGGAGAAGAAGAAGGAGAAGAAGAGGGAGAGAGAGGAGAAGAAGAAGAAGAAGAGGAAGGGAGAGAAAAAAAGAGAAGAAGAGAAGAAGAGAGAGAGAGAGAAGAAGAGAAGAAGGAGGAGAAGAAGAAGAGGAAGAGGGAGAGAGAGGAGAAGAAGAAGAAGGAGAAGAGGGAGAAAGAGAAGGAGAGGAAGAGAAAGAGAAGAAGAGAAGAAGAAGAAGAAGAAGAAGAAGAAGAAGAAGAAGAAGAAGAAGAAGAAGAAGAAGAAGAGGAAGGGAGAGAAAGAAGGAAAACAAATTAGGGAGAGGGTGAAAGAAGAAGAAAAGTTATGCATGTTGAAGTCAAATTGTTGGCCTTAGATTCCCCACGTACCACTTTCTTCTACCAAGGCAAGAGCGGTCGATTAACCTCAAGGGTTACAAGACCAGGAACGCACACGGATGGCACCCAAGAAACAAGTTACAAGGAGCACAAGTGTAGAAGTTGCAAATGGGGCTAGGAACATATCCAATGCAAGCAGAGACATGAATACCACCAACCCTCCAGCAACTATAGCTCATATCCAAGTTGTACAAAGATTTAGATTCTTCTCATGCATCTTGAATTCTTAAATAGAGGTAGAATTGCATGTATTCGCCATTGAAGGGGTTAGGATGGGTTGATGATCTTCTACCCTACATAGGTAGCCATGATTAATAAAGGCCAAGGTGAAATCACTTAGTTCATTTAAAGGATCTAGAAGGAATTTGTTAAATCTGTAAAATATTACACGGCGCAGTGAACAGAATCTGAGATAGAGATAGAGAGTACACAACAGAAAAGAGGAGAATCAGTAAATTCTTTAGCTTCAAAAAATTGATACAAAGATGGCTCTGTCCACCTGTGCGCTTCCACTGTGTGAAGCTTAGATGGCGATCTAGACAGAAGATAGGTGAAGAGCTTAAGGCTAGCTAGAACAACAACTCTGACTGGGTGAAAGATGAGTGATCGATGGCTGTGAAGGGGTTTAGCTTTTATAGCTTGCGAAGGCCGTGAGGTTGGCCTGACTAACATACCATATAAGCCTCCACTAGTCGGCCAGGGAATATTCCAGGGAATATTCCCTTTACCATCGGGCCGAGGGCGTTGCCCTCGGACCCCCGCCAGGGGGGCCGCTGGCTCTTCTAGGACCCCCCAGCCAGGGGCCGCTTCCGCGGCCCCCGGACCCCACAATAGGGGCCCCTTTTAACTCCCTTACCCCGAAACTCGATGCAATGCACCTTGAGTTGCTACCAGCTTAACCACTCTGTCTAAACCCAAAGATTAGACCCACAATGGTCACCTTTTTGCCATTCGGTCACATAGACCTCATTTGATATACAAGTCAGGACTCAACAAATGTCCGGGCTCACATTTGGCTTCTCCTCATAATGGGGGCCTTACAACTTTGAGCACCATGGATCATTGGTAGCACCTAATGAGGGTGGGGCATTGATCATATCTAACAAAATCGACCTTGCGAAGCCCTAACCCAAGGGGGAGAGCGAACTTTAGGGTAGTTGATTTATGCTAAACATGTTACTTGGAATTGTTGAAATGGATTTAACGAAGGTTGATCTTGTTAAAGATGGATTGTTGACCCAAGTTATGCTTGGTTGTTTGAAAAGGGTATCTCCAAGTGAATGTCAACTGGTTCTATTGGTAAGAGGAGGAAATCTTACTAAGGATAGGTGGATCATAAGCAAGGTGATTGCTTGATGTGGTTTTGGATGCTAATCCACGTTGTTTGTGATTGACGATTTCATGGTCGGGTCTATGATGACTGATTGCCATGGGGACAAAAGGGATGTTTTCCCTAGTAAATGCTATTAGGCTAGTTACTTCAGCTGTGGATGATTTCCTAAAGGGATAATTAAGGAAGGATGGCACTAGCTACCCCCACGAACCACCAAACCCTAACCAAGGGGGTTATGAATCCGCATCGGGAATGTGGACTGAACCCACAGTGAGAGGTCTCTCCGTGGAAATTACTTGGCGTAGGAGGATGCTTAAGTGCCAGGGGGGGCTCTGGCCGTAAATCCCAATGCCTTGAGACCCTACACAAGTGTTTTACGTGACTCGAGATAGGATCTTGAGGCCTTGATACTAGTTACAAGGTAGAATCTTGGTAGGATAAACCTTCGGGTTTTTATTTTCAGGATACGGAAGGATTATTTCTGCGGAGGCAGAAAGGGACACTTAATTCTCCTGTATGGGCAGAAGACAAACATTAATCTGAAGATAAGTTAAGGAAGTGATTGATCTTGTTATCTTGTCTTCGTGTCAGTGCCCTAAATTATGTAAAGAAAATTGTGATTAACTGGTTAATTAAGGAAGATGCTTTTATGTGTCAAACATAATGTGGTAGGTAATTAGATAACTAAAACAACCCCCGAGGAAAGCGTGGTGGATGTGACCATCGGGTCCATCCTACAGTACGGTGGTCTCGGTTAGCCGAGAGCTTTCCTCAATGGAATTTATTTGATGCGAATATTAGATGGATAAGGACCTTAGAACTTGTAGGTTGAAACCCTGATTCATACCATTTTAGGGGACTGGAATGGGACTATGCCCTATGGGCAGAAAGGTCGAGCGATGCCTCCCTCTCGTTTCCCATTCTCTTTGAACCAAGTGCGGTATGAGTGTGCTTGGGTCCAGTTATATCTACGCAAAGTGGAGCGGTTGTCAACCGACACTAGAAGGGTGTTAAGAAGGCTTGACTGCTAGGAACCGGGACTTCAGGTCGATCCTAGTGGGAATAGTCGGATAAGTTCCGTTGTTGCAAGGCAGAATCAAGAGACCCTAGTTGGCAAACCCCATGACATTCATTGGGAGTGCCGGGCGGCGTCTTCTAAATTGATCTCTGGATGGGCTACTAAGACGTGTCCCACAATTTGAGGGGCGGGCACATTACAGTTGGTATCAGAGCGAAAACGTGGAAGGACTGAGTGCTGCATGATTAGAGTTGCGTAGCGGAGACATGGTGGGTCCTAACCCACAGGTCATAAGCCCCACTAGTGCTTGTCTTCCCCAATTTCTTCTTGAGATGAGGACATCTTGATTACTCTAAGGGGGAGAGGATGTAATGTCCCACCCCCCCCCCCCCCCCCACCGTGCTTCCCTCGTGCCTCCCCCATGAGAACCCCTCCCCCCCAAGAAAAAACTTTCAAAAATTTTTAAAAAATTTTACCCTCCCTCTCTCTCCCCTTGCCGTGTGCATGGGGGCATACAGCCCCCCCAGATGGTGGGGAAGCGCTGTCTTCCCCCCATACCTCCCTCCCTCCCCCATTATAAGGGGTACATGCAATGAGCTCTCCCCCCCTTCGTCACTGAATGCACCCCCTCCTCCAACTTTGATGGCAGGTCCCCCCCCCCCCCCCCTCATACTTCGTCATCCCCCCCCTATAGCTTGCACAAGTAGTGGTACCCTCCCGTGCTTTTCCGTGAACAAAGAGAGAAGGAGAAAAAGAAGAAAAGAAGAAGAAGAAGAGGGAGAGAGAGGAGAAGAAGAACGAGAGGAAGAGGGAGAGAGAGAGAAGAAGAAGAAAGAGAAGAAGAGGGAGAGAGAGAAAGAGAAGAAGAAGGAGAAGAAGAGAAAAAGAAGTAGAAGAGAAAGAGGAGAGAGAGGAGAAGAAGAAGGAGAGGAAGAGGGAGAGAGAGAAGGTGAAAAAGAAGACAAGAAGAAGAAGAAGAGGGAGAGAGAGGAGAAGAAGAAGGAGAGGAAGAGAAAGAGAGAGAGGAGAAGAAGAAGGAGAGGAAGAGGAAGAGAGAGAGGAGAAGAAGAAGAAAAAGAAGAAGAAGGAGGAGAAGGAGAAGAGGGAGAGAGAGGAGAAGAAGAAGAAGGAGAAGAAGAGAGAGAGAGAAGAAGAAGAGGGAGAGAGGAGAAGAAGAAGAAGGAGAAGAAGAGAGAGAGAGAAGAAGAAGAGGGAGAGAGGAGAAGAAGAAGAAGGAGAAGAGGAGGGAGAGAGAGGAGAAGAAGAAGAAGGAGAGGAGGGAAAGAGAGGAGAAGAAGAAGAAGGAGAAGAGGGAGAGAGAGAAGGAGAAGAAAAGGGAGAGAGAGGAGAAGAAGAAGAAGAAGAGGAGGAAGGGAGAGAAAGAAGGAGAAGAAGAGAGAGAGAGAAGAAGAGAAGAAGGAGGAGAAGAAGAAGAGGAAGAGGGAGAGAGAGGAGAAGAAGAAGAAGGAGAAGAGGGAGAGAGAGAAGGAGAGGAAGAGGAAGAGGAAGAGAGAAGAGAAGAAGAAGAAGAAGAAGAAGAAGAAGAGGAAGGGAGAGAAAGAAGGAAAACAAATTGGGGAGAGGGTGAAAGAAGAAGAAAAGTTATGCATGTTGAAGTCACATTGTTGGCCTTAGATTCCCCGCGTACCACTTCCTTCTGCCAGGGCAAGAGCGGTCGATTAACCTCAAGGGTTGCAAGACTAGGAACGCACACAGATGGCACCCAAGAGATAAGTTACAAGGAGCACAAGTGCAAAAGTTGCAAACGGGGCTAGGAACATATCCAATGCAAGCAGAGACATGAATACCACCAACCCTCCAGCAACTATAGCTCATATCCAGGTTGTACCAAGATTTAGATTCTTCTCACGCATCTTGAATTCTTAAATAGAGGTAGAATTGCATGTATTTCCCATTAAAGGGTTTAGGATGGGTTGATCTTCTACCCTAAATAGGTAGCCATGATTAATAAAGATCAAGGTGAAATCACTTAGTTCATTTAAAGGATCTAGAAGGAAATTGTTAAATCGACCTTGCGAATCCCTAACCCAAGAGGGAAAGCAAACTTTAGGGTAGTTGATTTATGCTAAGCATGTTGCTTGAAACTGTTGAAATGGTTTTAACAAAGGTTGATCTTGTTAAAGATGGATTGTTGACCCAAGTTATGCATGGTTGTTTGAAAAGGGTATCTCCAAGTGAATGTCAACTGGTTGTGTTGGTAAGAGGAGGGAATCTTACTAAGGATAGGTGGATCATAAGCAAGGTGATTGCTTGATGTGGTTTTGGATGCTAATCCAAGTTGTTTGTGATTGATGATTTCATGGCCGGGTCTGTGATGATTGATTGCCATTGTAACGTGTCCACCTGTTTCCTTTTAGGACACATCTTAGCAGTCCATCGGAAAGAGAGTCTAGAAAGCTCTGCCCGACACTCCCATGGAATGTTATGGGGTTTGCAATCTAGGACTTTCCACGTCTACCATGTAGTGGAAGTATTCCGGCCATTCCCACTTAGGACCGACCTGAATCAGGGTTTCCCCTAATGGTCATTTTCCTAAACAGCAACTAGCGTTGAACCCTAAGTGAACTACTTTATGCAGAAACACCAGGGGCGAAGCGGATTCATGCTGCCCTTGGTTCAAGGAGAATGGGAAACGAGAGGGATGCAAGGTTCGACCTTTCTACCCATAAGGCATAGTCCCATTTCGTTCCCCTAAAATAGCATAAACCGGGATTTTTGTAACTTGGACTCTAGGTCAGTGCCCTTGTTGTTCATTTCCTTTGAGAAGATCTCCTTGCTGTCCACTATGATTGAGAAAAGTTCCCAGCCAATTGGGACCACCCATCCGTAGGACGGACCCATGGCCACATCCACCGCACTTTCCTCAAGGTTACTTTAGTTGTCTAATTACCTACCACATTTAGTTGGACATGCATCAAGTAGCTTCCTTAATTAGCCCGTTAGACATTGGTTCCTTCACGTAATCTTAGCGCTTGACATAGAAAAACAATGTCAAACAAGTTCCTTTTCAACAGGTTATCCTATTTATCTTTGGAATACATCCATAAAGTCCAACCCGCAGGCTAATCCATGATCTGCCCGAAGGCTATCCATAATCTGCCCGAAGGCTATCCAATAATCCACAAGGATTACTAATCCAAGATTTCGCCCGTAGACTAGTATGCAGGCGGGCCTCGAGATCCAATCACGTTGGCCTCTTGTGCAGGGCGGGAAAGGCGAGGGATTTACAGCCAGAGCCGCCTTGGCACCCAAGCGTCCTCCTGCTCCAAGTAGCTCCCAACAGAGAGACCTCACACGGAGGGTTCTGTCCATGTTCTTGGCATGGCTAATAACCCCAATGATTAGGGTCAGACAAATGGTTGGGGGTAACGGAAGCTGCCTCTCCCTTCACGCCTTCAACCTGAAGTATTAAATATCTTTCTATCCTTTAGTTCCTTGAGCAAACAATGCAAACAGTGCTTTCTAAACTGTTACGAGCACGATTAATTCTAGTGGTTGTTTATTTGGCCAACTACTAAGGAGTAAATCATTCTCTTCGAATGCATCCAACATTCGATCCGGGATCAATTGCGACTTGGCAAGATCCCGAAGGGTTTGTCTGTTCACCCTTTTGTCCTTGGGTTAGGGCTGTACCCTATTAACCCAACTTAACCAATACCTTAGGCTTTATTAACAGTAAATCATGGCGACTATGTCGCTCCAAATTATTGATTGATCCTTTGCTTCCAAGAAAATACCTATTTTCTCTTAACTTGGAAATTTTTCCAAGAAAGGTGATATAACAGGATGACTACTTATCCTCTTGCAAGTTAAACTTGCGCAAGAATTTGCCAATCTCATTCCGAGGAATTGGCAATTCTCTTGTAATCAAACCACAAGATCATGCGACATTGCAACTTGTTGCACAAGTGTCACATCTATTCCATGGGATCATTTCACCCATCGAACGACGTCTTCTGGTCACGAAATCATGATTAGACATGAAGCAGGGTTTAGGGTGTCTTCTTATCCAACCCATTCCGAATTTCACTAGGCCGACAACGTTCGGTCCTAGGGTTCCAACTCAATCCGAGTTTCAACATTTGATCGAGTGATCCTTAGGGTAGAAACCCTAGATCATTTCTTGCAAGCGCGTCCAATTATCCCTACATTTTGTGAATGTGGGTAGGACCTTTGGGCATGAGGGTTTCGACTTGGCAACAAGTGTGAAACTAGGTCAAGTCCTCAACGTGCTAAACCGTAGTTAGCACTTGGAATATTTATTGTATCCATTTAACCATCCTATGCGAATCCCCTGTGGTTTAGGTGTTTTAGGTAATCCAGTTTACTTGTCTTACGACAAGGACGAAGCATTCCTAAAGATGTTGTCTTGATCTAAAAGGGGAAAAACTAGTTGCATTACATCACAATTCATGTAAGCATGCTATTCAATGCCTCTACAAACGTCTAGATTCACAATCCCTAACTTTTCTTGTTAAGACCAAAGCACATGTTAAATTACGGCATAACTCCCATTGATCCTACTAGGACTTGCATTCACGAATCATGCCACTAAGCTTTTAAGATTTTACACCTAAATGAACCATGCAGCCTTTCCCTAACTACATCTCTTGATGAATGAAATTCTTCGTACGATGAATGTGCATTATGCAACCTTTCCTAACTACTACATAGTTACATGAGATTCATGTCAATTGAAGCTAGAGTTAACCTATCTCATGCAACCCTTAAAATCTTTTCCATGCTTTGCTATTTCCTACGATTGATAACGACTTCCTTAATGAATCATTACGAAGAAGATTTGTCTAAAAATGCAACATGCAGTTTAATCTTTCCATGCCTAATCAAAGGTGTACTTCAATAATTTCGACTTTGTACTGATAATCATTAGTTGTTCTAGACTCGTCACTTTGCAATGCACAAAAGCAACTTGCTAATAAGGTACTAAAATGCATAGACACCTTATGTTTTTTTCGTTCATTCCATTGGAAGTACAAATGACCAATCTTCATATCGTGAGTTACTTCTAGTAAATTTCAAATAGCCAATTTATTTCAATCGCATTTAGCTAGGTGGATTTGACAAGCATAAGTGCATCCTAGTTTCATGAAATAACCATGCATAATTGCAATACTTCTATGTAAATCAAGAAAGGGAAGAAAACCAGGACTTGTGGGCTCGGTGAGATATCCACATGAATACTAGGAGATGATCCTCCTGCAGGCGCACCTTGTGACTTTTTAGGGGCCATCGTAGATGTGATTTTAGCTTCTGGTATGCCTTCACGGTCTACGAATTACTCGCCTTGGTTCGCAACCTTAAGATCTTTGCCCGTCTCCCTCATATGCAGAGATCCCCTTTGAAGTACAGATCCTTGACATAAGTACCAACTTGCGGAATTTGTCTTATGGGAGGCCCTAGGGTTCAGAGCTTGGGCCTTCTTTCTTTCGAAAAAAGAGGGGGTTCCTGAAAGGGTTCTTGTGAACGGGCCTTACGAAAATGGAGGCTTCAGAGTTCTTCTTCTTCTTCTCATAAAATGCCAGGGCTAGGAATGGTTTTATGGGGGCCTTGCGAGAAAGGGAGGCCTATGAACTTCTTCTTCCTCTCATAAAAATCCTAGGGGGGGGATCTAGTGGGAAGGGGTTTAAGGAAGCCCCCCCTTAGAAGCTTCTAAAAAAGATGCTTCCAGTGAGCCTCTGGCTATCACAGCAGCCACGTGGAAGGGAAGGATGGCAATGACGTGGAAGAGGGAGGGTAGTAATGACGTCGAGTGGGGAGGAATTGGTTGTCAAGGAGATGGCGGTGGCTGTCAGCCTGGCCTGACGGCCCTTCATGACTGGCAGTGGCTCTTCTGCAGCGTGGCGGTGGCTCTTCTACAATGTGGCGGTGACTCATCTGCAGCATGGTGGTGGCCTCAGAGCTTCTCTCTAATCCACGCAGCTTCTCAGCTTTAGCACATTGACCACCTCCTCTCTGTCAAGAATCGCGTGGTGGGGAGACTTGCTCAAGATGCTACGCCGAACACACACAGAATGCACAAGGAGAAGCTCACTCAAGAGATAAGAAGAGAGATGGAGGCCAAAACGTTTTCTTGCTGGTTTCTTCTTCTTCTTCCACACACTTTACAATGTACACAAAGTATAGATAAGATACAACATAAAGGAAAGTGGCCTACTAAGTCAAACAATGCATAACCGATTACACTAGTTGACTGGTGCTATAACTATGCCAGCTGTAAATAGGTGTAACAACCTGAATATAATAAGTAATGAGTTAGTGGCCATGTGAGAGTCATAATGACCACCGACGTGCTAAGTGTAGACGTGTGGACCCATCTAACTAGGCGGTCCATCATTAATGTCTGCATGTGTTGAGCTTGCCATCTCAACACTTCCCCTCAAGCTCAACTGCATCTCTGCAACTCCAAGTAAGCTTCCAAAATTTTGAAGCTTCTCTATACCCAATGCCTTTGTGAATATGCCAGCTATATGATCCTTTGTGCTGACGTACACCAAGTCAATCTCACCTGCTAGTGCCTTCTCTCTCACAAAGTGGTAGTGTACCTCAATATGTTTTGTCTTGGCATGGAACACAGGGTTCCTAGCCAACTGTATATTGCTCATGTTGTCACAATAAATGACAACTAGACCTTCCATCTACACATCTAAATCAGCCAATAACATTTGCAGCCATACTATCTCACATGCTGCAACAGCAGCACCTCTATACTCAACCTCTGTACTCGAAAAGCAACAGTAGATTGCTTTTTGCTGCTCCAAGTAACTGGTGCACTACCAAGAGAGAATATGTATCCACTGGTAGATCTTCTATCAGACATACTACGAGCCCAATCTGCATGTGTGTATCCAAACACATGTACATCTGTACCTGTCTCACAGAAAATTCCATAATGTAATGTGGACTTCACATATCTCAATATGTGTCTGACTGCATCCAAATGTAGCTTTCTAGGTACTTGCATAAACTGACTCACAAGACCAACAGCGTAGCTCAAGTCTGGCCTTGTAATGGTCATGTAGATCAAACTCCCCACTATCCTCTTGAACATAGTAGGGTCTTCTATCTCATCCCCAACATCAGCACTCAACTTTACATTCTGCTCCAACGGGACTGAAAGTGGTTTGCATGCTGTCATACCATACATGGACAACATATCCAAGCCATATTGTCTTTGGGACAGCCATATACCATCATCACATCTGATCATCTCAATGCCAAGGAAGTACCTTAGCTCACCTAAATCCTTCATCTCAAACTTCATCTTTAAGAAGTCCTTGACTTCAGCAATCCCACTATCACTATCACCTATAATAATCAAGTCATCCACATAGATGACTATGATGACCAAACCTGCATCTCCCTTTCGCACATAAAGTGAGTGATCAGGATCAGAAACATAAAAGCCAATATTGGCAAGATACTCTTTGATCTTGTCAGAACATGCTCTAGGTGCTTCCTTGAGCCCATAGAGTACCTTCTTTAGCCTGCACACATACGTGGGATACTCTAAATCTTCATAACCTACTGGCTAATCCATATACACTTCTTCCTGCAAATCACCATGCAAGAAGGCATTCTTCACATCCATTTGCTACAACCTCCAACCTTTGGTTGCTGCCAAAGCAATCACACATCTGACAGTTGCCATCCTAGCAATTGGACTAAAGGTTTCATCATAATCTATGGCATATGTCTAGGCATAGCCTTTTGCAACCAACCTAGCTTTATATCTACTAATAGAACCATCTGCATTGTGCTTAATCTTATAAACCCACTTACATCCAATAGCTTTCTTGCCCTTTGGCAATGATACTAGATCCCAAGTCTTATTGGCCTCTAATGCAACCATCTCCTCATCCATTGCTGCATCTCAATGAGCATGACCAACAGCCTCCTCAAAACATGTGGGCTCAATATCCTCAACTAGTTTCACCATATAAGCATAATGGTGAGCTGCATAACCTTCAAAACCAAATCTTTTAACAAAGTATCTGACCTTGCTAGATCTACGTACCACCGGATCACTCAATGGAGCCTTTACATTACTATGAGCTCTCTGTACACGTGGTGTCTTGACAGAAGGAATACCAAGCTCATCATCCAAGCTCTCTGAGCCACTGGAGTCTCCATCAAGAACTGCATCAATGCCATCTGACACTTTATTCATTCCTTTGTCTTTACTTGTAGTGCTACTAGATGCACGTGAAGATGTAGAGGTACTCCTTAGTCTCCCAGACCAAGGACTACCAGATGATGTCTCTGGTCCACTAAGAGTTCGTGATTCTTGCTTTTCAACCTGCACATGAGTGTCATGATCATCATCATCATCCAATGCATCACCACTAGATGCATACCAACTACTCATTTCATCAAAGATGACATCCCTGCTCACTCTAAACTTACATGTGACAAGGTTATAACAGCGATACCCTTTCTGCTCTAAAGAGTATCCAATAAAGACACATTTTTCTGCCTTTGGATCAAGCTTCTTCCGTAGCTCATCTGGCACATGAACATATGCAGCGCATCCAAATACCTTCAAGTGTGATAAATCACACTTCTTGCCAGTAAATCATTCTTCAGGAGTCATCCCATGAACTGCAGCTGTGGGAGTTCTATTCATAATGTAGACAGCAATATGGACAGCCTCAGACCAAAAATGTTTGGGCATATTCTTTTCAGTCATTAATGCACGTGCAACTTCTGCAATATGCATGTTTTTTCTTTCTGCAACACCATTTTGCTGTGGGGTATACCTACATGTGAATTGTCTCTTTATCCCATGAGACCTTAGAAAATCACTGAACTCATTTGAGAGATACTCTCCCCCTCCATCTGACCTCAAGCACTTTACTTTCAAGCATGTTTCTCTTTCAACTGCAGCCTTGAAAGTTCTAAAGTGCTCAAACGCTTTACTCTTTTCCTTCATAAAATATACCCACAACTTTCTAAAACAATCATCAATGAATGTGACAAAGTATAAACTGCCTCCAAGAGATACATTTTGTGTAGGCCCCCAAATGTCTATATGCATAACATCAAGGATATTTCTGCTTACATCTCTGTCATGTGAAAAGGGTTGCCTTGACTGCTTACCAAACTAACATGCTTCGCATACCTTATGAAATGCTGCAACTCTAAATGTAGGCAAACCTGTAACAAACCCTTTGGACTGCATTAATTTTAGCCTTTGTACATTTGCATGTCCAATGTGTTTGTGCCAAATTTCAATATCTGCAACAACATCTTTTCCTTTAGCATACATAGCAGTATTTATAGTAGGAATTCCAGCATCCAGAGTAAACATACGTCCAACTCTACTTCCCTTTGCTACCAACCTGCACTTGTCATTGAAGTCTTCTACAAAGCAGCCCTTTGCATTAAATCTGACTTGCAGCCCTTGCTCTACCATCTGACCAAATGACACCAAGTTGTTTGTAATAGATGGCACATGTAATACATCTGAAAGACTCTTTGTCTTACCATCATGCAATGATGAGGGAACTTTTCCAATGTGTGAAATTGGGTGGCATGAATCATCACCCATCTGCATATAACCTGCATTTTGCAAATCCTATATCTCTCCAAACTATTTTGCATGGCTGGTCATATGGTTGGATGCACCTGTATCAACATACCAAACATCATCATGTGTTCCCTTTCCTGTAACAGCATTCAGCATATGCTGCATAACAAACAGACGTTCATTTTTGTCTTCATTCTGTCGTGAAGACGATGCATAGTTTCCTTGCTGCAACTTACCACTGCGAATATTATCTTTCTTAGCATAACATTGGGCTGCAATATGACCTGTTTTGCCATAGTAGTGACACACAATACCAAAGTTATTAGAACCTCTGTTTTGCCATCCACCTCTTCCTCTAAAGCTCCCCCTGTCTCTAAAGTTACAATGACCTCCTAAAACCTGCATATCGCCAAATTGCTGATTCAATCTGTTTTGCTGATTGTCACTATCACGACCTGTACCATGGCCTCTTGAAGAGAACCTACCACGTCTCCTTCCTAAAGTGGAGTTAAAAGCTTGGACCTGCTCACCACTTCTTTCAGATGTCTCACTCTGCATGCTGATCTCTTCAGTCATCATAAGGGAGACCAACTCATCGAAATCTGGAAATGGCTTTCTGACATATACAGAAGTTACAAAAGACTTCCAAGCCTTTTTATTGTTAAGTCCACCCAAGGTAGATGACACCAAATCATCATCATTGGGCATTGCATCAATCGCTGCCAAGGCATCTGCAATGCTCCTTACCTTCAGTACATACTCATTGATAGACATATTTCCTTTCTTCAATGTATTCAACTCTTGCTTGAGTTGAATCTTTTGTGACTTTGTATTTACGGAAAACATACTTTCAAGTATGGTCCAATATACATATGAATTCTCTGCATTTCTGATATGTCCCAGCATATTATTGTCAATTACTGTAGATAGCCAATACGTGACCTTTTTGTCTTTTGCATTCCATTCCTTCCGTGCCTTTGTCTCTTCTAGAGTTGGAGGATCACTCACCTCCGACTCTTTTTCTTCACCTGACACAAACTCGTAGAGGCCTTTTCCAATAAGGACGTTCGTGACACGGAACTTCCATGAAGGGTAGTTGTTCTTGTCTTGCTTCTCAATGATGGAGTTTCCATTGTTCTCTACCATTATCACAAAACTAATATCAAACAGCAAGAAAAATCTTCTACAACCCTCGACCTGTAGTGCACAGCAATACACTAGACAACCTCTTTCACTGTCTGCTCAACAATACATGCAATCTGCAAAGATAAACCTTGTGTTTCTTCGCTGGTAAACACCTTTCAACTTACATATCTGAAATTTGTAACATGTGCAACTTTATATGGCAGACACAACTAAAATTGTAGGGTATCTTGAACTCCTGTCCGCAATCTTGCGGCTCCAAAACGGGGCCTAAAATAACCTCAGATGGCCAAAATAGTAGCTCTTCGCACACCCCAAATCTCACTGCAATATGAGATTTTTGCTCTGCCTTGCTTCTGGTGCCTCCACAGGCACTCTCCAAGAGAAAGAGTGGAAGAATGGGAGAGCTTCTTACCCGTGGCTTGCTTGCTCAAACCTTGCTTCTTCTCCTTCACTTCAGCCTTCGAAATCAATCTCTCTCAGTGGCGCGGCTATGATACCATGTCAAGAATCGCGTGATGGGGGGACTTGCTCAAGATGCTGCGCCAAACACACATAGAATGCACAAGGAGAAGCTCACTCAAGAGACAAGAAGAGAGATTGATGCCAAAAACGTTTTCTTTCTAGTTTCTTCTTTTTCTTCCACACTCTTTACAATGTACACAAAGTATAGATAAGATACAACATAAAGGAAAGTCGCCTACTAAGTCAAACAATGCATAGCCGACTACACTAGTTGAATGGCGCTATAACAATGCCAGCTATAAATAGGTGTAACAACCTGAATATAATAAGTAATGAGTCAGTGGCCATGTGAGAGTCATAATGACCACCGATGTGCTAAGTGTAGATGTGTGGACCCATCTAACTAGGCAGTCTATCATTAATGTCCGCATGTGTTGAGCTTGTCATCTCAACAATCTTTCCATTGGACGAGGCATTCTCTCAAGGTCCTGGATCTCAGTTATTTCTCCTTAACATCCAAGATTGTGTCAGGTCGTAGCTCAAGGACTCCTTGGCTAGGCATTACAACTTGTTGGTCATCAAGTACATGGCTAGGATTAGGTACATACTTCTTCAATAGGATGATATGGAATACATTATGAACCTTTAGGTTCTCAAGGAGTTGCAGTCTATAAGCATTGGGTCCTAGGCACTTGAGGATCTTGTATGGTCCACAATACCTTGGACTTAACTTCTTGCAATCTCCTAAGGATAGGGAAATCTTCTTTGGCCGTACACGAATGAAGACCATGTCTCCTTCCTCAAAGGTTCTATCTTGACGCTTCAAATCCGTGTATGCCTTCTGTCTATCATTGGCATCTTGGATGTCCTGTCTTATTGACTTCATTTGGTCATCCATCTCTTCCAACATCTTCCTTGAAGCTTCAACCCTCAAGGTTGGATCTGAGAAGTTTAGGGGACTTTGACAGTCATGCCCATACAATGCTTGAAAAGGGGTCATTTGAATGCTTTGTTGGTAAGAAGCATTGTAGGCAAATTCAACCAGTGGCAAGTATTGAATCCACCTTTTTGGTTCACGGCAGGAGTATGCCCTTAGCATATCCTCAATGACTTGATTGAATCGCTCTGTTTGGCCATCAGTTTGGGAATGGTAAGTTGTACTAAAACAGAGTTGAGTTCCAATGGCTTCAAAGATAGCTCTCCAGAAGTGAGATGTGAAGAGAGAATCACGATCACTAATGATTCTTCCGGGAGACCCATGTAGCTTGAATATCTCCTTGATAAACAACATTGCAATGTCTAAGGCTTTATAGTTTGTCTTAACAGGAATAAGGTGTGCAACCTTAGTAAGCATGTCAACCATAACCATGATGGAGTTGTATCCTCCCTGAACTTGGGGTAGGCTAACAACAAAGTCCATATTGATGAATTTCCATTTCATTTGGGGAATGCCAAGTGGTTGCCACTTTCCTGGCATTTTGACATGTTCGGCTTTGATACGTTGACAAGACAAACACTCAATGACATATTTGAGGACATCACCTTTAAGCCTCTACCAATAGTAGCTCTTCCTAACTGCATTGAGAGTCTTGGCATAACAAGGATGTCCTGAGAAAGGGGAATCATGAGCTTTCCATAGTATCTTCTGCTAGAGTGACTGGCTTGCTGGTATACATAATCTTGTTCTATAGTAGAAAATTCCACTACTGATGATAGAGAATTCATGATACTTAGCTCGTAGCTTTTGGTCCTGTTCCTTGATAGGGATCTCCCTTAGCATCTTTTGATAGGTTGGATCATGGCATGCTTATTCTCTAGCTATTTCAAGTATTGGGTTGTTTGGCATGGATACCTTTGTGGCTAGAGATCTAGCTGTTGATGGATTTTGCAAGATTAGAGAATTAAGGAACGCCTTGTGACTGAGTGCATCGGCAACTACATTCTCCTTTCCAGGTTGGTATTCGATTTCAAAATCATACTCCTCTAGCACTTCAATCCACCAACTTTGCCTCATTTTGAGCTCGTTCTGGATAAAGATCCACTTGAGACTTTTGTGATCCGTGAGTAGAGTAAACTTGATACTCAATAGGTAGTGTCTCCAAAGCTTTAGAACATGGATAACAGCTAACAGCTCTAGATCATGTGTAGCATAATTCTTCTCATGGCTCTTCAGTTTCCTTGAAGAGAATGCTACAGGATGACCTTCTTGCATGAGCAAACATCCTAAGGCAAGCGTGCTAGCATCAGTTATTCGAACTCCTTACTGAGGTCCGGAAGTTTCAGGATAGGTTTTGATACCAAAATTTGCTTTAATATATCAAAGCTAGATTGTTCGGCAGTAGCTGACCATGCAATGGATATTTGCTTCTTCAGTAGATCCATCAGAGGTGCTGCAATCAAAGCATAGTTTTTTATAAAGACTATATACCATCCTATCAATCCAAGAAAACTGCGTATTTCTTTGACAGTTGTTGGTATTGGTCATTCTAGAACATCTCTGAATTTGGCCGGATCCACTAAGATTCCTTCCGCTATTACGATGAATCCCAAATATTCAATCTGACGTTTAAAGAATGCACACTTCTTCATCTTACCATAGAGCTTGTGTGCCCTCATTGTCTCAAGGACAATCGGTTTAGTTGGGATTCATGATCTTCTTCTTGTTTGGAATAGAATAGGGTATCGTCAAAGAAGACAAGTATAAAGTCATCAAGATATGGCCTAAAGATATCCTACATTAACCTGTTGAAGGTGGCAGGTGCATTCGTAAGCCCGAATGACATGACTAGGAAATCAAAGTGTCCATATCTTGTGTTGAAGGCCGTCTTTGGAATATCTTCTTCCTTGATCCTTATCTGATAGTAACCAGACCTGAGATCAATCTTGGAGAAGATCTTCGCACCCTGAAGATGATCAAGAAGCTCATCTATTCTAGGAATAGGGTACTTGTTCTTAACAGTTGATTGATTCAACCCTCTGTAATCAATACACAGTCAAAGCATTTCATCTTTCTTTTTCTGGAACAGCACTAGAGCTCCTCATGGTGAACTGCTAGGATGGATGTAGCCCTGATCTAACAGTTTCTTGAGTTGCTCCTTTAGCTCCATTGCTTCTGGGATGGACATCCTATAAGGCCTCTTTGCAATTGGCGCAGCTCCTAGCACTAGCTTGATCTCATGATCCACTTCTCTTTGAGGCAAGAGTTCTGTCAGCTCTTAAGGAAATATGTCCGCGTACTCCTTTAGCCATGAAGGTTCTTCACTAGAATCCTACTTTTGATCTAGCTTATTAAGCTTAATCAAGTAAATAGGTAGTCCCTTTCTAACTCCCTTTATAGTCTGAGATGCTTTAGCCAATTGAATTTTCGACTTTCCAGCCTCTCCTTGAGTGGTAACCAATTCCCCTTTAGAGTTTCGAAAGGACACTTGGCCCTTTCCAAAATGAATGTGGGCATCATTAGGTTTAAGCCAATCCATTCCGAGTAAACACTCATGGATACCTAGGTTCATGACCCTGAACTTGACCGAAGTTGACTTTCCTCTCAGAAAGAATTCCACCTTAGCAGTTTGCTTGATACAAGTGACCTCACGACCATTTGCTAATTCCACAAGCAAGGTAGGTGCTTCTACTATTGCTATTCCTAATCTTCTTGCACAAGCTGGTGAGATAAACGAATGTGTACTGCCACAATCAATCAAGGTTTTTAAACCTTTACCTTGATAGTCTGATAGTGTCTGAATCATCGAAAACTGGCAATTCGGGCCTTTCTTGTGAAGAGTGGCATGGACTGTTTCCCTCTCAAACTCTGCTTCCATGGTCAAGTCTTCCTCTTCGCCTATTTCCATGTTGGTAACACAAGTGGTTCTCCCTCTGCCTTGGGTGGCGGCTCCCTGACCATGGCCAGTTCCTTGGAAAGGTGCTTGATGATGTCCTCTGCCAAGCTTGGGACATTGCCTTTTGAAATGACCGGGCTCGTTGCAGTGGAAACAATGGAGATTTTGGCCATTGCTTTGGGTAGGGACAAAGTTGTTGACATTATTGGTCCTTGCTTTCTTTCTTTGTCCTCGGTTTTGACCTTGAACTCTCTTCACTTGGGGCCTATATGCTCCTCTTTTCTAGTCATTATAAGACCAAGTTTTGTCTCTTCTTGGCCTAGCTTGCACCTCTTGAATTATGGGCGCAGCTCGAATGAGTGCGTCCTATAGATCTGTTGGGCATATAGATTCGAGGCAGGTATTCATTGGTGGGTTTAAACTGGCACAAAATTTTGACACCTGCTGTGTCATATCCATCTATGGCGCATACTTCAGAAGTGAGATGAATTTTGAGTAGTATGCGTGAAGAGTGAGACCCAGCTGTTTCAGCTTGTAGAACTCATTCATTTTCTGCGTGCGATACGCAGGTGGTAAGCATCTTCCTTGCAAAGCTTTCTTCAAATTTTCCTAGGTAATGGATCCTTCCGAGATCCCTTGATCTTTGCACTATTGCTTCCACCAAAGCCTGGCTTCGCCGGTGAGCTTTAGCTTGGCGAGCATAGCCTGGTTGGCAGGTGCAGTACCGACCGCTTCAAAGTAATCTTCCATGGACTCTATCCAAATCTCAACATCCGCTTGGATAGTCCTACCTTTCCCGTCAAATTCTGGCGGCTTGATCTGCTTGAGAAGAAACTTCTTCTCCTAGATCATGGCCGTACTTGATGTAGGGGCGGACTGGGAATTTGTACCTGGGGTTGTGCCTGGATAGAGGATTCTTAATGTTATAAATCGCTAATCATTATGATTTATATTTCATACCCAATTCAGCCTATCAACCAAGAAACCTAGCCACTTAACTTTTTATCAATTCTCATAGACAAGACAGACATTGATAAAAAGAAGTCTTATTCCATTTATATAGGCATAGCCCTTTTTGAATACAATAATTCCTAAGATAATAGAGCAACCATTACATTAGTTCGGGGAGAATAATGTTGTGTTAGATTTAGCTACAGAAACTGGATAATAGTATGGTTTTGGGTCATGGATCTTCAGGAATCGATAAGTCATCGGAAGATTCGGGTATCCTTTCCTTTGGTACCCATGTTGCTTGTAGCATCCCAACACCTTGATCCTGTCGGCGGGGATTATGTGGGTCACTTCCTCGTATACATATGAGTTCAGATCGACCCTCTGACCTTCGACATGTAAAGTTGTGTTTACGAGAGCTTCAACAAAAATGAATAGCTTCACGATCTTCAGGTCCTCCAACCACTTAATCCTCTTTAGGTTGGTTCGAAGGTATGCAAACCAGTGGGCAGCTATGTAGTAGATTTCTGAGTCACCCGTCCACATCTGTTCCATGTACAAAGGAGATGGATTATAAATACGGTCTAGGATGTTCATGATATCAATCCATTGTTGATAATTCGAGGAAGGCATCACGGTCATAAACATGACTCAGAACACTAAGAACCTGTTCCACGCTTCATAATTCTGCAAGACAGCATCGAAAGTAAGGAAATGTTCTTAATAGCAACATTTTCTTTACTACTTCTTATTAAGATTTCCTATAAAAACAAATCCTTCATTGGTTCGCTCTAATACCAACTGTAACGCGTCCACCTGTTTCTTCCAGGACACGTCTTAGCAGTCCATCAGAAAGAGAGTCTAGAAATCTCCGCTCGGCACTCCCATGGAATGTTATGGGGTTTGCGATCTAGGACTTTCCACGTTTGCCATGTAGTGGAAGTATTCCGGCCATTCCCACTAAGGACCGACCTGAATCAGGGTTTTCCCTAATGGTCATTTCCCTAAATGGCAACTAGTGTCGAACCCCAAGCGAAATAGTTTACGCAGAAATGCCAGGGATGAAGCGGATTCATGCTAGACTTGGTTCAAGGAGAATGGGAAACGCGAGGGATGCAAGGTTTGACCTCTCTGCCCATAAGGCATAGTCCCATTCCGTTCCCCTAAAATAGCATAAATCAGGATTTTTGTAACTTAGACTCTAGGTCAATGCCCTTGTTGTTCATTTCCTTTGAGAAGATCTCCTTACTGTCCATTACGATTGAGAAAAGTTCCCGGCCAATCGGGACCACCCATCTGTAGGACGGACCCATGGCCACATCCACCGCACTTTCCTCAAGGTTGCTTTAGTTGTCTAATTACCTACCACATTTAGTTGGACATGCATCAAGCAGCTTCCTTAATTATCCCGTTAAACACTGGTTCCTTCAAGTAATCTTAGCACTTGACATAGAAAAAAAATGTGAAGCAAGTTCCTTTTCAACAGGTTATCCTATTTATCTTTGGAATACATCCATAAAGTCCAGCCCGTAGGCTAATCCATGATCAGCTCGAAGGCTAATCCATAATCTGCCCGAAGGCTATCCATAATCTGCCCGAAGGCTATCCAGCAATCCACAGGGATTACTAATCCAAGATTCTGCCCGTAGACTAGTATGCAGGCCTCGAGATCCAATCCCAAGTCACGTTGGCCTCTTGTGCAGGGCCCGAAAGGCGAGGGATTTACGGCCAGAGCCCCCCTTGGCACCCAAGCATCCTCCTACTCCAAGTAGCACCCAACGGAGAGACCTCACGTGGCGGGTTTGGTCCACGTTCTCGGCGCGGCTAACAACCCCCTTGGTTAGGGTTAGGCAGACAGTCGGGGGTAACTGAAGCTGCCTCTCCCTTCACGCCTTCATCATAAAGTCCAGCCCGCAGGCTAATCCATGATCCGCCCGAAGGCTATCCATAATCTGCCCGAAGGCTATCCAGCAATCCACAGGGATTACTAATCCAAGATTCTGCCCATAGACTAGTATGAGGGCCTCGAGATCCAATCCCAAGTCACGTTGGTCTCTTGTGCAGGGCCCGAAAGGCGAGGGATTTACGGCCAGAGCCCCCCTTGGCACCCAAGCATCCTCCTGCTCCAAGTAGCACCCAATGGAGAGACCTCACGTGGCGGGTTTGGTCCACGTTCTCGGCGCGGCTAACAACCCCCTTGGTTAGGGTTAGGCAGACAGTCGGGGATAACTGAAGCTGCCTCTCCCTTCAGGCCTTCAACCTGAAGCATTAAATATCTTTCCATCCTTCAGTTCCTTGAGCAAACAATGCAAACAGTTCTTTCTAAATTGTTACAAGCACAATCAATTTCAGTGGTCGTTTATGTGGGCAAATGCTAAGGAAATAACCTTCTCTCCAAATGCATTGTGGAATTTGGCTTATCGAAGGCCTTAGGGTTTGGAGCTTGGGCCTTCTTTCTTTCGGAAAAAGAGGGTGTTTGTGAAAGGGTTATTGTGAATGGGCCTTACGGAAATGAAGGCTTTAGAGTTCTTCTTCTTCTTCTCATAAAATTCTGGGGCTAGGAATGGTTTAATGGGGGCCTTGCGTGAAAGGGAGGCCTATGAACTTCTTCTTCCTCTCATAGAAATCCCGTGGGGGGAATCTAGTGGGAAGGGGGTTTAAGGAAGCCCCCCCTTAGAAGCTTCTAAAAAAGAAGCTTCTAGTAAGCCTCTGGCTGTCACAGCAGCCACGTGGAAGGGAAGGATGGCAATGATGTGGAAGAGGGAGGGTAGTAATGATGTCGAGTGGGGAGGAATTGATTGTCAAGGAGATGGCGGCGGTTGTCAGCCCGGCTCGGTGGCCCTTCATGACTAGCAGTGGCTCTTCTGCAATGTGGTGGTGACTCTTCTGCAGCATGGCAGTGGCCTCACAACTTCTCTCTAATCCACGCAGCTTCTCAGCTTCAGCACAGCGACCACCTCCTCTCTCACAACTGTCCTCTTGCAGCCTTACATAGCCTCCCTCTCTTCCACCCACTAAGGGGGTGGGTTTTTATAGTCCAAGGGGGAGAGGGGACCTCCCCCCACGTGGCCCTTTGCATGGCTCTCTTCCCTGCCCCCCCTCATGCAGCCCCTACTAGCCCATCCCCCCACAATCCCTCTCCTCCAACCGTGCATCGACCGGGGGAGAAGGGACAATAAAAAAAATTGAAATTAATTGCACAATTATCTCTTAACCTCCTCCCAAGAGGATGTTTCCCCACGGCTATGTGGGTTTGAATCCCCGGCCTTGCTTTGCCAAGATGGAGTTCTCCATTTCTCACGTATAGTTATAGGTTAACTGTCAGCACTGACGATAATCTTTGCATGAGTTTACGGTACGCGGGAGGTTGGTTTAGTAATATTTTTTCAAACGGGAATATTACAGCCATGGGAACAAAAGGGATGTTTTCCCTAGTAAATGTTATTAGGCTGGATGCTTCAGCTGTGGATGATTTCCTAAAGGGATAATTAAGGAAGGATGGTGCTAGCTACCCCCACGAATTGCCAAACCCTAACTAAGAGGGTCATGAATCCGCACCAGGAATGTGGACTGAACCCATTGCGAGAGGCCTCTCCGTGGACATTACTTGGCATAGGAGGACGCTTGGGTGCCAGGGGGGCTCTAGCCGTAAATCCCAATGCCTCCGGACCCTACACAAGTGTTCTACGTGACTTGAGATGGGATCTAGAGGCCTTGATACTAGTTACAAGGAAAAATTTTGGTAGGATAAACCTTCGGACTTTTATTTTTGGAATACGGAAGGATTATTTTTGCGGAGGCAGAAAGGGACACTTAATTATCCTGTATGGGTGGGAGACAAACATTAATATGAAGATAAGTTAAGGAAGTGATTGATCTTGTTATCTTGTCTTCATGTCAGTGCCCTAAATTACGTAAAGGAACCTCTGTTTAATAGGTTAATTAAGAATGCTGCTTTTATGTGTCAAACATAATGTGGAGATAACTAAAACAACCCCCGAGGAAAGCGTGGTGGATGTGACCGTCGGGTCCATCCTACGGTAGGGTGGTCTCGGTTAGCCGAGAGCTTTCCTCAATGGAATTTATTTGATGCGAACATTAGTTAGACAAGGACCTTAGAACTTGTAAGTTGAAACCCTGATTCATATCGTTTTAGGGGACCGGAATGGGACTATGCCCTATGGGCAGAGAGGTCAAGCGATGCCTCCCTCTCATTTCCTATTCTCTTTGAACCAAGTGCAGTATGAGTCTTGGGTCCAATTGTATCTACGCAAGTGGAGCGGCTGTCGACCGACGCTAGAAGGCTATTAGGAAGGCTTGACTACTAGGAACCCGAACTTCAGGTCGCGATCCTAGTGGGAACGGCTGGATAAGTTCCGTTGTGAGGCAAACTCGAGAGACCCTAGTTGGCAAACCCCGTGTCATTCCTTAGGAGTGCCAGGCGGCATCTTCTAGATTGATGGGCTGCTAAGACATGTCCCGCAATTTGAGGGGCGGGCACGTTACACACCAACTAGGGTTTAGACACCGAGTCACACTAACTGGGGTATATAAGGTGTAAGAGCCCTTGATTAGGCCAACCAATTATTATCAAGATCATACACTTCACCTTTATCTCCAGCTTCCATGGCTTCCTCCTCCCTTCTCTCCTCTTTTCTCTCTTTCTCTCTTCTCTTCTAGTCTTCTCCCTTCTTCTTCTTGCTCTCTTTCTCTCTCTTTAGCTCTTTTTCTCTCTCCTCTCTCCTCTCTCCTCTCAGTTTTTTTCATTACAAGTGGTATCAGAGCTTCAATCTTTGGTCCTTTTCTCCTTTCCCTTTCTTCCCTTTGAAATCCCAAAAACCATAGTTACTCAGCTTACAAGTATAGGTACAACAAGAAGGGCTACAGTTAACTTTATCTTTTTAGAGTAAGCAAGAGCTATGGCTGGAGACTTAGACATATCTGGAGGTAAAATGATTAAAATAGTAGGTCGCCACTTCTTTTCATGCAGATTTTAGGGGTCCCATTCCAAGTTTAGAGTCCTAGAAGTTGGAAGAGGGAAAAACCTTAGTTACTTTTTGCTCCAGCCCTCTCTCTCTCTTCTCTTGCAAGTTGCCAGCTGCAAAAAACCCCAAGATCTAGTCTGAGGATGCTCCCCAACATCAACTAGTCAAGAAAAATCATCCTTGACTCCACCAACTATTGATCAAGTAGTGGGTTGGGGGAGTTGTTGCCCAGAAGGCGTACAGGGTAGCCCCTGCAATTTGCGACGCATTTTGTGCTGGGTACCATGCCTTCCCCCAACCCTCCTACCCTTCTCCTCTTGTTTCCCTCCCCTTCCTTGCCACTCTAGGACATTGATTCAGCATATTGCCTCACTCCCTTGGCACTCTTGCTCCCGGGACTCATTCTCCAAGTTGGACAGCAGCCACAGTTTGAACAGTTTGGGCCAGTCATGGATTCTTCAAGCTGCTGACCTAGAGAGCCCGTGAATGATTTCTCTTGTCTAGATGAAGACATGGAGTTCAACATGCATGGGAGCTTTGTGGGCAGCCATGAAATCTTCACTTGAAGCTTCCCGTCTTTGAAGCTCAAGCTCGAGACGAGAACACTGGAGCCT
The DNA here is from genome assembly GCF_053477565.2 of Lygodium microphyllum. NCBI lineage: Eukaryota > Viridiplantae > Streptophyta > Polypodiopsida > Schizaeales > Lygodiaceae > Lygodium > Lygodium microphyllum. Next base: position 36,700,254 of record NC_141151.1, read on the forward strand.
TCCTCATCAGTAGTAGCACCCGAATGCTAAAGTCTTCTTCCACGGATGCCCCAACCAATCGGACTTGATCGATGGAACACTCGAGAATCATGATTATTTATGCTTCAATGGTCTTCCCAAGATTTAAAGAGGTATGCCAATCTAATATTAATCTCTCAATTTAGCCACTTTTTGATCTTAATCCTTGTTGGAGAGATTCAAGATTGCATAGGTTTAATAGCTCAATCCTCTTTGTATGCATGCATCATACCTCTTCCTGATATTTATTGTAATGGCTAACATTAACTCCCATTTGGTATTGTGATCTTAGATGATCCCAAAATGAATAATAACCATTGTAAATTGGGTAAGTAACAGCTAGTGAGTCACTGGACCGCCAAGGTAACCCCTACCCCCAACCCTCATGAAAATGCCAAATGTCTCCTTTCCAATGCATCTCATGTTGATTACTTAATAAAAATCATTTCCATGTATATTTCAGCTAAGGAAAAAGGCCGATGCCAGGCGAGGTGGTAAGACAAAAGAGAGGTGACCCTCCCTTACCACTTAAGACCCTGAAGAGGTGACCCTCCCTTACCACTTAAGACCCTGAAGGGGTGCACAACCTGGCCCGAGGGGAACTTTTCCCACCTCCCAGTGATCTAGAGCCTGATACTTGTATGCATGTGCAAGTAATTCCATGAGCTTCACTCCCCCTGATCCAATGATCCCTCTTGGTGGACACCCCATAATGCTAATGGCACCCATGTATGACACTTAAAGTGCATGTAGTCAAAAGAGATGTATGGCAGTTAATGTACTTATGCATTAATGGCAAGGCCAATGGGTATGCAATGATGCTTGGAATCATGATCAATATGCTTAGTATGCTATTGATGTTGCTGATCAGGCCCCTTGGACTATGCTCTATCCATGTAAGGCTTTGGCAATAAGGGACATGCAGTGTTTTGGTCATAGTCCAGTAGCACAGTCACAAGGATCTTATTGCAGAAAACTCTATTTTGAATCTAGCAATGAACCCTCTAGCTCACCTCAAAGAGAGCTTTGTCCCCTCCAGTTTGAATCAAAAACCTCCCCAATCCAAGCTACGATTTGAAAGTCATGCCCATTTTTTTGCACTAGGATTAGTGTGGACAGAGCTCTAGGACAAGCAAAGTAAATCCATTACAAAAAATTCTGATAATTTTTTTTCACAAAACTTAATAGCTCACCTCAAAGAGGACTTTGTCCCCTCCGACTTGAGCCAAAAACCTCCTCAATCGGAGTTTCCTACAAAGAGTTACTCCCCTTTTACTGACAGCAGGTCCTGTGAACTGCATCCAAATGGTTGGCCAGAACGGCAAAAGCAAGGCCCAAGAGGAACTCTAGAGGGAGATTAGAGACTCCCAAACCTCCATGAATGAGGAACCAATCTTGGCATAGGATTACTAGGATGACATACAGGAGAAAATGCCTGAAACAGACCCTTACACCCTTCTCAATCACACCCTCTATCAGCATGAGCTTCGTCATATGGAACAACATAATGATATGGTCACCAACCACCGCCAAATGATGTCTAAGTTTGATGAAGTGATCAAACACATGGCCCTCTCAAAATTAAAGACTCAATAGACCTTGAAGCAGCTCACTACTCTTGTTGCTCAATTAGAGACCGCTTCATCCCAAGAGAAGACCAATGACTCTAGGCATGAGTCTAGACGTCCTCCACATCAGGAACCATTGCATGGTCCACAGGGTAAACTTGGCGCTAAGGTAATCTCCCCTTCTACCTATACGAGATTGGTGAACCCTCTCATGTGCATGATGAGCCCCTATTGAATTCCCCTGTCCACCATGTAGCCAACATCTATTCGAGGCCTTCTCCCACCCTTGGTCGAATTTCCCCTGCTCTCCCTAGGAGCCCCCATGCACCCCATATGAATTAGCCCCATCAAGGACAATATGGTACAAATGGCCAGCTTGGCAATCATGGACATCATGGTTATAATAGACAGCATGGGCTTAATGCATCACATGGGATGTATGGACAGCAAGGCATGTATAGCCACCACGGGATGTATGGATAGTAAGGATTTCATGGGCAGCATGGCCCTAATGATCTCCATGACAAGGCCATCCTAACAAAGTACAATGGGCAATCCCCCTCACCATCTGACTTGGAGGCATGGACGTCCAAGTTGGAGTCCTAGTTCAATATCTACCCTTGGACTTACGATCAAAATGCTTTTTGCTTCTCTCCACTTGGAAGGATTTTCCCACACATGGTGGCACTATATCAATCGAGAGAAGCAGCAATTTATTGACTGGGAAGATTTTAAAATGCATATGGTCCAAGTTTATGTGGTCCCTTTGAAAAAAGAGCGGTTGGCAAGACAATCATAGACTATTGGCCAACGTAACCTCATTGTATGTGAATACACAAATTAGTTCATGAACTTGACCATGTATATGGAGAGCATTAGCGATGATGCTAAATTCCACAAGTATATCTATGGGTTGGAATCAATCCTATCAGCAGATGTCATGGCCCAAAAACTTACCACATTGTTTGATGCAATTGAACTAGCTGAGAGATATGCAAGAAAGTACTATAAGAATAAATATTTTCAGCCAGGTGTTGGACAGCCCCGCACTCTTTCACGATCAGCCCTACACAGAGGTGATTTTGGAGGCATTTCTATGCCCAATAACAACCCCAAGATATCCACTTAACCCACCTTCCATGATGAAAGAAAAATGGGCACTTTTGGGATAACATTGGGCTCTAATGCTGAGAATAAGTATGCTGAAAATAAACAGTCCACTACACCACCTTCCCATGGATCCAGTAGCCAATGATTCATCTCCCTAGATGTTGTGGAGGAACAAAAGGAAAAGGGCCTATGCTTTAAGTGTGGAGATAAGTACACTACCGATCATGCCTCCAAATGCCCATACAAGATAGCCAAGGTCAAAGTCCATAGCATGTATGTCATGGAAGATTGGCACAATGATGAGGATGACCTCCCCCTGACTAGGCTAAGCTTATAGAGGATGTTGATCATGAGCAGTTCTATGACCGAGAGGATGGGTTTCCCTTTAACCTAGGTAGTGATCCACCACGAATACTTGATTTGACATCCCACCCACCTACCACTTCCCTTTGCTTGATCTCTTTGGATGCTTGGACAAGTTCCCACTGTCCCAACACCCTTCACATTCAAGGCAGTATCAATGGAAAGCATGTTTTTATCCTTGTGGACAGTGGAAGCACTCATAGTTTTGTCAATAAATCACCCATTGATCAGTTGAAATGCACCCTTATGACATTACACCATCCCTTGAAGGTCCAAGTAGCAAATGGAGAAGAAGAAATCAGCACACATGTATGTCCTGTAGTTCCCTTATGCTTGGCTGAAAATTATGTGGCACTGGTTAACCTGATTGCCCTAGATATGGGCCCCATTGACATTGTTTTGGGCTATGATTGGCTAAAACAATTGGGGAAGATTGATATGGAATTTTCTCAACTTTATATGGAGTTTATGATGCATGGATAGCCTATTCACCTAGAGGGAGTTCAAGATCATGCTGATTTTCAGCTCATTACAGCAAAGCAACTCAAATGGGAGTTTATATCTTCATGGAAGGTGCGAATCATGAAAGGTTTCTTACGTTGCTTAAACTCTTGGAAGTTATCATTGCTAACTATATAACTTAGCAAGGAAAAGATTGCTTATTTGGCATGAGTTTTGTTCGCAAGGAAAAATGAAGATTAATTGAATTTACCTAACCTCAAATCAATAAAGTTTAGGATTGAAAAATCAATTGACACATAGATAACAAATCATGCGGAGGTGATCTCGATATTACCTTCTAAAAGATAATCAAATTAATATAAACTTAGAAATACCTATGCTACAAAATATTAATTGGGAATTATTTAAAATCCAAGAAACATTTATACCTTAAATACTTGCCCACATTCCCTGATTGTAGGGTCAGTAAATCGTAAACATAAAAGAACTAGGGTTTGTCCCTGAGTTTCTTAAAGGAAATAATAAAAGCTAGGAAACCCTAGGTCTGAACGTGGTGTCTGCATGCAATCTCTCCCCCTCCACCTCTCCTATTTCCCAACATAGCCCCCATCCTCTTCCCTCAGCCACGCTTTGACTGGGGGAAGAGGATTTTAATTTTTACTTTTGCAATACATCCAATATTATCCTAATGACCTCCTCCCAAGAGGAGATTCTTATGAACCTATGCGGGATTCTTAGTCCTTAGACTCAATTTGCTAGTGGAAAGTGTACCAATTAAAGACCGCACCATTTGTATCTTCAATGCCAGAATTGTCATGGTATGAGGCTCGTAATATTTTCAGCAGAAATATTACATTCTCTCCCCCTTGGAGGAATTGAGATGTCCTCATCTCGAGATAAACTGGGGATATTGATGGTTGAGAGTGCTTTCATCTATCCAAGTGGCATCCTCCTCAAGATAATCTTGCCACTGGACAAGGCATTCTCTCAAGGTTATGGATCTCAGTTTTCTCTCCCTAACATCTAAGATTCTGTCAAGCCGTAGCTGAAGGACTCCTTGGCTAGGCATTACAACCATGTACTTGTTGGTCATCAAGTACATGGTTAGGATTAGGTATATACTTCTTCAATAGGCTGATTTGGAATACATTATGAACCTTTAGGTTCTCAGGGACTTGCACTCTATAAGCATTAGGTCCTAGGCATTTGAGGATCCTATATGGTCCACAATACCTTGGACTTACCTTCTTGCAATCTCCTAAGGATAGGGAACTCTTCTTTGGGCATATGCGAATGAAGACCATATCTCCTTCTTCAAAGATTCTATCTTGATGCTTCAAATCTGTGCATGCCTTCTGTCTATCCTTGGTGGCTTGTATGTCTTGTCTTATTGACTTTACTTGGTCATCCATCTCTTCCAACATCTGCCTAGAAGCTTCAACCCTCAAGGTTGGATCTGAGAAGTTTAGGGGACTTTGACAGTCATGACCATACAATGCTTGAAAAGGGGTCATCTGAATGCTTTGTTGGTAAGAAGCATTGTAGGCAAATTCAACCAAAGGCAAGTATTGAATCCACCTTTTTGCTTCATGACAGCAGTGTGCCCTAAGCATATCCTCGATGACTTGATTGACTCGCTCCGTTTGGCCATCAGTTTGGGGATGGTAAGCTATACTAAAACACAGTTGAGTCCCAACAGCTTCAAAGATAGCTCTCCAGAAGTGTGATGTGAAGAGAGAATCACGATCACTAATGATTCTTCTGGGTAGCCCATGTAGCTTGAATATTTCCTTAATAAACAACCTTGCAATGTCTGAGGCTTTATAGTTAGTCTTTACTGGAATAAGGTGTGCAACCTTAGTAAGCATGTCAACCACAACCATGATGGAGTTGTATCCTCCCTGAACTTGGGGTAGGCCAACAACAAAGTCCATACTGATGAATTCCCATTTCATTTTGGGAATGTCGAGTGGTTGTAACTTCCCTGGCATTTTGACATGTTCGACTTTGATACGTTGACAAGACAAACACTCAGAGACATATTTGAGAATGTCACCTTTAAGCCTTACCCAATAGTAGCTCTTCCTAACTGCATTGAGAGTCTTGGCATAGCCAAGATGTCCTGAGAAAGGGGAATCATGAGCTTCCCACAATATCTTCTGCTTAAGTGATTGGATTTCCAATATACATACTCTCATTCTATAGTAGACAAGTCCAGTATTGATAGAGAGTTCATGATACTTGGCATGTAGCTTTTGGTCTTGGTCCTTGATAGGGATCTCCCTTAGCATCTTTTGATAGGCTGGATCATGGCATGCTTCCTCTCTAGCTAGCTCAAGTATTGTGTTGTTTGGCATGGACACCTTTGTGGCTAGAGATCTAGGTGTTGATTGGTTTTGCAAGATTAAATAATTAAGGAATGCCTTGCAACTAAGTGCATCAACAATTACATTCTCCTTTCCAGGTCAGTACTTGATTTCAAAGTCATACTCCTCCAGCACTTCAATCCATCGATGTTGCCCGTTCTAGGTAAAGATCCACTTGAAAATTTTATGATCAGTCACTAGTATAAACTTGTTACCCAACAGGTAGTGTCTCCAAAGCTTTAGGGCATGGATGATAGCTAACAGTTCTAGATCATGGGTAGCATAATTCTTCTCATGGCTCTTCGGTTTCCTTGAAGAGTATGCTACAGGATGACCTTCCTGCATGAGCACACATCCTAAGGCAAGCGTGCTAGCATCAGTTACTACCTTGAACTCCTTATTGAGGTCTGGAAGTCTTAGGATAGGTGCTAATACCAAACTTTTCTTCAATCTATCAAAGCTATTTTGTTCTGCAGTTGACCATGCAATGGATGTTTACTTCTTTAGTAAGTCTGTCAGAGGTGCTGCAATCAAAGCATAGTTTTTTATGAAGACCCTATACCATCCTGTCAATCCAAGAAAATTGCGTATTTCTTTGACAGTTGTTGATATTGGCCATTCTAGCATATCTCTGACTTTGTTTGGATCCACTGAGATTCCTTCTGTTGATACGATGAATGCTAGATATTCAATTTGACGTTTTGAAGAATGCACACTTCTTCATCTTAGCATACAGCTTGTGTGACCTCATTGTCTCAAGGACAATCCGAAGTTGGGATTCATGATCTTTCTCCTATTTGGAATAGACTAAAGTGTTGTCGAAGAAGACGAGTACGAAGTCGTCAAGATATGGCCTAAATATATCGTGCATTAACCTATTGAAGGTGACAAGTGCATTCGTAAGCCCAAATGACATAACTAGGAACTCAAAGTGTCCATATCTTGTGTTGAAGGCTGTCTTTGGGATATCTTCTTCCTTGATTCTTATCTGATAGTAACCAGACCTGAGATCAATCTTGGAGAAGATCTTTACACCCTAAAGACGATCAAGAAGCTCATCTATTCTAGGAATAGGGTACTTGTTCTTAACAGTTGATTGATTCAACCCTTTGTAATCAAAACACAGTCGAAGCATTCCATCTTTCTTTTTTTGGAATAGTACTAGAGCTCCCCATGGTGAACTACTAGAATGGATGTAGCCCTAATCTAGCAGTTGCTTGAGTTGTTACTTCAGCTCAAATTCTTCCAGAATGGACATTCTATAAGGTCTCTTTGCAATTGGCGCAGCTCTTGGCACTAGCTTGATCTCATGATCCACTTCTCTTTGAGACGGGAGCTCTTCAGGAAATACGTCCGCGTATTCCTTTAGCCATGAAGGTTCTTCACTAGACTCTTGCTTCTGATCTAACTTGTTGAGGTTAATCAAGTAGACAGGTAGTCCTTTTATGACTCCCTTTATAATTCGAGATGCTTTGGTCAATTGAATTTTTGGCTTCCTAGCCTCACCTTGAGTTGTGACCAATTCCCCTTTAGAATTCCGAAAGGAAATTTGGCCCTTTCCACATTGAATGTGGGCTTCATTAGGTTTAAGCCAATCCATTCCAAGTAGACACTCATGGATGCCTAGGCTCATGACTCTGAATTTGACTGAAGTCGCCTTTCCTCCCAAAAAGAATTCCACCTTAGTAGTTTGCTTGGTACAAGTGACCTCACGACCATTTGCTAATTCCACAAGCAAGATAGGTGCTTCTACTGTGGCTATTCCTAATCTTCTTGCACAAGAAGCTGGTGAGATAAAGGAATGTGTATTGCCACAATCAATCAAGGTTTTTAAACCTTTACCTTAATAATCTGACAGTGTCTGAATCACTGAGAACTAGTGATTCGGGCCTTTCTTGTGTAGAGTGGCATGGACTGTTGCCCTTTCAAACTCTGCTTCCATGGTCGGATATTCTTCTTCACACATTTCCCTGTTGGCAACATAGGTGGTTCTTTCTCTTCCTTGGGTAGCGGCTCCTTGGCCATGGCTCATTCCTTGGAAAGGTGCCTAGCGATGTCCTCCTCCAAGCTTGGGACATTGCCTCTTGAAATGACCGAGGTTGTTGTAGTGGAAACAACAGAGGTTTTGGCCATTGCTTTGGGTAGGGACAAAGTTGTTGACATTATTAGTCCTTGCTTTCTTTCTTTGTCCCCGATTCTAACCTTGAATTCTCTTCATTTGAGGCCTAAATGCTCCTCTATTCGGATCATTATAAGACCAAGTTTTGTTACTTCTTGGCCTAGCCTGCACTTCCTCAAGTATAGGCGCGGCTGGAATGAGTGTGTCCTGTAGATTTGATGGACGCATAGATTCAAGACAGGTATTCACTGGTGGGTTTAAACCAGCAAAAAAAAATTGACACCTGCTGTTTCATGTCCATCTGTGGCGCATACTTAAGAAATGAGACGAATTTAGAGTAGTATGCGTCAAGAGTGAGTCCCAGCTATTTTAGCTCGTAGAACTCATTCATTTTCTGTGTGCGATACGTAGGTGATAAGTATCTTCCTTGCACAGATTTCCTCAGTTTTTCCCAGGTAACGGATCCTTTTGCGATCCGTTGATCTCTGCACCATTGCTTCCACCAAAGCCTGGATTCACCGGTGAGCTTCAGCTTGGCAAGCATAGCCTTGTTGGCAGGTGTAGTACTGGTTGCTTCAAAGTAATCCTCCATAGACTCAATCCAAATTTCAGCATCTGCTTAGACAGACTTGCGTTTCCCATCAAATTCAGGCGGCTTAATCTGCTTGAGAAGAAACTTCTTCTCCTGGATTATGTCAGTACTTGATGTAGGAGGCAAACTAGGAATTTGTACCTGGGGTTGTGCTTGGATAAAGGTTTCTTAACATTATTACTCATTAATCGTTATGATTTATATTTCATATCCATTTCAACTATCAATCAAGCAATCTAGCCACTTAACTTCTTATCAATTGTCATTGCCAAAACAGACATTGATAAAAAGAAGTCTTATTCCATTTATATGGGTCTAGCCCTTTCGGAGTACAACATTTCCTGAGATGATAGAGCAATTGTTACATTTAGTTTGGGGAGAATAATGTTGTATTACATTTATCTATGGGAACTAGATAATAATATGGTTTTGGGTCATGGATCTTCACGAATCTATAAGCCACTGGAAGATTAGGGTATCCTTTCCTTTGGAACCCATTCTTCTCATAGCGCCCCAACACCTTGATCCTGTCAGCGGAGATTACATGGGTCACTTCCTCATATACATATGAGTTCACCTCAACCCTCCGACCTCGAATATGTAAAGTTGAGTTTATGTGAGCCTCCACAAAAATGAATAGCTTCACGATCTTCAGGTCTTCCAACCACTTGATCCTCTTTAGGTTGGTTTGAAGGTATGCAAACCGGTGGGCAGCTATATAGTAGATTCTTGAGTCACCCGTCCATCTTTGTTCCACATACAAAGGCAATGGATTATAAATACGCTCTAGGATGTTCATCATCTCAACCCTTTGTCGATAATCTGGGGAATGCATTGCGGTCATAAACATGACTCGAAATACTAAGAACCTGTTCCATGCTTCATAATTTTGCTTAAAAGTAAGGAAATGTTCGGAACAGTAAAATTTTCTTTACTTTTTCTTATTAAGATTTCTTAAAAACAAATCCTTCGTTGGTTCACTCTGATACCAATTGTAACGTGTCCACCTGTTTCCTTTAGGACACGTCTTAGCAGTCCATCGGGAAGGAGGTTTAGAAAGCTCCTCCCGGCACTCCCATGGGATGTCACGGGGTTTGCGATCTAGAATTTCCCATGCCTGCCACATAGCGAAAGTATTCTGGCCGTTCCCACTTAGGACCGACTGAATCAGGGTTTCCCATACTGGTCATTTCCTAAACGGCAACTAGCGTCAAACCCCGAGCGAACTACTTTATGCGGAAACGCCAGGGCCGAAGCGGATTCATGCTACACTTGGTTCAAGGAGAATGGGAAATGAGAGGGATGCAAAGCTCAACCTCTCTACCATAAGGCATAGCCCCATTTCGTTCCCCTAAAACAGCATAAATCGAGATTATTATAACTTAGACTCTAGGTCAGCACCCTTGCTGTTCATGTCCTTTGAAACAATCTTCTTGTCGTCATTTATGATTGAGAAAAGTTCTCGGCCAACCGGGACCATCCATCCGTAGGACGGACCCATGGCCACATCCCCTGCACTTTCCTCAAGTTGTTTTAGTTATCTAATTACCTACTACATTTAGTTGGACATGCAACAAGCAACTTCCTTAATTAGCCCGTTAGGCACGGATTCCTTCACTTAATCTTAGCACTTGACATAGAAAAGTGGTGTCAAACAAGTTCCTTTGTAACGAGTTATCATATTTATCTTTGGAATACATTCATAAAGCCCAAATCATAGGCTTATCCATAATCCGCCCGAAGGCTATCTAGCAATCCACAGGGATTACTAATCCAAGATTCCGCTCGTAGACTAGTATGCGGCCTTGAGATCCAATCTCGAGTCATGTTGGCCTCTTGTGCAGGGCTCGGAAGGTGAGGGATTTATAGCCAGAGCCCCCCCAGCACCCGAGCATCCTTCTACTCCAAGTAGTGCTCAACGGAGAGACCTCTTGCGGTGGGTTCGGTCCACCTTCTCGGCGCGGTTAACAACCCCCTTGGTTAGGGTCAGGCAGGCAATCGAGGGTAACTGAGGCTGCCTCTTCCTTCAGGCCTTCAACCTGAAGCATTAGATATCTTTTCATCCTTTAATTCCTTGAGCAAACAAAGCAAATAGTGCTTTTTAAAATTGCTACAAGCACAATGATTTCAAGTGGTCGTTATTTGGCCAACTGGTAAGGAGTGAAACCTTCTCTCTGAATGTGTCCAGGACTCGATCCGGGATCAATTGCAACTTGGCAAGATCCCCAAGGGTTTGTTTGTTAACCCTTATGTCTTTGGTTTAGGGCCGTACCCTATTAACCCAACTTAACCAATACCTTAAGTTCTATTAACACAAAATATGTTGCTCCAAATTATTGATTGGTCCTTTGCTTCCAAGAAAATATCTAATACCCTTTATCTTGGTTACCTTTCCCAAGAAAGGTGCTATATCAGGATGACTACTCATCCTCTTGCAAGATAAACTTGCGCAAGAATCTGCTAATCTCATTCCGAGGAATTTGACCATTCTCTTGTGGTCAAACCACAAGATCATGTAACTCTGCAACTTGTTGCACAAGCGCTGCATCTAATCCATGGGACTATTTTACCCATTGAATGACGTTTTCTAATCACGGAATCATGATTAGATAGGAAAGAGGGTTAGGGTGTCTTCATAACAATTTGTTTCTGATTGCACTAGGCCGACATTGTCCGTCCTAGGGTTCCAAATTCAAACCAAGTTTCATCTTTTTAGCGAGCCATCCTTAGGATAGAAACCCTAGATCGTTTCTTGCAAATATGTCCTATTGTCCCTACATTTCGTGAATGTGGGCATGTCTTTAGGGATACAAGAGTTTGAATCTTGGCAATAAGTGTGACTAGGTCACATCCTCAACATGCTAAACCCTAGTTAGCACTTTGGGATATGTTGCATTGATTTAACCCTTCCTAAGCGATTCCTTTGCGGTTTTAGGGGTTTAGGGTAAACCAATTTACTTGTCTACTCATGAAAATGATTACGATACCATTCTCGTAATCACATGATTCATTGCCTATATATGATTAGATTTACAAACCCTAACTTTTCTGGTTAAGATCAAAGCGTAGGTTAAGTTACGGCATAATTTCCATTGATGCATTCAGGATTTATGCTGCTAAGCTTTTAGGGTTTATGTTAAAAAAAACCATGCAGCCTTTTCCTAATTTCATTTCTGAATGAATTATTCGTATGCTGAATTTACACAACCTTTCATAACTACGTAATTGATTGAGATTTATGCCAATTTCCTAGAGATTACTCTACTTCATGCAGCCCTAGAATCATTTCCATGCCTTGCAAATTCCTACGGTTATTAGCAACCTTCTTTAATGAATCATTTTGAAGAAAAGATGTCTAATAATGCAACATGCGATTTATTCTTTCCATGCATAATCGAAGTGTACTACCATAATTTCGACTTGTAAAGATGGTGGTCATTAGTTGATCTAAATTTGTTACTTTGCAATGTATAAAAACCACTTGCTAAGAATGCATAGAGATCTTATGCTCTTTTTTTTTCGTTTCATTGAAAAACACCAATGACCGAATTCTTCAATCGTGAGCTATTTCCTTAAAATTAGCCAAAGTATTTTTATCGAAAAAAATGCATCCTAATTCCATAAATGATCCATGCACAATTGTAATATTACGACATAAATAAAAATTAGGAAGGAAACCTGGACTTGTGGATTCAGTGAAATGTCCACATGAATGTTAGGAGATGATCCTCCTGCGGTTGTGCCTTGTGCCTTTTTAGGGGCCATCGAGACTTCAACCTTCTTGCCTTAGCCGCAGACTTATGATCTTGGCCCGTCTCCCTCGCACGCGCAATTCCTTTTGAGGTTTGGCTTCCTTGACCAATGCACCGTCTCACGAAATTGGGCTTTGGAAAGATTTATAGGCTTCCTCCTCAAAGTAGGGATTTCACGATTAGGACTTAACAATCAGCAAAAATGACTTTGGGGAATGTATGGGAAAGGGGAATTGGAAATTTTGGATATAATAGGGCCTTCACGAAAAGGGATACAATGGTTTTAAAAGACTTGTAATGGAATGCTTTAAAAGGAAACGAGGTTAAAAACTTTGTGGAGATGCTATGAAAAGGGACTTGAAAATCCCGGCTATTGTGAGTTGTATGGGGGATGCAAGGGGGTAAAAGAGTGCTTGAATCCTGAGATTATAAGGACCGCTTGGGAAGGCTTATGAAAGTCCAAGGAAGGGAGCTTTAAATGGACTGTGTGGAATGCAAGGGGGAAAAAAGGGGCTTAACTCTCAGGGGGGAAAAGGCAAGGTAAAGGCTTAATTTTCCAGGGTAAAAACCCCTTGTGTAAGAATGCAAGGGGGGAAAGGGGGCTTAAAGCCTCCCCCCCTTAGAACCTAAGGCTTCTAGCTTGAGCACGTGGCAGGGATAGGATCTCAATGAGGCCACGATCTTCAGGCGGCAACAATTTGGGATGGCGCTGGCGGCGTGCTCAGCTTCAAGCAGCGGCAGCTGGCGCAACAACTGGCGGCTCTACTCTCTCTCTCTCTCACCGCAGCATCATGACTCAGCTTCCCTTCTCACGACTATTTCAGCTCCTCCTTACTCCTCCCTCTCTCACGTTTGTCAGCCTCCCAGCTCTTCCTTAGCTTCTCAGAATCCCCTCCTTCCTTGCCCCTTAGAGGGGGGAAGTATTTATAGGAAAGGGGTAAGGCCTCCCTCCCCCACGTGGTGCCCGCATGCAATCTCTCCTCCTCCACCTCTCCTATTTCCCAACATAGCCCCCATCCTCTTCCCTCAGCCACGCTTCGACTGGGGGGAAAAGGATTTTAATTTTTTTTTTTGCAATAAATCCAATATTATCCTAATGATCTCCTCCCAAGAGGAGGTTCTTATGAAGCTATGCGGGATTCTTAGTCCTTAGACTCGATTTGCCAGTGGAAAGTGTACCAATTAAAGACCGCACCGTCCGTATCTTCAATGCCGGAATTGTCATGGCATGCGGCTTGTAATATTTTCAGCAAAAATATTACACAAGTACATAATTGCATACTTCCAAGGTAATCTCTGATTAGAACTATTAGACAAAGAGTGAATAACAAAGTAATGGAGATTCTAGGTGAGACTTTCCATATCAAGGCTAGCTTCAACGGCAAGAAGAAGGAAGTTGTATTCAATGAATTTAACAATATTTTCCTTGACTTGCCCACCCTAGATTGCTTAATGATTAGTTTATATGCCTTGTCACTAGAAGAGGCACAAGGATGTGGTTAAACTTGATGAAAGTGAGATTCTAAAATGTATAAAACTAGAGAGGGTTTCTATTGCGTTGATGAAGAAAGCACTTTCATCAAATCATTACAATCACTCAATGTCATTTAGTATTCAATCAGCACACAACATCTAGTGGCTAGGAGTATTCAAAGTAGATACATAGGATTTTGATATATATTGTATTGGGTTTTTCATCGAACACCAATACGTAATGTTATTAAGAGACAACAAGCAGGAGAAGAGCTATTTGTTGAATGATTTGGGAACTATAAGATTGAGTGGCACATAGCTAGTGACTTAAAGACACTGAAATGTATGTACAATGTATCAAAGGGAGCCAACTCTAGATCTCATTGCCAATATTGCATGTCCCCAACCATAGAGTTGAACTCAAGAAATTGGAATAGAGCTCCCTCTAGGCACAACAAGGATCCATCGTTTAAGCCAATCCTAGATATTCCTTTACTGAATACCCCGAAATGATTCATTAAAGAAGGTTGCTAATAACCGTAGGAATTTGCAAGGCATGGAAATGACTCTAGGGCTGCATGAAGTAGATTAATCTCTAGGAAATTGACATAAATCTCAATCAATTACTAAGTAGTTACGAAAAGTTGTGTGATGCTCATTCAGCATGCAAATAATTCATTCAGAAATGAAACTAGGAGAAAGGCTGCATGGTTCGTTTTAAACATAAAACCCTAAAGCTTAGTAGCATGAATCTTGATTGCATGTTATAGAAGGATCAATAGGAATTATGCCATAACTTAACATACGCTTTGATCTTAACCAAAAAATTTAGGGTTTTTAAATCTACTCATACGTAGGCAATGAATCATGTGATTATGAAAATGGTATCGTAAATATCTTCAAGAATAGATAAGTAAATTGGTTTAACCTAAACACCTAAAACACGAGGAACTCGCTTAGGAATGGATAAATCGATGCAACATATCCCAAAGTGCTAACTAGGGTTTAGCACGTTGAGGACGTGACCTAGTCGCACTATTTGCCAAGTTGAAACTCTCATAACCCTAAAGACCTGCCTGCCCACATTGAAAGAATGTAGGGGCAATAGGACATACTTGTGAGAAACAATCTAGGGCTTCAACCCTAAGGATCGCTTGCTAAAAAGATGAAACTCGGTTTGAATTGGAACCCTAGGACCGACAATGTCGGCCTAGTGCAATTAGGAATGGATTGGTTATGAAGACACCCTAACCCTGTTTCCTATCTAATCATGATTCCATGATTAGAAGACACCATTTGATGGTGGGTAAAATGGTCCCATGGATTAGATGCGACACTCGTGCAACAAGTTGCAGAGTCGCATGATCTTGTGATTTGATCACAAGGGAATGGCCAAATTCCTCGGAATGAGATTGGCAAATTCTTGAGAAAGGATATCTTGCAAGAGGATGAATAATCATCCTAATATAGTACCTTTCTTGGGAAAAGTGACCAAGGTAAGGGAATTAGATATTTGCTTGGAAGCAAAGGACCAATCAAGAAATTGGAGCAACATACTTTCTATTAATAAAACTTGGGGTATTGGTTAAGTTGGGTTAATAAGGTAGAGCCCTAACCTAAGGACATACTGGTTATCAAACAAAACCTTGGGAATCTTGCCAAGTCGCAATTGATCCCAGATCGAATGCTGGATGCATTCGGAGAGCAGGTTCACTCCTTAGTAGTTGGCCAAAAATAACGACCACTGGAAATGATTATGCTTGTAACAGTTTAGAGAGCACTATTTTCTTTGTTTGTTTAAGGAATTAAAGGATGAAAAGATAACTAATTCTTCAAGTTGAAGTTTTGAAGGGAGAGGTAGCCTCAGTTACCCCCGACTGCCTGCCTGATCCTAACCAAGGGGATTGTTAACCGCGCTGGGAAGGTGGACTGAACCTGTCGCGAGAGGTCTCTCCGTTGAGCGCTACTTGGAGCAGGAGGACGAGTGGGTGCTAGGGGGGCTCTGGCCGTAAATCCCTCACCTTCCGAGCCCTGCACAAGAGGCCAATGTGACTCGGGATTGGATCTCCAGGCCCGCATCCTATTCTATGGGTGAAATCTTGGATTAGTAATCCTTGTGGATTGCTAGATGCCTTCGGGCCGATTATGGATAAGCCTACAGGCTGGATTTTATAAATGTATTTGAAAGATAAATATGATAACCTGTTGAGAAGGAACTTATTTGACACTATTTTTCTATGTCAAGTGCTATGATTACGTGAAGGAACCGGCACCTAACGAGCTAATTAAGGAAGCTGATTGATGCATGTCCAACTAAATGTGGTAGGTAATTAGATAACTAAAACAACTTTAGGAAAGTGCGGTGGATGTGGCCATCGCTCCGTCCTACAGATGGGTGGTCCCGGTTGGCCAGGAACTTTTCTCAATCATGATGGACAGCAAGAAGATCGTTTCAAAGGACACGAACAGCAAGGGCGCTGACCTAAAGTCTCAGTTGTAATAATCCTGATTTACGCTATGTTAGGGGAATGAAATGGGGCTATGCTTTATAGCAGATAGGTTGAGTTTTTCATCCCTCTCGTTTCCCATTATCCTTGAACCAAGTGCAGCGAGAATCCACTTCGGCCTTGGCGTTTCTGCGTAAAGTAGTTTGCTTGGGGTTCGACGCTAGTTTTCTTTTAGGAAATGACTATTAGGGAAAACACTAATTCAGGTCGGTCCGAAGTGGAAACAGCCAGAATACTGATGCTACGTGGCAGACGTGGAAAGTCCTAGATCACAAACCCTGTGACAGTCCATGGGAGTGCCGGGCGGAGCTTTCTAGACATCCTTTCTGATGGACTGCTAAGACGTGTCCTGAAGATAACAGGTGGACATGTTACAATTGGTATCAGAGCAAACCAACGAAGGATTTGTTTTTAAGAAATCTTGATAAGAAGAAGTAAAGCAAATGTTGTTGTTTTGAACATTTCCTTACTTTCGATGCTGTTTTGCAGAATTATGAAGCATGGAATAGGTTCTTAGTGTTCCGAGTCATGTTTATGACCATGATGCAATCCTTGGATTAGCGACAAAGGGTTGAGATGATGAACATCCTAGAGTGTATTTATAATCCATCGCCTTTGTACGTGGAATGAAGCTGGAGGGGTGACTCAAGAATCTACTATATAGCTGCCCACCGATTTGCATACCTTCAAACCAATCTAAAAAGGATGAAGTGATTGGAAGACCTAAAGATGGTGAAGCTGTTCATTTTTTTGGAGGCTCACGTAAACTCAACTTTACATATTCAAGGTCCGAGGGTTGAGCTGAACTCATATGTATATGAGGAAGTGACCCGTGTAATCCCCGTCGAGAGGATCAAGGTGTGGGGCGCTATGAGAAGAATGGGTTCCAAAGGAAAGGATACCCCAATCTTCCAATGGCGCAAGAGGTGGACTGAACCTGTCGCAAGAGGTCTCTCCGTTGAGTGCTACTTGGAGCAGGAGGACACGTGGGTGCTAGGGGGGCTCTGGCCGTAAATCTCTCACCTTCCGGGCCCTGCACAAGAGGCCAACGTGACTTGGGATTGGATCTCCAGGCCCGCATACTAGTCTACGGGTGAAATCTTGGATTAGTAATCCCTGTGGATTGCTGGATAGCCTTCGGGCCGATTATGGATAAGCCTACAGGCTGGATTTTATAAATGTATTTCAAAGATAAATATGATAACCTGTTGAGAAGGAACTTATTTGACACTATTTTTCTATGTCAAGTGCTATGATTACATGAAGGAACCAGCACCTAACGGGCTAATTAAGGAAGCTGATTGATGCATGTCCAACTAAATGTGGTAGGTAATTAGATAACTAAAACAACTTTAGGAAAGTGCGGTGGATGTGGCCATGGGTCCGTCCTACAGATGGGTGGTCCCGGTTGGCCGGGAACTTTTCTCAATCATGATGGACAGCAAGAAGATCGTTTCAAAGGACACGAACAGCAAGGGCGCTGACCTAAAGTCTCAGTTGTAATAATCCTGATTTACGCTATGTTAGGGGAATGAAATGGGGCTATGCTTTATGGCAGAGAGGTTGAGCTTTGCATCCCTCTCGTTTCCCATTATCCTTGAACCAAGTGCAGCGAGAATCCACTTCGGCCCTGGCGTTTTTGCGTAAAGTAGTTTGCTTGGGGTTCGACGCTAGTTTTCGTTTAGGAAATAACCATTAGGGAAAACACTAATTCAGGTCGGTCTGAAGTGGGAACAGCCAGAATACTGATGCTACATGGCAGACGTGGAAAGTCCTAGATCACAAACCCTGTGACAGTCCATGGGAGTGCCGGGCGGAGCTTTCTAGACATCCTTTCTGATGGACTGCTAAGACGTGTCCTGAAGATAACAGGTGGACATGTTACAATTGGTATCAGAGAAAACCAACGAAGGATTTGTTTTTAAGAAATCTTGATAAGAAGAAGTAAAGCAAATGTTGTTGTTCTGAACATTTCCTTACTTTCGATGCTGTCTTGCAGAATTATGAAGCATGGAATAGGTTCTTAGTGTTCCGAGTCATGTTTATGACCGCGATGCAGTCCCTGGATTAGCGACAAAGGGTTGAGATGATGAACATCCTAGAGTGTATTTATAATCCATCGCCTTTGTACGTGGAATGAAGCTGGAGGGGTGACTCAAGAATCTACTATATAGCTGCCCACCGGTTTGCATACCTTCAAACCAATCTAAAAAGGATGAAGTGGTTGGAAGACCTAAAGATGGTGAAGCTATTCATTTTTTTGGAGGCTCACGTAAACTCAACTTTACATATTCAAGGTCCGAGGGTTGAGCTGAACTCATATGTATATGAGGAAGTGACCCATGTAATCCCCGTCGACAGGATCAAGGTGTGGGGCACTATGAGAAGAATGGGTTCCAAAGGAAAGGATACCCTAATCTTCCAATGGCTTATAGATTCGTGAAGATCCATGACCCGAAACCATACTATTATCGAGTTTCCGTAGATAAATGTAATACAACATTATTCTCCCCAAAATAAATGTAGCGGTTGCTCTATCATATCAGGAAATGTTGTACTCCAAAGGGCTACACCCATATAAATGGAATAAGACTTCTTTTTATCAATATCTATTTCTGTCTATGAGAATTGATAAAAAGTTAAATGGATAGATTGCTTGGTTGATAATTGAAATGGAGATGAAATATAAATCATAACGATTAACGAGCAATAATGTTAAGAAACCTTTATTTAGGCACAACCCCAGGTACAGATTCCCAGTTCGCCTCCTACATCAAGTACTACTATAATCCAGGAGAAGAAGTTTCTTCTCAAGCAGAGTAAGCCGCCTGAATTTGACAGGAAAGGCAGAACTATCCAAGCGGATGCTGAAATTTGGATAGAGTCTATGAGGGATTACTTTGAAGCAGCCGGTACTGCACCCGCCAACCAGGCTATGCTCGCCATGTTGAAGCTCATTGGCAAAGCTAGGCTTTGGTGGAAACAATGGTGCAGAGATCAAGGGATTGCGGAAGGATCTGTTACCTATGAGAAGCTGAAGAAAGCCGTGCAGGGAAGATACTTACCTCCTGCGTATTGCACGTAGAAAATGAATGAGTTCTATGAGCTGGGACTCACTCTTGATGCATACTACTCTAAATTTGTCTCACTTCTTAAGTATGCACCACAGATGGACATGACACAGCGGTGCCAAAATTTTGTGCTGGTTTGAATCCACCAATGAATGCACATCTCGAATCTATGCGCCCATCAGTTCTTCAGGATGCACTCTTTCGAGCTGCACCTATAATTTAGGAGGTGCAGGTTAGGCCAAGAATTAACAAAACTTGGTCTTATAATGCCCCAAAAAAAGGAGCATATAGGCATCAAATGAAGAGAGTGCAAGGTCAGAATCGGGGACAAAGAAAGAAAGCAAGGACTAATAATGCCAATAGCTTTGTCCCTACTCAAAGCAATGGTCGGAACTTCCATTGTTTCCAGTGCAACGAGCCAAGACATTTCAAGAGGCAATGTCCCAAGCTTGGAGGAGGACATCACCAAGCACCTTTCCAAGGAACTAGCCATGGTCAGAGAGCCGCTACACGAGGCAAAGAAAGAACTGCCTGCGTTGCCAATAGGGAAATGTGCGAAGAAGAGGATCCGACCATGGAAGAAGAGTTTGCAAGGGCGACAGTCCATGCCACTCTTCACAAGAAAGGGACGAGTCGCCAATTCTCGGTGATTCAGACACCGTTGGACTATCAAGGTAAGGGTTTCAAGAACTTGATTGATTGTGGTAGTACACGTTCCTTTATCTCACCAGCTTGTGCAAGAAGATTAGGAATAGCCATAGTAGAAGCACCTATCTTACTTGTGGAATTGGAAAATGGTCATGAGGTCACTTGTACCAGGAAAACTGCTAAGGTGGAATTCTTTCTGGGAGGAAAGACAATTTCAGTCAAATTCAAAGTCATGAACTTAGGTATCCATGAGTATCTACTCGAAATAGATTGGCTTAAGCCTAATGACGCCCAGATTCATTGTGGAAATGGCCAAATTTCCTTTCGAAACTCTAAAGGGGATTTAGTCACAACTCAAGGTGAGGCTGGAAAGCCAAAAATACAATTGGCCAAAGCATCTCAGATTATAAAGGGAGTTAGAAAGGGACTACATGTTTACTTAATTAAGCTCAATAAGTTAGATTAGAAACAAGAGTCTAGTGAAGAACGTTCATGGCTAAAGGAATATGCGGACGTATTTCCTGAAGAGTTGACTGAACTCCCGCATCAAAGAGAAGTGGATCATGAGATCAAGCTAGTGCCAGGAGTTGCGCCAATTGCAAAGAGACCTTATAGAATGTCCATCCCGGAAGAAATTGAGCTAAAGGAACAACTCAAGAAACTGTTAGATCAGGGCTATATCCATCCTAGCAGTTCACCATGGGGAGCTCCAGTATTGTTCTAGAAAAAGAAAGATGGAACACTTCGACTATGTATTGATTACAAAGGGTTGAATCAATCAACTGTCAAGAACAAGTACCCTATTCCTAGAATAGATGAGCTTCTTGATCATCTTCAGGGTGCGAAGATCTTCTCCAAGATTGATCTGAGGTCTCGTTACTATCAGATAAGGATCAAGGAAGAAGATATCCCAAAGATGGCCTTCAACACAAGATATGGATACTTTGAGTTTCTAGTTATGTTATTCGGGCTTACGAATGCACCTGCCACCTTCAACAGGTTAATGCAGAATATCTTCAGGCCATATCTTGAATAATTCATGCTCGTCTTCTTCGATGACACTTTAGTCTATTCCAAACAGGAGGAAGATCACGAACCCCAACTTCGG
Organism: Lygodium microphyllum; assembly: GCF_053477565.2. Lineage (NCBI taxonomy): Eukaryota > Viridiplantae > Streptophyta > Polypodiopsida > Schizaeales > Lygodiaceae > Lygodium > Lygodium microphyllum. Next base: position 36,721,411 of record NC_141151.1, read on the forward strand.
ATTGTTCTGGAGACAATGAGGTCACACAAGTTGTATGCCAAGATGAAGAAGTGTGCATTCTTCAAACGTCAGATTGAATATCTGGGATTCATCGTATCAGCAGAAGGAATCTCTATGGATGCGGCCAAAGTTAGAGATATTCTAGAATGGCCAATACCAACTAATGTCAAAGAAATACGTAGTTTTCTTGGATTGAGAGGATGGTATAGGGTCTTCATAAAAAACTATGCTTTGATTGCAGCACCTCTGACGGACTTATTGAAGAAGCAAACATCCATTTCATGGTCAACTGCCGAACAAACCAGCTTTGAGAGATTGAAGCAAAGTTTGGTATCAGCACCTATCCTAAGACTTCCAGACCTCAGTAAGGAGTTCGAGGTAGTAACTGATGCTAGCACGCTTGCCTTAGGATGTGTGCTCATGCAAGAAGGTCATCCTGTAGCATACTCTTCAAGGAAATTGAAGATCCATGAGAAGAATTATGCTACCCATGATCTAGAACTGTTAGCTGTCATCCATGCTCTAAAGCTTTGGAGACGCTACCTGTTGGGTAACAAGTTTACTCTAGTGACTGATCATAAAAGTCTCAAGTGGATCTTTACCCAGAAGGAGCTCAAAATGAGGCAACGTCGGTGGATTGAAGTCCTGGAAGAGTATAACTTTGAAATCAAATACCGACCTGGAAAGGAGAATGTAGTTGCCGATGCACTCAGTCGTAAGGCATTCCTTAATTCTCTAATCTTGCAAAATCCATCAACAGCTAGATCTCTAGCTACAAAGGTATCTATGCCAAACAACCCAATACTTGAGCTAGCTAGAGAGGAAGCATGCCATGATCTATCCTATGAAGGTATGCTAAGGGAGATCTCTATCAAGGACTAGGACCAAAAGCCACAGGCTAAGTATCATGAATTCTCTATCCATAGTGGACTTGTCTACTATAGAATGAGAGTATGTATACCGGCAAGCCAATCACTTAAGCAGAAGATATTGTGGGAAGATCATGATTCCCCTTTCTCAGGACATCCTGGCTATGCCAAGACTCTCAATGCGGTTTTAGGAAGAGCTACTATTGGGAGAGGCTTAAAGGTGACGTTCTCAAATATGTCACTGAGTGTTTGTCTTGTCAACATATCAAAGCCGAACATGTCAAAATGCCAGGAAAGTTACAACCACTTGACATTCCCCAAATGAAATGGAAACTCATTAGTATGGACTTTGTTGTTTGCCTACCCCAAGTTCAGGAAGGATACAACTCCATCATGGTTTGTGGTTGACATGCTTACTAAGGTTGCACACCTTATTGCAGTAAAGACAAACTATAAAGCCTCAGAAATTTCAAGGTTGTTTATCAAAGAGATATTCAAGCTTCATGGGTTACCTAGAAGAATCATTAGTGATCGTGATTCTCTCTTCACATCACACTTCTGGAGAGCTATCTTTGAAGCCATTGGGACTCCACTCTGTTTTAGTATAGCTTACCATCCCCAAACTGATGGCCAAACAGAGTGAGTAAATCAATTCATTGAAGATATGCTAAGGGCACACTGCTATCATGAACCAAGAAGGTGGATTCAATACTTGCCTTCGGTGGAATTTGCCTACAATGCTTCTTACCAACAGAGCATTTAGATAACCCCTTTCCAAGCATTGTATGGTCATGACTGTCGAAGTCCCCTAAACTTCTCAGATCCAACCTTGAGGGTTGAAGCTTCAAGTCAGATATTGGAAGAGATAGATGACCAAAAAAAGTCAATAAGATAGGACATCCAAGCCACCAAGGATAGACAGAAGGCATACGCGGATTTGAAGTGTCAAGTTAGAATCTTCGAGGAAGGAGACATGGTCTTGATTCGCGTACGCCCAAAGAAGAGTTCTCTATCCTTAGAAGATTGCAAGAAGCTAAGTCCAAGGTATTGTGGAGCATACAAGATCCTCAAGTTCCTAGGACCTAATGCTTATAGACTGCAACTCCCTGAGAACCTAAAGGTTCATAATGTATTCCATATCAGCCTATTGAAGAAGTATCTACCTAATCATAACCATGTACTCGATGACCAACAAGTTGTAATGCCTAGTCAAGGAGTCCTTGAACTATGGCCTGACAGGATCTTAGAACCTTGAGAGAATGCCTCGTCTAGAGGAAAGATTATCCTGAGGAGGATACCACTTGCATAGATGAAAGCACTCTCAACCATCAATATCCCCAGTTTATCTCGAGATGAGGACATCTCGATTCCTACAAGGGGGAGAGAATATAATATTTCTGCTAAAAATATTACGAGTCGTGTGAATTAGTCGGCCGGGAAAATAGCAATGCCGGTATTGTGGTCACGAACGGTGTGGTCTTTAACTAGTTTGCTTTCCACTGGCAAATCAAGTCTAAGGTCTAAGAATCCGCATAGCTTCATAAGAACCTCCTCTTAGGAGAAGTTCAAGATGAAATTAATTGATTTATGGAAATTTTAAAAAAAATTATCCCCCTCTTTACCCCAACCAAAGGCTGAGCTAGAGGAGGGGGATTAAGGCGCAGGTACGTAAGCCTTGCTAGAGGACATAAGGTTCATCCCACTCGATGAGACCTCTACATTTCAGGAACTCTTGTTTCCTATAGCCTGGAAGGAGCTTCAAATTATTGGCATATCCTACATGGGAGAGCAAAGAAGATGCAAGAACTCCAGAGTATCTTGCCCTAGATCCACTATATCTAGGCATGAAGCCAAAAAGTACTCTTATAGCTTCTTCCTTCTCCACCAAAATTATCTTGTCTGAATCTCTATTGAAAGATTGGGATCCAATCACCTTAGAGATAGCTTTCGAAGCCATTATTGGTAAGCTTGGAGATCTTGAAAATCTGCTATGATAAATTGCAATTGTTTGATTATTTAAGCTTATAATATAATGACCAAGGCCTTGACTTTTGCCAAGCTTCAATGGCTTGAGCCCTTAGGTCTTCCGAGAAAGTTGTTTGCATCTTCAATTTCTATCTGCACAATAAACCACAATAGTATATGTTGTTAGTAGATATGCATAATATACTCTAATATAAATCCCAATGGATATCTTAGAATTATCTTTCATACCTTAGGGTTTTCATCTTCTTCAAGAAGACTGTCATCATATAGATTTATTGAACCTTTTGTTTTCTCCTCTAATGGGGACTTCAATTTCTATTCATATCCCATGTTATCAATACCAAGTCTCTATTGAATTTTTAAGTACTCTTCCTTTGTAGGTATCCCCCCCTTTTCATATTCCATGATCTAATTAATACATGAACGCAAGTGTAACGTGTCCACTAGTATCATCCAGGACACGTCTTAGCAGTCCATCGGGAAGGATGTCTAGAAAGTCCGCTTGGCACTCCCATGGAATGTTACGGGATTTGCGATCTAGGGCTCTCTGCATCTACCACGTAGCAGAAGTATTCTAGCCGTTCCCACTTAGGATCGACCGGAATTAGGGTTTTCCTGATTGGTCATTTCCTAACAGCAACTAGCGTCGGACCCAAGCAAACTACTTTACGCAAAAATGCCAAGTCTGAAGCGGATTCATGCTGCACTTGGTTCAAGGAGAATGGGAAATGAGAGGGATGCAAATCTCAAACTCTTTGCCATAAGGCATAGTCCCATTCCGTTCCCCTAAAACATCGTAAATTGGGTAAGACATAACTCTAGGTCAACGCTTTCGTTGTTCTGTCCTTTGACGAATTTAGGAATGCCTTGCGACTAAGTGCATCGACAACTACATTCTCTTTCCCTGGTCGATACTTGATTTCAAAGTCATATTCCTCCAACACTTCAATCCACCAACGTTGCCTCATGTTGAGCTCGTTTTGGGTAAAGATCCATTTGAGACTCTTATGGTCAGTTACTAGAGTAAACTTATTACCCAATAGATAATGTCTCCAAAGCTTTAGAGCATGGATGATAGCTAGCAATTCCAGATCATGCATAGCATAATTCCTTTCATGACTCTTTAATTTCCTTGAAGAATACGCTACTGGATGACCTTCCTGCATAAGTACACACCCCAAGGCAAGAATGCTAGCATCAGTTACTACCTTGAACTCCTTATTGAGGTCTGGAAGTTTTAGAATAGGTGCTGATACCAAATTTTGCTTCAATCTTTTGAAGCTATTTTGTTTGGGAGTTGATCATGCAATGGAAGTTTGCTTCTTCAATAAGTCCATCAGAGGTGTTGCAATCAAAGCATAGTTTTTGATGAAGACCCTATACCATCCTGTCAATCCAAGAAAGCTACGTATCTCTTTGACGGATACTGGTGTTGGCCACTCAAGCACATCTCTCACCTTGGCTGGGTCCATTGATATTCCTTCTGATGATACTATGAATCCCAGATATTCAATCTGACGCTTGAAGAATGCACACTTCTTCATTTTTTCATACAACTTATGTGACCTCATTGTCTCAAGGACAATCCGAAGTTGAGGTTCATGATCTTCTTCCTGTTTAGAATAGACTAAAGTGTCATCGAAGAAGACAAGCATGAAATCATCAAGATATGGCCTACACATATCATGCATTAACCTATTGAAGGTGGCAGGTGCATTTGTAAGCCCGAATGACATAGCCAGGAACTCAAAGTGCCCATATCTTGTATTGAAGGCCATCTTTGGGATATCTTCTTCCTTGATCCTTATCTGATAGTAACCTGACCTGAGATTAATCTTGGAGAAGATCTTCGCACCCTGAAGACGATCAAGAAGCTAATCTATTCTAGGAATAGGATACTTGTTCTTAACTATTGATTGATTCAAACCTCGATAATCAATACATAGTCAAAGTGTCCCATCTTTCTTTTTCTAGAATAGTACTGGAGCTCCCCACAGTGAATTGCTAGGCCGGATGTAGCCCTAATCTAACAGTTGCTTGAGTTGTTCCTTCAGCTCAATTGCTTTTGGTATGGACATTCTATAAGGTCTCTTTGCAATTGGCGCAGCTCTAGGTACTAACCTAATCTCATGATCCACTTCTCTTTGAGGCAAAATTTCAGTCACCTCTTCAGGGAATACGTCCGTATTCCTTTAGCCAAGAATGTCCTTCATGAGACTCTTGTTTTTTATCTAATTTGTTGAGTTTGATCAAGTAAACAGGTAATCCTTTTCTGACTCCTTTTATGATCCGAGATACTTTGGCCAATTGGATTCTTGGCACTCCTGCCTCACCTTGAGTTGTGACTAATTCCCTTTCAGAGTTTCGAAAGAAAACTTGACCCTTTCCACAGTGAATGTGGGCGTCGTTAGGCTTAAGCCAATCCATTCCGAGTAGACACTCATGGATACCTAAATTCATGACTTTGAATTTAACCGAAGTCTTCTTTCCTCCCAAAAAGAATTCCACCTTAGTAGTTTGCCTAGTACAAGTAACCTCACGACCATTTGCCAATTCCACAAGCAGGGTAGGTGCTTCTACTGTGGTTATTCCTAATCTTTTTGCACATGCTGGTGAGATGAAGGAATGTGTACTGCCACAATCAATCAAGGTCTTGAAACCTTTACCTTGATAGTCCGACAGTGTCTGAATCACCAAGAACTGGTGATTCGGCCCTTTCTTGTGTAAAGCCGCATGGACTGTCGCTCTTTCGAATTCTGCTTCCATGGTCGGATCTCCTTCTTCTCCTTCTTTGCACATTTGCCTATTGGTAATGCAGGCGGTTCTTCCTCTTCCTCGGGTAGCGGCTCCTTGACCACGGCCTGTTCCTTGGAAATGCGCTTGGCGATGTCCTCCACCAAGCTTGGGACATTGCCTCTTGAAGTGACCGGGTTCGTTGCAGTGGAAACAACGGAGGTTTCGGCCATTACTTTGAGTAGGAACAAAGTTGTTGACATTATTCGTCCTTGCTTTCTTTCTTTGTCCCTGATTATGACCTTGAACTCTCTTCATTTGAGGTCTGAGTGCTCCTCTGTTCAGGTCATTATAAGACCAAGTTTTGTTACCCCTTGGTCTAGCTTGCACCTCTTGAATTATAGGCACCACTCGAATGAGTGCATCCTGAATATCTGATGGACGCATAGATTCGAGATGGGTATTTACTGGTGAATTTAAACCCACACAAAATTTGGACACCTGCTGTGTCATGTCCATCTGTGGTGCATACTTTAAAAGTGAGACGAATTTAGGGTAGTATGCATCAAGAGTGAGTCCCAACTTTTTTAGCTCGTAGAACTCATTCATCTTCTGAGTGCAATATGCAGGTGACAAGTATCTTCCCTGCACGGCTTTCTTCACCTTCTCCTAGGTAACGGATCCCTATGCGATCCCTTGATCCCTGCACCATTGCTTCCACCAAAGTCTGGCTTCGCCGTGGTGAGTTTTAACTTGGCCAGCATAGCCTGATTGGCGGGTGTAGTACCGGCTGCTTCAAAGTAATCCTCCATGGATTCAATCCAAATTTCAGCATCAGCTTGGACGAATTTGCCTCTCCCGTCAAACTCGGGTGGCTTAATCTGCTTAAGAAGGAACTTCTTCTCCTGGATTACAGCAGTATTTGATGTAGGAGGTAAATTAGGAACTTGTACCTGGGGTTGTGCCTAGATAAAGATTTCTTAACGTTATTATATGATAATCGACTTTAGCTTATATTACATCTTTAATTCAGCTATCTCGTAAACAATGTAGCTACTTAACTTTTTATCAACTCTTATGCACAGCCAGACATTGATAAAAAGAAGTCTTTATTTGTATTTATATGGGCATAGTCCTTTCGAATATAACGTTTCATGCGATGATAAGCCAATTATTACATTTAGTTTGGGAAGAACAAGGTTGTATTGCATTTATCTATCGAAACTGTGTAATAGTAAGGTTTTGGGTTATTGATCTTCAGGAATCGATAAGTCATTGGAAGTTCAGGATATCCTTTCCATTGGAATCCATAGTTCTCATGGCGGCCCAACACTTTAATCCTGTCGGCGGGAATTAGACGGGTTACTTCCTCATATACATATGAGTTTGTCTCAAACCTCCGACCTCGAATATGTAAAGTCAAATTTACGTGAGCTTCCACAAAAACGAACAGCTTCACGACTTTCAGGTCTTCCAACCACTTGATCCTCTTTAGGTTGGTCTGTAGATAAGCAAACCGGTGGGCAACTATATAGTAGATTCCTGAAGCACCCGTCCATCTTCATTCCATGTACAAAGGTGATGGATTATAGATCTGTTCCAAGATGTTCATCATCCCAATCCTTTGTCTATAAAGTGGAGAATGCATTGCAGTCATAAACATGACTCGAAATACCAAGAACTTGTTCCATGCTTCGTAATTCTGCAAGACAGCATTGAAGGTAAGGAAATGTTTGGACAGCAACAATTGCTTTACTTCATTTTATTATAATTTCATAAAAACAATTCTGTTGTTAACCTGGCTCTGATACCAACTATAACGTGTCCACTAGTATCATCCAGGGCACGTCTTAGCAGTCCATCGGAAAGGATGTCTAGAAAGCTTCGCTCGGCACTCCCATGGAATGTTACGGGATTTGCGATCTAGGGCTCTCCGCATCTGCCACGTAGCGGAAGTATTCTAGTTGTTCCCACTTAGGATCGACTGGAATTAGGATTTTCCTAATTGGTCATTTCCTAACAGCAACTAGCATCGGACCCAAGCGAACTACTTTACACAAAAACATCAGGTTCGAAGCGGATTCACACTGCACTTGGTTCAAGGAGAATGGGAAACGAGAGGGATGCAAAGCTCAACCTCTCTTCCACAAGGCATAGTCACATTCCGTTCCCCTAAAACAACGTAAATCCGGTAAGACATAACTCTAGATCAACGCTTTCATTGTTTGTGTCCTTTGATGATCATCCCATTGTTCTTCGAGATTTGAGAAAAGTTCCCGGAAAACTGGGACCACCCAACTGTAGAACGGACCCATGGCCCATCCTCCGCACTTTCCTCGGGTTGTTTTAATTATGTAATTAACTAACACATTAGTTGGACATATAACAACCAGCTTCTTTAATTAATCCGTTAAGCACTGGTTCCTTCACATAATCTTATCACTTGACATAGAAAAACAATCTCAGACAAGTTTTTTATTAACAGATCATTATATTTATCTTTTGAAATACAAAAGTTCTGCCCGTAGGCTTATCCACAATCCGCCTGAAGGCTATCCAGCAATCCACAGGGATCACTATTCCAAGTTTCCACCCGTAGACTAGTATGCGGGCCTCGAGATCCAATCTCAAGTCACGTTAGCCTCTTGTGCAGGACTCGGAAGGCAAGGGATTTATGGCTAGAGCCCCTCATGGCACCCAAGCATCCTCCTACTCCAAGTAGCACTCAACGGAGAGACCTCTCGCGGTTGGTTCGGTCCACATTCTCGGTGCGGTCAACAACCCCCTTGGTTAGGGTCAGATAGGCAGGCAATTGCGGGTAACTGAAGCTGCCTCTCCCTTCAGGCCTTCAACCTAAAGTATGGATATTCATTTAATTTGTAATTCATTGGTCAAACAAGTCAAACAGTGCTCTAACATCTCTAGCAAGCACAAACATTTCCATTGATCAATTTTGTTGTTGGCAAATTGCTAAGGAAGGAATCTTTCCTTTCAAATGCATCCGGCACTCGATCCGGGGTGTCTTGCAACTTGGCAAGATCCCTTATATTCTAGGTTAGGGCGTACCCTATTAACCCAACTTGGTCAAACCCTAAAGTTCGTTGGACTTCAGTTTCCGGTTTTTTTAACCTTCCTTACTTAGAAGGATATCAAAGTATACATCCTCTTGCAAGATAACTTGCGTAAGGATCCACCATCCTTGTTGCGGGAATTTAGCCTTTCTTCTTCTGAATCAATCACAAGACCATATGACTTTGTACTTGCCGCGCAAGTCCTGCATCGTACTATGCGATAATGGAGTTACAAAACAATCCGTTTCAGTTTCTTTAAGCTGACGTTTGTCAGATTTAGGGTTTCCTAGCTTTATTATTTTCTTTTAAGAAACTCGGGGACAAACCCTAGTTCTTTTTTTTAGTTACAATTTACTGACCCTATATTAAGGGAATGTGGACAAGTATTTAAGGTGTAGATGTTTCTTGGAATTTTAATTCATTCCCAACTAATATTTCATAGCATTTTAATTTGGTTAACTCTAAAAGGTAATTTCAAGATTACTTTCGTATGATTTATTATCTACGTGTCAATTGACTTTTCAATCTTATACTTCATCGATTTGAGGCTAGGTTAAATCCAACTAATCTTTCCTTTTCTTTGTGAACAAACTCATGCTAAATAAGCAATCTTTCCCTTGCTAAGTTATGCAGTTAGCAATGATAACTTCCTAGAGTTTAAGCATCATAAGAAACCTTTCATGATTCGCACCTTCCATGATGATTCGTTGTAAAAAGTATAGGGGTTAATAGTGCAAGATGCAATTTTATACTTTCTAGGCTTAACCGAAATATACTACTTTAGTGGGTAAATAATCTTGCTCATAATTCGTTTCAATGCATAATGCTATTTGAAGGAAAACTATGTTTATGCTTTATTTATTTTGCATGTTCAATTAAACTAAATCCCTTCGCCGTAAATAACTAGGACAAAATATATATTATCCCTAACAATTCATCTTACACGATTGAATTAAAACTGATATAAATTAAGAAGGAAAAACCTGGGTTTGGGGTGAGATATCCACATGGATATTGGGAGATGACCCTCCCGCAGCTACTCCTTGGACTTTCTTAGGAGGCATCGCAGTTGTAGTCCTTCGAACGTGGAAGCAGATTTACACTCCTTTTCAGAGTTCCACCATTGCTCCCTTGCACGTTAATACTCTTCTTCACTTTTTCGAGTAGGGGAGAAACCAAGTCCCAAGGGTATTTTGGAAAGGCAAGTAACCGTTAAGGGTTTAACCACAAGGAGGGGGTAATAAGACCTTTAAGGCCTTAATTCTTTTGGGAGGGAAAGGCTTACAAGGCCCAAGGAAAAGGCCCTATAGGGTTTTACACACAGGGGAAAAAGTAACAAGCCCAAAAGAAAGGGCTTAAGGGTTAGATACGGGGGAGGAAAGGTTTACATTACGGGGGTTCCAACACCCATGGGATGAGGGGGCTTAAAACACGGGGGGAAAGGGTGTGTGTGTGTGTGTGTGGTTCCAAAAGGCGTAAGAAGAGGTTTTTGGTAGATTTTTGGGCATGGGAGTGAAAGATATAGGAGAGGGTTTTAGGATACGAGAGGGGCAGGGTGTGTGGACACGGGGGTGAAAAAGGCTTAGGGGTTTAAAACCCAGGGGGGAGGAAAGATGAAGGTAAACACAAGGGGGGGTGAATAGGGCTTAGGAGGATTTTAAAAAAACCCGGGGGTGAAAGGGTAAAAGGGGAAAGGTGAAGGGTGAAAGGGGGCTTATAGCACGGGGGGGAAGGGTGTGTAAAAAGGGGACACAAGGGAGGGTGAAAGGGGGCTTAATTAGCCCCCCCTTAAGAAGCTTCTTTTAAGAAGCTTCTGTGCTTCACGTGGCAGGGGGGTTTCGTTGCCTCATTGGCGACGGCCAGACAGCACTGCAAATCGACAGCTCCCTCAATGAATTTCCTCTTCGTCTGCCCCTTCCTCCTCACTTTAGATCCTCCTTGTCGAGTCTGGCAGCGTCGTCCTCCTTTCTTCCCTTTCCACTCCCCCTTGGTTGGAGAGGGTTTTTATAGGGAGAGGGAAGGAATTCCTCCCTCCCCTTGTGTCGCCCTGCATGGTACTTCCCCCTGCAAGCTCCCACCGAGGAGCTTCTGACTCCTTTCTATTCCCCTCCCCTTCTAGCACAATAGTCGGCTAGGGAGGGGAATAATAATAAAAAAATTTGCATTATCCTCAAAAAAATGCTACCTCATTATCCCTATTACTTAAAAGGGGGTTCATGTGTGAATTTCAATTTTTGATATATTATAGCAAGGCTACAGAACTATCTTCAAAATTCTCTCCCTCAACATCAAGAGTTGCTAGCAATTCCTCTTCATAACCTATAAAATTCTCATCATTTTAACCCCATGCGGCAAGGATTGCCAAGCAATAATCATCTCTAATATTAAAAAGGTGGTGAATATAATTTAGCAATACTTATCTCTTTTTGTTGCTAAGATAATTGGAAAATGTTGGGGCACATTCAAGAGGACCTGTTTTCAATCTCTGCACTCAACTCTATCTACTTTTCTTTCACTTTTGTAATGTTTTCACTTTTAAACAAAGCAACATCAAATCCATGCACTAACTGGTTCTCAATGTCCTCCTGAAACATTTCATCCTTCTCTTCAACTTCTTTGTCTTTGCATGCAATATCCTCCATTTTCTTCTCTTGTATTGTATTTGAAGAATAACTATCCATGTATTGAAGATATACAATAAATCCAACATCCTTCTATACAAGAAGACATTCTTGCTAATTTTGATGAAACGGGCAACCTACTTTCCACTTCTTGAATTCCTCATCAATAAGGCTAAACCTTGTTTGCAAAGTTGTTCTAGTAGCATTGAAAGATCCTTCAAAAGCTCTTGCAAATAAAAGGGAATATTGAGAATATCTCTTATGTAAATAAATCTAGATGAATTTCTAGTTGCATGAATAAAATCAAACAGCTTTTCATCATAGCTATCCTCCAAACCCCCCTCCTCCATTCCCTCTAAAGACAACTTCCTTTTAGTCATCTTGATTACTCACAAAAAAAAATCCAAAAAAAATAAAATTGAAACTAGGGGCATAATATACAAATCCACATTTTCTCATATCTAGTAGACTAATGAAAGATTGCTAAAAAATGTAATCAAAACCTAGAAGGCATTGCTTTTGTATTTTGACATGAATTGAAATGAATGAAGGGAATTAAACTTTATGTAGCCTTACAAAACCAATAATATGCAAGATGAAATAATTCAGAACGCCTCACAGTTCACAAAATCGTGTTTCACACGTCACTTCGACAAAAAAACTTGACGAATTTGTGTTTCATACAATAGAAAATTGTGAACAAAACATTGCATCAAGAACATCAAAACCCCATAGTTTAACATGTGTACTAGACCAATATTGATCAAAAACCAAAGTAAATCCCTTACAAAATTTCTAAGTCCTTGATATATCTTTCTCCTCTTAAACCAACTAACATCTTCAATGCCTCAAAATTCAGGATTGCAAATAAAAATATTAAGAGAAGTGTGATACCTGATATTTACAGGCCTTGCTTTTGAGAATAAATGGTTTTTTATAAGAATATGCTTTGTATGGCTTGTGATTCTTACAAGATAAATAGTTGGTTGAAGACAAGACAAGATACGTGAAAGAAATATTAACCAAAATCCAAACTTGAGTGTTCATATATATATATATATATATATATATATACAGATGGTCACCGCACGTTTGATCAAAAAGTACATTGCACTAATTCGGAGGAGGTGTGCTTAAAAAGAAAATGATAAAAACTTAAAAATCAGAGCAATAAAAGCACTATCATGTCGAAAAAGTAAGTGAGGCATGGCACAACTTCCCAAGCAAAAACGGTCTGTACTCGCATGTGTGAAATTAACTACGCATTACAACAGCCACACGTATAAACCAACGTCCTTATAAATCCAATTTTTGAATCGCAAAAGAGTTTTTGAAGAAGAAGAAGCTCTCTCTATGCTCAACACACCAACATAACGCTAATTTGATCATAGTAAAAAATTATTCTTCCACGCAAGGCTACTAAAGAAGGTTTCATCGCCTAGCATACACAGGGAACCCTCCCAAATGTAAGTTTTTTGCAAAAATATGAGTTAGCTCTGAATCACTTCACCATTCCTACCAAATCATCCCTAAAAATGTAAAATGTATGAAATGCGATTAGCCATGGCTCTTCATATCAGCAAGAGCTATTTTTCGCTTCATACGTCACCTGGAGGTCAAGTTTCTCTTTGATCAAATATGTATTAAATGCGAGATTGTGTTGGTTTCTCTTGTCCATATGAGGCCTCCTTGTGTTCCACGTGACTTAGGTGTGCATTGTTCCTATTGTGACGTATGAAACACGATGGGTGTTAGATTTCTCTTGTCCATGTGAGGCCTCCTTGCGTTTCATATGACTTACACCTGCATTGTTTCTATTGTGACGTATAAAATTCAATGGGTGTTAGGTTCTCTTGTCCATGTGAGGAATCCTCGCATTTCATATGACATAGGCATGCATTTTTTCTATTGTGACATATGAAATGCAATATGGTGTTAAGTTCTCTAGTCCAAAAGGCCTCCTTGTGTTTCATACGACTTAGGCGTGCATTGTTTCTCTTGTGATGTATGAAAGACAATATGGTGTTAAGTTCTCTGTACTCAATGAACAACAAGGGCAGTATTCTCAAGTTAAAAGAGAGCTTTGGGGTGTAGTGACAGCCCTTAAGTATGATAGGGAGTATTTTATGGGAGCTCATGTAGTGGTAGAGATTGATTGTCTACCTCTATTGGGCATGATAGTAAATTTCTCAACTTCGGATATTTCCATGTTATGGTGGATTGCATATAGTAAAGCAAGGTTTGAAGATGAAGAGAAGATAATGGAAGATGAAGAGGATGATGTGATAGGTGTTGAAAATGGTTTTATGATAGCAATAGGAAATGAGTATGCAATTGCTATTATTATAGATATAGATGTGAAAACAACAAGTACAACTATCTTTATTAATGGAGGTACAACTGTTATAACAACAAATACATTAGGTACAACTATTGTAACAAGGATTTCAGTAGTAAGAAAAGAACTTACAGCCATGGATAAGAGATGGGTAGTAGATAGAAAGCATAGCATCATCAGTGTTATGCTTCAATGAGAACATAATTTTTGGAAGAGTTGTATGAGAATGATTGGCTAAAAAAAGGCCAATATCTCAGCCTCATAACAAAGAAGGCTGAGTGGTATAAAGTTGAATTCAAAAGTATTAAAAGATAATATTATGGGTTTTTCTTGAAAAATAGATATTTATGGAAACATGCAAAGAAAAGGAGAGGAGCTCCAGTATGTGTATTGGGAGATTGGGCTTCTCCACAACATGTGATGCAGGAGTTTCATGACAGCTTATGGGTTGGACACATAGAGGAGTTTGGGACACATTTGCCAATATCAAAGAGAAGTATTGGTGGCAAAACATATATAAAGATGTGGAGCATTATGTGGAATTATGCAGTGTCTATCAGATGTATTCCATGGTAAAGCATAGAGATGGGTTGCAACCAACCTATCCAGTGTTTATGCATTAGAAATGGGTAGTTGATTTGGTTACCATGCCTACAGGTTTATGGACTATGAGATATCTTGTGCTTGCATGAGAAGACTTGAAAAATCAAGTGTAAGGTCAAGCTCTTAATACAAAGACTACTCAAGCAATTTGCAGGTTCTTATTGGAAGAAGTCTTTTGCAGGTATGGTTGTGTTGGTAAAGTGGTTGCAGATAGAGGAGAATCAGATGCAGATAAGGTTTGTGACTTCTTTTCACGATTGGGTATCAAGTTGGTGGCCTTGAAGATGAATCAGGGCCTTCCTCTTCTGGCCCTCTGAAACATGTGACTAGAAGAACATCTGAACAACCAAAGCATACTAAAAGTATAACCCCAGATCAAGAGATGGAAGATGTGCCACAAACAAAGAAGACCAAAGGAAAGAAGAAAGGCAAGCAATCAAGCTACAAATTGCAGTCTAACATAGAATCTGCAATTGATCTCAAATGAGTCCTAGAATAACGAATTCTGGGAAGCAAAATTGAATTCACCTTAGGTGAAATTCTTGGAATTGCCAAATATGATTTCCATGATGTAATTATTAATATAATCAAAAGTAAAAGACAATATGTTTGTGATGAAGCTGAAGAAATAGTGCATGCTTTTTTGCAAGTTCTTCGAGTTTTTGAGTAGGATGAAGAGAAGCTAACTTCACAAGGAATTCATCTTGAAGCAGTTAAAGAATTAATTGCAGCAATTGAAGCTGAAGATAAAGAAAGCATGAATGCAAAAATTAAAGAAGTGAAAGTTGAAAATGTAATGGTCAGCTGGTCCAAACCAGTTGGGCAGCCCACCTCTCAAAAAGAAGGCTGTCTACAACACATGCATGAGGAGGAAGAGGCTCGGTTCATTCCAAGTAGTCTCTACTCCCATACACATTGGGCAAGAGCAATAATGGAGACAGTCGTCAAAATTGGAGAAAAAGAAACACCATGTATTGCACTCTTAGACCAAGGCTCGAAGATAAATGTCATGGCAAGGAGTCTCTATGAAAGTGGCGGATGGCCCATAGATGTTGGTCGAGGATGGCGAATGAGAGTTGCAAACAACTCTTCTGGAGAGTTATATGTTGCATGTCCTAATGTGCAGGTAACTATTGGAGACATAAAAGATAATTTTCACTTTTTTGTTCAAGATTCTTGTAGTTACCCTATCATTCTTGGGCAACCTTACATTTTTTAAGCCTGCTTGGAAACAAAAGCTCTTGATGATGGTTCTTCCTATGCTCGAATCCAAAGCAAGGATAACGAACGAGCTGTCCAATTTCTTACTATGTGTGTTAACTATCATTGAAATAGAGATCAACTTTATGATTATCCTGTGCCTCTTAATGCCCGAGAATTCAAGGGTTTTGGAGCTGTAGTGCTGTAAAAGGAGGCTATGGCAATGCATCATGTAAAAAGATTGAACCTCCTTATGCTACAGAAATTGTGTCTCTAGCTAATCTATATGTATGTACAGCCAATAGTATGGACTGTTATAAGTCTCTTCTGGCCATGAATAAAGCTAAAAGAAAATATTTATGTCATGTAAAAAGGAAGCTAAAAACTTATGATATGATGGCTGAAAATGAAGATATTTTAGGCATCTTTTTTGGGCTAATTACTATTAACACATTGGCTTAAATATATGCTACTCATACAAAAAATTAGGCTGAAAATCAGTCTATAGAAGTATGTACATTGGATTTTTATCAAACAATTCAAGAATTTGTTGAGCAGGAAGACATTGGTTTACTCAACAAGGCTGAAGCACAAGTGGAGACAAAACTCAAGATGGTGGATAAGAAAGTTGAGCCTGTGGCAATCCTGCTGCGTCTTGAAAGTGAAGGGCTCGCTGACAGGGTAGCAAATCAGCCAAGTCTTCATGATCCTTCAAACATTGGTCACAAGTTCTCATCTCAAAGTATAGAAGAGCTCAAAATAGATGAAAATTCTTTCCTTTTGTCAACTGAAAAACTCTCTTTTATGCAAATGCTAATGAAACATGGAAAAGCTTTTGCATTTCAGCCAAGTGAAATAAGTTGTGTGGATCCAAATATTGTGACTCCTATGGTCATTTTTACGGTCCCACATGTGCCTTGGAACCTCAAGCCTATTCGTGTTCCAAGGGTGCATTTGCCCAAATTATTGGAACTTCTAAATGAGAAGATCAGAATGAAGATTTTAGAACCTTCTTCAGCACCTTACTCAAACCCGTGCCCAATAAAAATGGATCTTTGCGATTCATTCAAGATCTACAGCCTATTAATCGTGTCACAATCCGAAATGTTGGTTCGGGTCCAATTGTTGACAAATTTGCTGAAGCTTTTGTAGGTAGAGAAATTTATTCTATGGGCGACCTATATTTAGTATATGACCAATTTCAGCTTTCATTAGAAAGCCGAGACATTACCACAATGAAGACACCTCTTGGATTGGTCCGCATGTGCACTCTACCACAAGGTGCAACAAATTCCATAGCCCATATGATGAATGCCATGCACAAAGTCTTAAGGGACTTTATTCCACAACTTACACTTCCATTTCTTTATGATGTACCTATCAAGGGATGTGAAGTCAATGAAAAGAATGAGGAGCTTGACGAAGATGGTTGTAGGACATTTTTAGTTAACCATATTCATGATTGTGATAGGATTTTAACAAGGCTAGAAGAGGTACATCTTACCCTTTCTAGAGCTAAGTCGATTTTTGGAGTAGAAGTCCTAGTGGTCGGTCATCTATGTGGCCCCTATGGATGCAAACCTTCTCTAATCAAGATAGATTCCATCAGCAGAATGCAAGAAAAATGCACAAATGTTTCAGAACTAAGAAGATTTATTAGCGCATGCGTATTCTATCTCATTTGAATACCATATTTTTCTCATGTAACAAAAAATATTTATCAATTATTAAGAAAAGGCCAAAGATTCTCTTGGGGTAATGAGCATACTCTCACTATGCGTAAATTAAAGAGGCTGTTAATTTCAGCCCCCACTCTCAAAAGGGCTGATTATTCAAATGGTCAACCCATCATCCTTACTATGGATACAAGTCCCATTGGGATAGGATGGGCTATTGGCCAAGAGGATGTTGAAGGTAACATGTATGCAATTCATTTTGGAGAAAAAGTTCTCAATGAACCTCAAAGAAGGTATGCACAAGTAAAAAAGGAATTGTGGGGAGTTGTAATAGCATTAAAGTGTGATCGTGAATACTTTATAGGTGCTTTCGTAGTGGTAGAAACTGATTGTCTTCCACTCTTGGGCATGATTGCCAACTGCTCTACACTCGACATTGCTATGCTAAGATGGATTGCATATATTAAATCTCTCAACCCCGAATTAAAGCATATTGCAGGAATGCGATTCCAGTTTGTTGACATGCTATCATGTGCAAGATATGACAATGAAGAAGAGCTGATGGAAGAGGATGAAGTTGAAGAATCTATACTTGTTGAATGATAGAGATATGAGTAGGGATATACTTAATTTTGTGGAAATAGATATGCGGGAGCCTACACAAAACATATCTCTTGGTGATAGTAGATATTTTGTCAAGTTTGTTAATGATTGTTAAAGAAAGCCATGAGAGTGTTTCATAAAGGAAAATAATGATGTGTTCAAGGCTTGAAAGTTAAGTACTAGAGCTCAAATGGAGAGGAAAAGTATCTCTCTAAAGAGTTTAGTGACTTTTTGAGGTCTCATGGGATAAAGAGAGAGTTTACGTATAGATATACCCCTTAACAAAATGGGTTTGTAGAAAGGATAAGTAGGCATATTGCAAAAGTTACATGAGAATTAATGATTGAAAAGAATAGGCCAATGTTTTTTTATTTGAAGCTATTGTTAATCCTTAGAAGACCAAGATGGAAAATCCAAAAAATTGAAAGTGGAAGACAATCCCAAGAGGAAGACGGTAGGATAATTACGCACTAAGGAAAATTTGAAGGCACAAAGAGTAGGAAAAAATTCTAAATGTAAGGGGAAGGTGCACAAGAATAAGCACACTATAATATTTTTTCAAAAAGAGTGCCAGGCACATTGTAATTTATTTTGTAAAAGACCACTAGACTCTCTCCTATGCAAGGTGAGAGTTGGATTTTGGGACCCGTTTAAAAAGCCCAAAAGTGCCCGGGAGGCATAAAATACAAATTTTTCAAGGAAAGTGAAATGGTTGCGAATCAATGAGCTAGAGTTTTACAAGATAGAGTTCAATGCTAGAAACACAATGCAAGTCTCAGTTCATCAACCAGAATCTATTTGACTCCCTATTCAATCCCCATAAGGTTTCACGTTACAAAACAGCTATGTGATTCGGGTGCCAAAAAGTGCATGACGGAGGCCAGATTGATAGATTTCGATGGTTATAAAGTCGACCGTCCAGTCCATTCGTGAATCGGAGTCCATTTGAGCCTCTATTCGGGCAAAACACCACTTGCATATTTGTAACGTGTCCATCTATTCCCTTTCAACACACGTCTTAGCAGTCCATTGGAAAGAGAGTCTAGAAAGCTCCGTCAGGCACTCCCATGGAATGTTACGGGGTTTGCGATCTAGGACTTTCTGCGTCTGCCATGTAGCAAAAGTATTCCGGCCGTTCCAACTTAGGACCGACCTGAATCAAGGTTTCCCCTAATGGTCATTTTCCTAAACGGCAACTATCGTCCA
Source organism: Lygodium microphyllum (assembly GCF_053477565.2). Lineage (NCBI taxonomy): Eukaryota > Viridiplantae > Streptophyta > Polypodiopsida > Schizaeales > Lygodiaceae > Lygodium > Lygodium microphyllum. The sequence continues at coordinate 36,740,317 of NC_141151.1, forward strand.
ACCCCAAGTGAACTACTTTACGCAGACATGCCAGGGCCGAAGCAGATTCACACTGCACTTGCTTCAATGAGAATGGGAAATGAGAGGGATGCAAGGATAGATCTCTCTGCCATAAGGCATAGTCCCATTCCGTTCCCCTAAAACAGCATAAACCGGGATTTTTGTAACCTAGACTCTAGGTTAGCGCCCTTGCTATTCATTTCCTTTGAAAAGATCTCCTTGCTATCCATTACGATTGAGAAAAGTTCCCGGCCAACCAGGACCACCCATCGGAAGGACGGACCCATGGCCACATCCATTGCACTTTCCTCAAGGTTGCTTTAGTTGTCTAATTGCCTACCACATTTAGTTGGACACGCATCAAAAAGCTTCATTAATTAGCCAGTTAGACACTGGTTCCTTCACGTAATCTTAGCACTTGACATAGAAAAGCAGTGTCAAAAAAGTTCCTTTACAACATTTTATCTTATTTATCTTTGGAATACATCCATAAAATCCAGCCCGCAGGCTTATCGATAATCCGCCCGAAGGCTATCTAACAATCCACATGAATTACTAATCCATGATTCCTCCGGTAGACTAGTATGCGGGCCTCGAGATCCAATCCCGAGTCATGTTGGCCTCTTTTGAAGGGCCCTGAAGGCAAGGGATTTAGGGCCAGAGTCCCCCTCGCACCCAAGCATCCTTCTACTCCAAGTAGCACTCATAGAGAGACCTCACACGGTGGGTTCGGTCCACATTCCCGGCGCGGCTATCAACCCCCTTGGTTACAGTCAAGCAGACAGTCGAGAAGGTAACTGAAGCTGCCTCTCCCTTCAGGCCTTCAACCTGAAGCATTAAATATTTTTCCCTCCTTTAGTTCCTTGAGAAAACAATGCAAACAATGCTTTCTAATTTGTTACAAGCACAATCAATTCCAGTGGTCGTTTATTTGGCCAATTGCTAAGGAGTGAATCCTTTTTCCTGAATGCATCCAGCATTCGATCCGGGATCAATTGCGACTTGGCAAGATCCCTAAGGGTTTGTTTGTTCACCCTCTTGTCCTTGGGTTAGGGCCATACCTTGTTAACCCAACTTAACCAATACCCTAGGTTTCATACATTATCAATAAATCCTGGCAACCATGTCACTCTAAATTGTCAACTGATCCTTGACCTCCAAGCACATACCTAATTTCCCTTAACTTGGCAATTTTTTCCCAAGAAAGGTATTGTAACAAGATGACTACTCATCCTCTAGCAAGTTAAACTTGCGCAAGAACCTGCCAACCTCATTCCAAGGAATGGCAACTCTTCCTTGTGACCAAACCACAAGACCATGTGACGTTGCAACTTGTTGCACAAGTGTCGCATCTATTCCATGGGATCATTTTGCCCATTGAACGGCGTTTTCTAGTCACGAAATCATGATTAGATAAGAAGTAGGGTTTAGGGTGTCTTCTTACCCAATCCATTCCAAATTGCACTAGGCCGACAACGTTCGGTCCTAGGGATTCCGAATCAATCCAAGTTTCATCATTTCAACGAGTGATTCTTAGGGTAGAAACCCTAGATTGTTTCTCGCAAGAGAATCCAATTGTCCCTACATTCCGTGAATGTGGGTAGGACCTTTGGGTATGAGGGTTTCGACTTGGCAACAAGTGTAAAACTAGGTCGAGTCTTTATCGTGCTAAACCCTAGTTTGCACTTGGGGTATTTATTGTATCGCTTGAACCATCCTATGCGAATCCCTTGCAGGTTAGATGATTTAGGTAATTCAATCTACTTGCCTTGCGACAAGGAGATGTTAACTTGATCTAAAAGGGAAAAACTAGTTGCATCACAACACAATTCTTGTAAGCCCACGATTCATTGCCTCTACGTACGATTAGATTCACAATCCCTAAATTTTCTTGTTAAGACCAAAGCGCATGTTAAATTTTGGCATAACTTCCATTGATCCTACTAGGACATGCATTCATGACTCATGCCACTAAGCTTTTAAGATTTTATGCTTAAATGAACCATGCTGCCTTTCCTTAATTACATCTCTTGATGAATGAAATTCTTCGTATGATGAATGTGCATTATGCAACCCTGTCCTAACTACTACATAGTTAAATGAGATTCATGCCAATTTAAGCTAGAGTTAACCTATTTCATGCAACCCTTTGAATCTTTTCCATGCTTTGCTATTTCCTATGGTTGATAATGACTTCCTTAATGAATCTTTACAAAGGAGATTTGTAAAAAAATGTGACATGCCATTATACTTTCCATGCCTAATCAAAGGTGCACTTTAATAATTTCGACCTTGTAAGATAGGCAATAGGCGTTCTAGACCATCACTCTAAAATGCACAAAAGGCAACTTGCTAATAAGGTCCTAAAATGCATAGACACCTTATGTTTTTTCCGTTCATTCCATTGAAAGTACAAATGACCAACTTCGTATCATGAGTTAATTCTAGTAAATTCTAAATAGCCAATTTATTTCCAATTGTGTTTAACTAGGTGAATAGAACATGCATAGATGCATCCCAGTTCATGAAAATATCGTGCAATGCAATACTTTTGCGTGAAATTAAAATAGAAAAAAAACCTAGACTTGTGGCCTCGGTGAAATATCCACATGAATACTAGGAGATGATCCTCTTTGAGGCATGCCTTGTGACTTTTTAGGGGCCATCATAGATGTGACTTCGGCTTCTGGTTTGCCTTTGCGGTTTATGAATTTACTCGCCTTAATATGTAGCCTTAAGATCTTTGCCCATCTCCCTCATACGCGGAGATCCCCTTTGAAGTATGGATCCTTGAAGAAGTACCGACTTGCGGGATTTGACTTATGGAAGGCCTTAGGGTTTGGAGCTTGGGCCTTTTGCAGGAGATTAAGTTCTTGGGGCTTCTATGAATGGAATTTTGGAAAGTGAAGGCTTACGAGGGGGTTTGGGAAAAGGCTCTTGTGAACAGTTTTGCGGGAATGGAGGCTTTGAGACCTTCTTCTTCTTCTCTTAAAATCTCGAGGGGGGGGGGGGGGGGCCTAGGAATGCACTTATGGGGGATCTAGTGGGAAGGGGGCTTAGGAAAGCCCCCTTAGAAGCTTCTGGTTAGGCAAAACACCACGTGGAAGAGGAAGGGCCAATATGAATGTGTCGTGGAAGAGGAAGGATGGCGAGAGGCTGGCAGCGTTTGTCGACACCACAAGCGATGGCGTTTTCCTTGTCCGGCGGCTAACGGCTCCTTTGGCAATGGCTCCTTCAGCACAATATCTCCTGCAGCCTCCCCTTTCCACCCACTAAGGGGGTGGGTTTATATAGGCCAAGGGGGGGAGAGGGCACCTCCCCCACATGGGTTGTGCATGCAACCCATGACTCCCCCTTGTAACCACCTCTTCCACCTAGCCATCCCCTTCCCTCAGCCATGCATTGGTTGGGGGAAAATTAGTAAAAAAATTTGCAATAAATTTCACCTTATCCACTCAACCTCCTCTTAAGAGGGTGTTTCCCCGTGGTTTAAGCAATTTTAAACCCCCGGCTCGGTTTGCCAATGTGGAGGCCTTGATTTCTCGCGTGCAGGTTACAGATTAACTACTGGCACTGAAGATAACCTTTGCACGAGTTTTACATGGTGCGTGAGAGGTCGGGTTTAGTAATATTTTTCAAACCATAGTATTACATTCTCTTCCCCTTGGAAGAATCGAGATGTCCTCATCTCGAGAGGAACTAGGGGTATTGTTGTTTGAGAGCGCTTTCAACTATCCAAGTGGCATACTCCTCGAGATAATCTTTCCACTGGATGAGGCATTCTCTTAAGGTTTTGGATCTCAGTTGTCTCTCCCTAACATCTAAGATCCTGTTAGGCCGTAGCTCAAGGACTCCTTGGCTAGGCATTACAGCTTGTTGGTCATCAAGTACATGGCTAGGATTAGGTACATACTTCTTCAGTAGGCTGATATGGAATACATTATGAACCTTTAGGTTCTCATGGAATTGCAATCTATAAGCATTGGGTCCTAGGCACTTGAGGATCTTGTATGGTCCACAATACCTTGGACTTAGCTTCTTGCAATCTCCTAAGGATAGGGAACTCTTCTTTGGCCGTACGTGAATGAAGACCATGTCTTCTTCCTCAAATGTTCTATCTTGATGCTTCAAATCTGCGTATGCCTTCTGTCTATCCTTGGTGGCTTGGATGTCCTATCTAATTGATTTCATTTGGTCATCCATATCTTCCAGCATCTTCCTTGAAGCTTTGACCCTCAAGGTTGGATCTGAGAAGTTTAGGGGACTTCGACAGTCGTGCCCATAAAATGATTGGAAAGGGGTCATTTGGATTCTTTGTTGGTAAGAAGCATTGTAGGAAAATTCAACCAAAGGCATGTATTAAATCCACCTTTTTGGTTCATGGCAGCAGTGTGCCCTTAGCATATCCTCGATGACCTGATTGACTCGCTCCGTTTGGCCATCAGTTTGGGGATGGTAGACTGTACTAAAACAGAGTTGAGTCCCAATGGCCTCAAAGATAACTCTCCAGAAGTGTGATGTGAAGAGGGAATCACGATCACTAATGATTCTTCTGGGCAACCCATGTAGCTTGAATATCTCCTTGATAAACAACCTTCCAATGTTTGAGGCTTTATAGTTTGTCTTAATTGGAATAAGGTGTGCAACCTTAGTAAGCATATCAACCAAAACCATGATGGAGTTGTATCCTCCTTGAACTTGGGGTAGGCCAACAACAAAGTCCATACTGATGAATTCCCATTTCATTTGGGGAATGTCAAGTGGTTGCAATTTTCCTCGCATTTTGACATGTTCGGCCTTAATACATTGACAAGACAAACACTCGGTGACATATTTGAGAATGTCACCTTTAAGCCTCTCCCAATAGTAGCTCTTCCTAACTACATTGAGAGTCTTGGCATAGCTAGGATGTCCTTAGAAAGGGGAATCGTGAGCTTCCCACAGTATCTTCTACTTGAGTGATTGGCTTGTTAGTATACATAGTCTTGTTCTATAGTAGACAAGTCCACTACTGATAGAGAACTCATGATACTTAGCATGTAGCTTTAGGTCTTGATCCTTGATAAGGATCTCCCTTAGCACCTTTTGATAGGTGGGATCAGGACGGCATGCTTCTTCTCTGGCTAGTTCAAGTATTGGCTTGTTTGGCATGGATACCTTTGTGGCTAGAGATCTAGCTGTTGATGGATTTTGCAAGATTGGAGAATTAAGGAATGCCTTGCGGACTGAGTGCATCGGCAACTACATTCTCCTTTCCAGGTCTGTATTTGATTTCAAATCATACTCCTCCAGCACTTCAATCCACTGACTTTGCCTCATATTGAGCTCGTTCTAGCCAAAGATCCATTTGAGACTTTTATGATCCGTCACTAGAGTAAACTTGTTACCCAACAGGTAGTGTCTCCAAATCTTCAAAGCATGGATGACAACTAATAGTTCTAGATCATGGGTAGCATAATTCTTCTCATGGCTCTTCAGTTTTCTTGAAGAGTATGCTACAAGATGGCCTTCTTGCATGAGCACACATCCTAAGTCAAGCGTGCTAGCATCAGTTACGAATTTGAACTGAGGTTTAGAAGTTTCAGGATAGGTGCTTATACCAAACTTTGCTTCAATCTATCAAAGCTAGATTGTTTGACAGTTGACCATGCAATGGATGTTTGTTTCTTCAGCAAATCCGTTAGAGGTGCTGTAATCAAAGCATAGTCTTTGATAAAGACCCTATACCATCCTATCAATCCACGAAAACTATGTATTTCTTTGACAATTGTTGGTATTGTCCATTCTAGAATATCTCTGACTTTGGCCGGATCCACTGAGATTCCTTCCGCTGATACGATGAGTCCCAGATATTCAATCTGACATTTGAAGAATGCACACTTCTTCATCTTAGCATAGAGCTTGTGTGTCCTCATTGTCTCAAGGACAATCCGAAGCTGAGGTTTGTGATCTTTTTCCTGTTTAGAGTAGACTAAGGTGTCGTCAAAGAATATGAGTACGATGTCATCAAGATATGGCCTAAAGATATCCTGCATTAACCTGTTGAAGGTGGCAGGTGCATTCGTCACCCTGAATGGCATGACTAGGAACTCAAAGTGTCCATATCTTGTGTTGAAGGCCGTCTTTGGGATAACTTCTTCCTTGATCCTTATCTAATAGTAACCAGACCTAAGATCAATCTTGGAGAAAATCTTCGCACCCTAAAGATGGTCAAGAAGCTTGTCTATTCTAGGAATAGGGTACTTGTTCTTAACGGTTGATTGATTCAACCCTCTGTAATCAATGCACAATCGAAGCATTCCATATTTCTTCTTCTAGAATAGCACTGGAGCTCCCCATGGTGAACTGCTAGGATGGATGTAGCCCTAATCTAATAGTTGCTTGAGTTGCTTCTTCAGCTCAATTGCTTCCGGGATGGACATCCTATAAGGCCTCTTTGCAATTGGCGCAGCACCTGGCACTAGCTTGATCCCATGATCCACTTCCCTTTGAGGTGGGAGTTCTGTCAGCTCTTCAAGAAATATGTCTGCCTAATCCTTTAGCCATGAGGTCCCTCACTACACTCCTGCTTCTGATCTAGCTTATTAAGCTTAATCAAGTAGACATGTAGTCCCTTTCTAAGTCCCTTAATAATCCAAGATGATTTAGCCAATTGAATTTTTGGCTTTCTAACCTCTCCTTGAGTGGTAACCAATTCCCCTTCAGAGCTTTGACAGGAAACTTTACCCTTTCCACAATGAATGTAGGCATCATTAGGTTTAAGCCAATCCATTCCAAGAAAACACTCATGGATACCTAGGTTCATGTCCCTGAATTTGACTGAAGTCGACTTTCCTCCCAGGAAGAATTCCACCTTAGCAGTTTGCCTGGTACAAGTGACCTCACGACCATTTGCTAATTCCATAAGCAAGGTAGTTGCTTCTACTGTGGCTATTCCTAATCTTCTTGCACAAGCTAGTGAGATAAAGGAATGCATACTGCCGCAATCAATCAAGGTTTTGAAGCCTTTACCTTGATAGTCTGATGGTGTCTGAATCACTGAAATTTAGCAAATCGGGCCTTTCTTGTGAAGGGCAACATGGACTGTTTTGCTCTCAAATTATGCTTCCATGGTCGTGTCTTCTTCTTTGGATATTTCCCTGTTGGCAACACAGGCGGTTCTTCCTCTGCCTTTGGCTCCTTGGCCACAGGCAGTTCCTTGGAAAGGAGCTTGACGATGTCCTCCACCAAGCTTGGGACATTGCCTTCTGAAATGACCGGGCTCGTTGTAGTGGAAACAACGGAGATTTCAGCCATTGCTTTGGGTAGGGACAAAGTTGTTGACATTATTGGTCTTTGCTTTCTATCTTTGTCCTCGATTTTGACCTTAAACTCTCTTCGCTTGGGGCCTATATGCTCCTCTGTTCTGGACATCATAAGACCAAGTCTTGTTACTTCTTGGCCTAGCCTGCATCTCCTGAATTATAGGTGCAGCTTGAATGAGTGCGTCCTGTAGATTTGTTGGGCGCATAGATTCGAGGTGGGTATTCACTGGTGGATTTAAACCGGCACAAAATTTTGACACCTGCTGTGTCATATCCATCTGTGGTGCATACTTCAGAAGTGAGATGAATTTTGAGTAGTATGCGTCAAGAGTGAGACCTAACTGTTTCAGCTCATAGAACTCATTCATTTTTTGCGTGCAATACATAGGTGGTAAGTATCTTCCTTGCACAGCTTTCTTTAGCTTTTCCCAGGTAATGGATCCTTTCGAGATTCCTTGATCTTTGCACCATTCCTTCCACCAAAGCCTGGCTTCGCGGGTGAGCTTTAGCTTGGCGAGCATAGTCTCGTTGGTGGGTGCAGTACCTGCTGCTTCAAAGTAATCTTCCATGGACTCTATCCAAATCTCTACATCAACTTGGACAGTCCTACCTTTCCCGTCAAATTTTGGCGGCTTGATCTGTTTGAGAAGAAACTTCTTCTCCTGAATCACAGCCGTACTTAATGTAGGGGACGGAATGGGAACCTATACCTCGGCTTGTGCTTGGATAGAGGATTTTTAACATTACAACTCGCTAATCGTTATGCTTATATTTCATACCCAATTCAGCTTTCAACCAAGAACCTAGCCACTTAACTTTTTATCAATTCTCATAGACAAGACAAACATTGATAAAAAGAAGTCTTATTTCATTTATATGGGCCTAGCCCTTTTGGGGTACAATATTTCTTGGAATGATAGAGCAATTGATACATTAGCTCGGGAAGAATAATGTTGTGTTACATTTAGCCACGGAAATTGGATAATAGTATGGTTTTGGGTCATGGATCTTCAGGAATTGATAAGTCATTGGAAGATTAGGGTATCCTTTCCTTTGGTACCCATTCTTCTCGTAGCATCCCAACACCTTGATCCTATCAGCGGGGATTATGTGGGTCACTTCCTCATATACATATGAGTTCAACTCAACCCTCCGAATTTCAACATGTAAAGTTGTATTTACGTGAGCCTCAACAAAAATGAATAGCTTCACGATCTTCAGGTCCTCCAACCACTTGATCCTCTTTAGGTTGGTTCGAAGGTACGCAAACCAGTGGGCAGCTATGTAGTAGATTCCTGAGTCACCCGCCCACCTCCGTTCCACGTACAAAGGCGATGGATTATAAATACGGTCTAGGATGTTCATCATATCAATCCTTCGTCGATAATCTGAGGAATGCATCCCGGTCATAAACATGACTTGGAACACTAAGAACCTGTTCCATGCTTCATAATTTTGCAAGACAACATTGAAAGTAAGGAAATCTTCTTAACATCAACATTTTCTTTACTTCTTCTTATTAAGATTTCTTAAAAAGACAGATCCTTCATTGGTTCACTCTAATACCAACTATAACGTGTCTACTTGTTTCCTTTAAGGACACGTCTTAGCAGTCCATCGGAAAGAGAGTCTAGAAAGCTCCGTCGGCACTCCCATGGAATGTTATGGGGTTTGCAATCTAGGACTTTCAACGTCTGCCATGTAGCGGAAGTATTCCGACCATTCCCACTTAGGATTAACCTAAATTAGGGTTTTTTCTAATGGTCATTTTCCTAAACGGCAATTAGCGTCGAATATCAAGCAAAATACTTTATGTAGAAACGCCATGGCCAAAGCAGATTCACGCTGCACTTGGTTCAAGGAGAATGGGAAATGAGAGGGATGTAAGGCTCGACCTCTTTGCCATAAGGCATAGTCCCATTCCATAACCCTAAAATAGCATAAACCAAGATTTTTGTAACCTAGACTCTAGGTCAGTGCCCTTGCTATTCATTTCCTTTGAGAAGATCTCCTTGCTATCCATTACAATTTAGAAAAGTTCTCGGCCAACCGAGACCACCCATCGGTAGGACAGACCCATGGCCACATCCACCGCACTTTCCTCAAGGTTGCTTTAGTTGTCTAATTACCTACCACATTTAGTCGGATACGGATCAAACAGCTTCATTAATTAGCCAGTTAGATACTGGTTCCTTCACGTAATCTTAGCACTTGACAAAGAAAAGCAGTGTCAAATAAGTTCCTTTACAACAGGTTATCTTATTTATCTTTAGAATACATCCATAAAATCTAGCCCGTAGGCTTATCCATAATCCGCCCAAAGGCAATCCATAATTCCACTCGAAGGCTATCCAGCAATTCACAAGGATTACTAATCCAAGATTCCACCCGTAGACTAGTATGCGGGCCTCAAGACCCAATTCGGAGACACGTTGGCCTCTTGTGCAAGGCCCCGAAGGCGAGGGATTTACAGCTAGAGCCCCCCCGGCACCCAAGCATCCTCCTACTCCAAGTAGCACTCAACGGAGAGACCTCACGTGGTGGGTTCAATCCACGTTCCCAGCACGGCTATCAACCCACTTGGTTAGGGTCAGGCAAATAGTCGAGGTTAACTGAAACTGCCTCTCCCGTCAGGCCTTCAACTTGAAGCATTAAATATCTTTCCCTCCTTTAGTTCCTTGAGCAAACAATGCAAACAGTGCTTTCTAAACTGTTACAAGCACAATCAATTCCAGTGGTCGTTTATTTGGCCAACTGCTAAGGAGTGAATCCTTTTTCCCAAATGCATCCAGCATTCGATCCGGGATCAATTGCAACTTGGCAAGATCCCCAAGGGTTTGTTTGTTCACCCTCTTATCCTTGGGTTAGGGCCATACCCTCTTAACCCAACTTAACCAATACCCTAGGTTTCATATATTATCAATAAATCCTGTCGACCATGTCGCTCTAAATTGTCAACTGATCCTTTACCTCGAAGCACATACCTAATTTCCCTTAACTTGGCAAATTTATCCCAAGAAAGGTGTTATAACAAGTTGACTACTCATCCTCTAGCAAGTTAAACTTGCGCAAGAACTTACCAACCTCATTCCAAGGAATGGCAACTCTTCCTTGTGACCAAACCACAAGACCATCTGACGTTGCAACTTGTTGTACAAGTGTTGCATCTATTCCATGGGATCATTTTGCCCATCGAACGGCATTTTCTTGTCACTGAATCATGATTAGATAAGAAGCAGGGTTAAGGGTGTCTTCTTACCCAACCCATTCCAAATTGCATTAGGCCGACAACGTTCGGTCCTAGGGATTCCAAATTGCACTAGGCTGACAATGTTCAATCCTATGGATTCCGACTCAATCCGCGTTTCATCATTTGGACGAGTGATCCTTATTGTAGAAACCCTAGATCGTTTCTCGCAAGAGCGTCCAATTGTCCCTACATTCCGTGAATGTGGGTAGGATCTTTGGGTATGAGGGTTTCGACTTGGCAACAAGTGCGAAACTAGGTCAAGTCTTTATCGTGCTAAACCCTAGTTAGCACTTGGGTATTTTATCGTATCGCTTGAACCATCTTATGTGAATCCCTTGCGAGTTAGATGATTTAGGTAATTCAATTTACTTGCCTTGCGACAAGGATGAACCATTCTTAGAGATGTTAACTTGATCTAAAAGGGGAAAACTAGTTGCATCACAACACAATTCTCGTAAGCCCACGATTCATTGCCTCTACATACAATTAGATTCACAATCCCTAGCTTTTCTTGTTAAGACCAAAGCGCATGTTAAATTTTGGCATAACTCTATTGATCCTACTAGGACATGCATTCACGACTCATGCCACTAAGCTTTTAAGATTTTATGCTGAAATGAACCATGGAGCCTTTCCCTAGCTACATCTCTTGATAAATGAAATTCTTCGTATGATGAATGCGCATTATGAAACCTTTCCTAACTACTATGTAGTTAAATGAGATTCATGCCAATTTAAGCTAGAGTTAACCTATTTCATGCAACCCTTAGAATCTTTTCCATGCTTTGCTATTTCATATGGTTGATAATGAATTCCTTAATAAATCATTACAAAGGAGATTTGTAAAAAAATGTGACATGCCATTATACTTTCCATGCCTAATCAAAGGTGCACTTTAATAATTTCGACCTTGTAAGATAGGCAATAGGCATTCTAGACTGTTGTCGAAGGGTTTGTGAAAGCAATGTCGCAACCACAGAGGACTTTGAATAATTTCAGGATAGAAGGTCAATATTAGTAAAGCTCTGTTGTGACAACATGAACTTTTAATTCAGGCAGTTAATTATTGTCTAAGTTCAAATCCACAGTTGTTGAAGATCCGTCTTTTCTCACAACAAGATTGCTCTGGCCTGGGCATGCAATGAAAGCTCTATCTCTTTGTTTACTACAAGTCAAATTGTCAAACTCTATAGTGCTTTTACTGTAGTCTTTGATCTCTTCCCATTCATAGTTATTACTATGTCTTAAGCACCTTCATCAGTGCTAAGTTCAGAACTTTGAAGGGAGAAGATGTGATGAGAAAAGATACAAAGCATTCTTCCTTATATGTCTGTTATTTTTCAGTGTCTGAAGAAAGCTTTGCAGTCTGTATTAGGAAGCAGTTTGTATCTAGATCGTATCATTTCCTCAAAGCCTGGCAGACATCAATCTTCTTCTAATTCCAATTACAACTGTATTCTGTTCAGTCCAAATAACGAGGGAGGTAAGTTTGTGCCAGCACTGGAGTAGCTGTGTAGTATCTTTTAACAAAGCGGATTTAGGACATTTCATTAGGTTAAAAGATCAGCACCTCCGAGGAATGTCAAAAATCCACCACTTGAATCCTAATCATCAAGGAAAAGATCATTTAGAACTTTGAAAGCCCATGCATTGCAACCAGCAGCAGCCCAATCATAGCAGCATAAGCAGAGAAAAAGGGTATGTGACCAGGCTGAATGCAACTTCAGCTATCAGAAAGAGCAAGTAGTTCATGTGGAAATAATTTCCCTGCGCCTGTAACGAGGACAGTTATTGAAGCGCAATCTGCTGCCATGCTATGTGTAAATGTACAAGATGACGATTAGAGGAGGTATAAATGGCTACAGAATTTTGTGAGAAGCGCCATAATACCTCCATCACTCCATGATTGATTGTATATGTCTGATGACCAGAGCAGGCTCGATTAATCCACTTGTTACTGATGGATATGCTTGATGCATTGGCTCATCGAATTTCTGTCAATGTCCCACTAAATAATGTTAATGTAAACTTTCTATACTCAGATTATTCGATTGTTCTCTGTCTCTCTATCTCTCTTCTTTGGACTTCGCGGCCATCAACCAAGTCCTTTCATTTGCGTTGCTATTTGTCAAAGAGAGAAAAGTGGTTTGTCACATTACTATAGATTGACATGCTGGAAATGATGGCGGGTTGGCACATTAGTGCGCTGTTTAGAGTGTGTAATTGTAGTTGTCCATGGTTGCATTCATAGCGCTTCAGGCAGCGTTCGCAGGGAGAGATGATGAGGATTTCCCGCTTATAGAGTGTGATATATCTAGAAATATCTTCCGAGTGTCTTTTTCAACACTCTCTCTCAAGAGCTTCAATCTCAGCAACACAACAGCTGAAATAACCGCGTAGGCATCACTTGGCGGAAACGCAGTCAATGGTGGATCTGCGAACAATAGTAATTATCGGGGCCCTTGGCAGTGGAGATGGGTCGTCGTCTCATCTTTGCCACCGTCTAAACCAGCCGTTACATCATCGATTGTTGCTTTTCCCTCGTTACGCGTACACTCTAGTCTTCAGCTTCGTTTTCATCTTCTGCTGCAACTCCTTTGTTCCTTCCTCCAGTCGTCCACCTGATCAGTAGGCCTAGTCGAGCTTTTCTTCTCCTTAGCTTAATCAATGTCCAGTGTTGACTCGTCCATCCCCGTTGCACGTCCTCTGGAGCTTGTCAATTGTTGTCGGCCCCTTCCTCCTTCGTTGTTTCCTTTCGAGCCTTTCTCCCCCATTAGCTACAGAGTATCCTCCCCGTTTTTTTTCTCTCCAATGCTCTGTTCCCCTTTTCTTTCTCCCAGATTAGCTTCCCCTTCTTTTTCTGTCCCATACGCTTCCTTTTCCCTCCTTCTTTAGCTTTTCAAAAATCCCCTCTTTTTCCTCTTTCTTTCTTGTTTTCTTTTCCCCTTTTGTTTCCTCTCAAATTAGCTTCCCTCTAGAATCAGAAAAGCACCAAGGAAGAGTAGCCCCAAAGTAGCCGCGGGCTGTAATGCCAAAGAACCTCAATCGAAAGTGTTCCCACTCAGAAGAAAAGCACAATTTCAGCATCACATGTGTGTGTAAGCATATTGAATGCATGTCAAAGGTTCAAACTTTTCTATTCTGTAAAATCCACTCAGCTGAGTACACGAACAATAGTGCTAATGGATTTTGGCAAGCAGTGGTTCCATGATCAAGGACAACACATGAGCCTCATGTTCATTTGAAAATTCACTGGTCTTCTTAAACTCCCTTGTTGATACCATTTGCATCTTCAGCATAAGCAAACAACTTGTGAAGCTCGGAAAAACCATACTCATTGCAGATCTAGAACCCATTCTCCTTCTAATTTGTTTATACCAAATATCAGATTCAATCCCAAACAGCGCTTGTCTCTTCTGTAAAATTGAACATGAACCAACTGAAAGAAAAATGTTCAAGCAAAGCAAAGCACAACGTCTATGTCAAAGTATGTACAAAGTAACAAATCTCATGCACGACTTTTGGGTGGTTTTCACACCTCGAATGCGCAGCAATACGACATCCACCCCCTCTAATCCTGCGCATCCTGCGGATGGGCCAATTACCCATGATCGTTATCATCAAGATCTACAAACAGATCAATCTCTTCGTTATGCATTTTCGGTAGATCAACAAGATTATCTGCCATATCATCTGTCTCTTCCATTGGAGTTTCTTGTCGTTGCTCTTCTCTTGAAAATTCTTCCAATGCATAGTCCTCATCATCCCTTTTCTTGAAAATCTTGATTCTTTTTCCAGCAATAGGCACTCTAAGCACTGTTCCATCCAATTCTGTCAGATCATATGTTGCATTATCAAAAACATGTCCGACTATGTATGGCCCAAACCATCTTTTCACCATCTTCCGAAGTGCAGTATGCTGATTTTCAAGGCTGCTATCAAAGACCAATACCCAATCTCCCTCTTCTATTGCTCTAGGCCGCAAGCGATGCCTGTTGTCAAACCTGTCCTTATTCCTTAGTCTAGCAACCTTCAACCTGTCAATAGCTAGCTGAATATCCTCAGGTCTCCTCTCTAACTGTCGAATCCGAAGAGCTAAGAGCTCCTCTCTCGTCAAATCCTCCTGCCAAGGTAAAACTGACCAAGTCAAAGCACAAGTCTCAATGGGCATAACAGGTTTCTGACCATACATCAACTCTGCAGGCATATATCCTGTGGTAACATTATGAGTCGTACGATCAGCCCATAAAGCAAATGGTAGAAGTCTTGGCCATTCTCCAATCCGTCCTCTGCATGCTTTGGCTAATGCTTTCACTATCGGCGGATGCCCTCTTTCACTTTTCCCATTTCCCTCTGGATTATATGCTGTGGTTAGAGCTAACTTGATTCCTAGCTGAGAGAAAAACTCCCTAGCTTCATCTGCATCCAATTCACCACGATCCGCAGTGATCTTACCCACACAACCATACCTGCAGAAAATTTCCTCCAATAAGAACTTACACACTGCACTAGTGGTCTTCGTTCTCAAAGATCTGCCCTCAACATGATTAGTAAGATCCTCTCTAGCCAAAACAATGTATCTCATCTGCCATAGATCCATAAGCATGGTAACCAAATCAACTACCCACTTATAATGAATGCATAGTGGATAGGTCGGATGAAGCTCATCTCGATGACGCACTACTGAATACACCTGGCAGTCTCTGCAAGCCTCAACAAAGTGAGAAACATCTCTGTACATTCCTTTCCACCAATATTTCTCCTTGATTTTCTCATAAGTAGCCCATACTCCTCTATGACCAGCCCAAGGACTCTCATGAAACTCCCTCATCACCTGTAACTGTGTCTCTCTATCGCAGACAACCCGCAAAGGTAATCCGCCTCTTTTCTTCGGATGCTTCCAAAGAAATCCATCCTTGAGAAAATAACCATAAGCTTTCCTTCTGATCTTCTTGAACTCTTCATCTGTCCATTCATCTCTTTTGCTTAGTGTACTAAGGTACCTGCCAATCTGCAACCAATCTCCAACATAGAGTTCTTCTGTGAAAGCCACAATATCATAGACATGACAAACATGATCAACCATAGTGGCTGAAATTTTTGCATCATCCTCTTCTGCAAGTAGAGTCTCCTCATCATCATATCTGGCTCTAGACAACATATCTGCCACTGGATTATCCTTCCCTGCTATGTGTTTAAATTCCAGATTTAATGACTTGATGTATGCAATCCATCTCAACATGGCTATATCCGGAGTAGAGCAACTCGTGATCATACCAATCAATGGCAAGCAATCTGTCTCTACCACAACTGAAGCTCCAATAAAGTACTCCTTGTCACATTTGAGAGCCGTGACAATCCCCAGTAACTCCCTCTTGATTTGCGGATATCTCCTCTGTCTCTCGTTTAGGACTTTCGCCCCAAACCGAATAGCATACCTACTTCCATCTGCATCATCTTGACCCACAGCCCAACCTATGCCAATTGGACTAGTGTCAACTGTCAATACAATAGGCCTATCACAATTATAATCCGCTTTCCTGAGAGTAGGAGCATTCTGCAATAACTTCTTCAATTTCCGCATGGCTCTAGTGTGTCTCTCAACCCAATAAAATTTCTGCCCCTTTCCAAGCAGCTGATACAAACAATCTGCTATGTGTGCAAAATGAGGTATCCAAATCATATAAAACACACAAGCACCAATGAATCTCCGTACCTCTGAAGTGGTAGAACAATACTCTGCAATCTTGCCTATAGCATTCACCTTATCAGGTGAGGGTTTCCTGCCATAATATCCACACATATGCCCAACAATAACAACCTCATTCACTCCAAAAACAGATTTTTGCCCTGAAAGTGTCAAGTTCACTTCTTCTAACCTGTCCAAAATCTTCTCACATGCTGAAATATGATCAGCCACAAAGTATCTGCATCCCTGCTCATTTAAGCTCTCATTCTTCTCTTCTTCTGCACACCCCTTAATGGGCACATCATCCAAGAAAGGCATAGTAAGCTGAGGTATGTAATCACGAAGGACCTTATGCATGGCATTCATCATATGCGCAACAGAATTAGTGGCACCTTGAGGCAAGGTACACATCCTGACAAGCCCAATAGGAGTTCTCATGGTCGTTATGTCCCTGCTTTCCAAAGCCAGCTGAAACTGATCATATCTTGAATACAAATCACCCAAAGAATAGATGGCACGTCCAGCAAATGCCTCTGCAAACTCATCCACAACTGGACCTATACCAACATTCATGATAGTAACTCTGTTCACTGGCTGCATATCCTGAATAAATCGGAGAGTACCATTCTTCTTTGGAACTGTAAACCACCTGTTTGAGTATGGTGCAGATGAAGGCTCAAGGATTCCCATCCTGATTTTCTCATTCAATAAATCAATCAGCTTTGGCAAGTGTGCTTTAGGCACTGGAATAGGTCGGAGATTCCATGGGACATGAGGAATAGTAAAAATGACCATAGGAGCAACAATATCAGGATTCACACATCCAATTTCATGTGGGACAAAAGCAAATCCCCTTCCATGATGCTCAAGCATCTCCTGAAAGCATTGCTTCTCCATGGGTAACAAGAAATCACCATTTCCAATTTTCAATTCAGCAAGAGTCTCTGTTGAAAACTTATGACCAATATGCTCCGGATTCCTCAAAATTTGTTGTTTAGCAGCCCTCTCTATTTGCTGATCACTGTCAGATGGAAGCGGTACAGCAACCGGCTTCACCTTCTTATCCACAGTTTTGTATTTTGTGTCAACCCTGGCTTCTTTATGATCTTCTGCATTACATAAACCTTGCTATAAATCAGCAATTCTGCACTCCAATGGCTGAATATTCTCAGCCCTCTGCTCTATGGACTGCATAGAAATAGCCCCAAACTCTGAATGCTGAAATATTTCAACAATAAACTCTGTTGGCTGAAAATTTTCAGCCCTCTGTCTCTCTGAAAGCTGATCATAACCAGCTGGAAACTCTGTTTGCTGAATTTCTTCAGCACTCAACACTCTTTGCTGAGTTACCTCAGCCTCTGACTCAATCTGTGACATAAAATCTGCAATTTCATGAAACATGTCCAGGGACTGCACTAATACATTACCATGACAATTCAGCATATCAGTTTTCAGCATATCTCCCATCTCTGTCATCGTATCTGCACAAATCACAGTGTCATATATCCCATCTATGTACTCATCATCCTCCAAAATTCCTGCATTTTTCAAATTTTTCTCCTTCCTGTATATATACTGCCTGGCAGCTCTAGGCAACCTAGAAGTCTTCTGATAGCTCATCGAACTGTTTGCTGAAATCCCAACATAACCGGAGGAGAAAACACTGCTGCTGCCAGGAGGCGAGAACTCCAATCTCCTCTCCTCTGTACCACCGTCGTCTCGCGAAACGGCGGTACCTAATGAAAACCCGAATCCCTCACAGTGGGTAAGGGTGCATCTCTGAGAGTATCCCTGTTTCTAACATGGTTCACACATACAGTCATAAACTGAACTGCTCTCATACCATCTTTATTGCGAATCCATGCATAAGCAGATCCATCATCCATGACCTTTGTTTCCATGCGCATCTCTGTAATGAATGGCTGACCAAGAATTATGGGATAAGAGCATGAATCCTGCACAAAGAAATGAAAATCCTCCTCTACATCACCAATAGAAACCCTGACACTAGGGTAGGCAGCATACAAATCACCTGCATTATTATTGGCGGCTCTCATACGCCACCCATGCTCTACATCCATAGGCCATCTGTTACTCTCATAAACTCCATGAACTATGAGATTAATCTCTGAACCATGATCAACCAATGCAACATAAGGCACCTGTTTCTCTCCAATCTTTACCATCGTCTCTGTAGTTGCCCTAGCCCAATGGCTCCGCGAAAAGTGACTACGCGGTATCAAAACAGGCTCATCAATTTCAGCATAATGCATAGGCTGAACCCTCTTCTCTACCTGCGGCAAAACAGAACCATTATCAACCATAACCTCATCCTCATCCTCATCCAACTCTCCAATCAAAACTCCCTGTGTATCAGTGGTAGCCAATGCATGTCTTTTCCTCTTTAGGACCTCCTGAAACTGATCCTGAAACTCTCTTTTTGAGATGCCCAAAATCTCAGAAATAGTGAAAGTCACCTCACTGCCAAGTATCTTATCATTAAAGATTTTCTTCATGTCTGTAGATGTCTCAATATTGGACATCAATCTGAATCCTGGCTGCTTTCTCTCTCTAGGCTCTTGCCTCTTTTCTCTCTTTTGAGCATCCTCCATCTGTCGATCTGGCCCTGGTCTTGAAGACGGTCCTGCAGTAGGTGGAGTAACAAACTCACCCCCTCTAGTCTTCTTAGCTGCACTTGGATTTTCTTCATCCCTCTTACGCTTCTCCTCAACAAGTACATCTGCACCATGAGATTTAGCCAAATAAGCATAAATAGAATACATGTCAACAGGCGAGTCCCAACCTGTCTCTGATCTGATGCTAGAGCTTGCGCTAGTCAAAACAGTTTGCTGAATTTTCCCCTTGTTTGCAGTCTCCATAGCATAAGTCCATAGTGCGGACTGAGTCTTTGATCCCTTCTCAATTTGTACTCCATATGCAGAAGCATCACCTCTAGCTGTCACATAAGAAGTACGCACAGCCATGTCCTCTATTAACTTCTTCATTCCACCTTTACCAAAGTTGGTAGCAAGTGGAGCTCCTGTCTCAGTCAACCAAATCTTACCCTCTTGCCCCCAATATACCAAATTCTGCCTCCTTGCATCCTGGAAAGAGTCACAATCCCTGCAATGCTGATGCTCCGTACTATCACACCAAATACATCTCCGATCTCTCCTAGGTGCACTAGGAGCACTCCTAGGTGCACTAGGAGCACTAGAAGAAGTAACAGGTGCAGTCAAAGCAAACTGCTCCTTCAACTTACCCACCAACTCCGCTTTGACTGACTCCAGTGTCAAATCTGTGATGCCTTTGATTATGTCATCAAGAGAGGTAGGCACCGATGGAGCACATGGTTTTGGAGCAGAAGGTGTAGGCATCGTTCGTGGAACAGGAGGAATAGGTGGAGTGGAAACAGTAGGCACTAGCATAGGCCAAGAAACTGGCTGAGGAGGAGAAGAAATAACAGGGATAGAAGTAGGCATAGGAGCAGATGATGGTGTAGGTGTCATGGAACCATTCTGTAGGCGAGTCTTCCATATCCTCCTCTTGGTCAAAGTCAAGACTGCATCCTGAGCATCTTGCCAATCAGTTTTAAGACCCATAGGCTTCGTACGATCTTCAAGAAGCTCACCCAATTCTTCTTGAAGAGCAGGATCTGCAGCTTGCAAGAAAAGCTCAACTTTTTCAACATCCAATGCTCTTTGTTCAATGGCATCAAGCTAACTATACCTCTCTTCGAATTCTCGAATCAACTCCGAAGCAGCGAGACCTTTGTTTGGCATGTAGACCCACTCTCGGAATGACCGTCGAGTAGCCATACCAAAGTCCTCAAGGAAGTATTCTTCTTTCAAGGCCTTCTTAAAATCTTGCCAATGTGTATTTTGAACAAAAAGATCAGTCACTTTTGTCCTCAAAGCAGGTGTGACAAGACGAAGGAAGTACTTACTCATAAGTCCTACAGGAACTCCAAAAAACCCCATCTTGATCTCATATGTCTTCAAATATGCTGAAACATTACGTCCGTCAAATAGCTTCTTCTCACTTTCAACTGCTTCAATAGCCTTAGTCGCGCTGTTTGCATTCTCCTGCTCTGAATAGAGTTGCCTTTGTTGAGACAACTGCTGTTGATGCAATTGTTGTTGCTGCTGCATATACAATTGTGTTTGCTGATTTTGGAGCTGCATATACATGGACATATTCTGCAAAATCTGTTTTAGATCCTCCGTTGAAGTACTTGACGCAGCAGTCATTGATGGAGCTGAAGTAGAGGCAGCTGGAACTGTAGAAGAAGCTGAAATAGAGGCTGAAGTATCTCCCATCCTAAAATTTCTGTGACGCTTTCATGTCGGGTTCACCAAAGATGTCGAAGGGTTTGTGAAAGCAATGTCGCAACCACAGAGGACTTTGAATAATTTCAGGATAGAAGGTCAATATTAGTAAAGCTCTGTTGTGACAACATGAACTTTTAATTCAGGCAGTTAATTATTGTCTAAGTTCAAATCCACAGTTGTTGAAGATCCGTCTTTTCTCACAACAAGATTGCTCTGGCCTGGGCATGCAATGAAAGCTCTATCTCTTTGTTTACTACAAGTCAAATTGTCAAACTCTATAGTGCTTTTACTGTAGTCTTTGATCTCTTCCCATTCATAGTTATTACTATGTCTTAAGCACCTTCATCAGTGCTAAGTTCAGAACTTTGAAGGGAGAAGATGTGATGAGAAAAGATACAAAGCATTCTTCCTTATATGTCTGTTATTTTTCAGTGTCTGAAGAAAGCTTTGCAGTCTGTATTAGGAAGCAGTTTGTATCTAGATCGTATCATTTCCTCAAAGCCTGGCAGACATCAATCTTCTTCTAATTCCAATTACAACTGTATTCTGTTCAGTCCAAATAACGAGGGAGGTAAGTTTGTGCCAGCACTGGAGTAGCTGTGTAGTATCTTTTAACAAAGCGGATTTAGGACATTTCATTAGGTTAAAAGATCAGCACCTCCGAGGAATGTCAAAAATCCACCACTTGAATCCTAATCATCAAGGAAAAGATCATTTAGAACTTTGAAAGCCCATGCATTGCAACCAGCAGCAGCCCAATCATAGCAGCATAAGCAGAGAAAAAGGGTATGTGACCAGGCTGAATGCAACTTCAGCTATCAGAAAGAGCAAGTAGTTCATGTGGAAATAATTTCCCTGCGCCTGTAACGAGGACAGTTATTGAAGCGCAATCTGCTGCCATGCTATGTGTAAATGTACAAGATGACGATTAGAGGAGGTATAAATGGCTACAGAATTTTGTGAGAAGCGCCATAATACCTCCATCACTCCATGATTGATTGTATATGTCTGATGACCAGAGCAGGCTCGATTAATCCACTTGTTACTGATGGATATGCTTGATGCATTGGCTCATCGAATTTCTGTCAATGTCCCACTAAATAATGTTAATGTAAACTTTCTATACTCAGATTATTCGATTGTTCTCTGTCTCTCTATCTCTCTTCTTTGGACTTCGCGGCCATCAACCAAGTCCTTTCATTTGCGTTGCTATTTGTCAAAGAGAGAAAAGTGGTTTGTCACATTACTATAGATTGACATGCTGGAAATGATGGCGGGTTGGCACATTAGTGCGCTGTTCAGAGTGTGTAATTGTAGTTGTCCATGGTTGCATTCATAGCGCTTCAGGCAGCGTTCGCAGGGAGAGATGATGAGGATTTCCCGCTTATAGAGTGTGATATATCTAGAAATATCTTCCGAGTGTCTTTTTCAACACTCTCTCTCAAGAGCTTCAATCTCAGCAACACAACAGCTGAAATAACCGCGTAGGCATCACTTGGCGGAAACGCAGTCAATGGTGGATCTGCGAACAATAGTAATTATCGGGGCCCTTGGCAATGGAGATGGGTCGTCGTCTCATCTTTGCCACCGTCTGAACCAGCCGTTACATCATCGATTGTTGCTTTTCCCTCGTTACGCGTACACTCCAGTCTTCAGCTTCGTTTTCATCTTCTACTGCAACTCCTTTGTTCCTTCCTCCAGTCGTCCACCTGATCAGTAGGCCTAGTCGAGCTTTTCTTCTCCTTAGCTTAATCAATGTCCAATGTTGACTCGTCCATCCCCGTTGCACGTCCTCCGGAGCTTGTCAATTGTTGTCGGCCCCTTCCTCCTTCGTTGTTTCCTTTCGAGCCTTTCTCCCCCATTAGCTACAGAGTATCCTCCCCGTTTTTTTTCTCTCCAATGCTCTGTTCCCCTTTTCTTTCTCCCAGATTAGCTTCCCCTTCTTTTTCTGTCCCATACGCTTCCTTTTCCCTCCTTCTTTAGCTTTTCAAAAATCCCCTCTTTTTCCTCTTTCTTTCGTGTTTTCTTTTCCCCTTTTGTTTCCTCTCAAATTAGCTTCCCTCTAGAATCAGAAAAGCACCAAGGAAGAGTAGCCCCAAAGTAGCTGCGGGCTGTAATGCCAAAGAACCTCAATCGAAAGTGTTCCCACTCAGAAGAAAAGCACAATTTCAGCATCACATGTGTGTGTAAGCATATTGAATGCATGTCAAAGGTTCAAACTTTTCTGTTCTGTAAAATCCACTCAGCTGAGTACACGAACAATAGTGCTAATGGATTTTGGCAAGCAGTGGTTCCATGATCAAGGACAACACATGAGCCTCATGTTCATTTGAAAATTCACTGGTCTTCTTAAACTCCCTTGTTGATACCATTTGCATCTTCAGCATAAGCAAACAACTTGTGAAGCTCGGAAAAACCATACTCATTGCAGATCTAGAACCCATTCTCCTTTAATTTGTTTATACCAAATATCAGATTCAATCCCAAACAGCGCTTGTCTCTTCTGTAAAATTGAACATGAACCAACTGAAAGAAAAATGTTCAAGCAAAGCAAAGCACAACGTCTACGTCAAAGTATGTACAAAGTAACAAATCTCATGCACGACTTTTGGGTGGTTTTCACACCTCGAATGCGCAGCAATACGACACCGTCACTCTGAAATGCATAAAAGGCAACTTGCTAATAAGGTCCTAAAATGCATAGACACCTTATGTTTTTTCCGTTCATTCCATTGAAAGTATAAATGACCAACTTCGTATCATGAGTTAATTCTAGTAAATTCTAAATAGCCAATTTATTTCCAATTTCGTTTAACTAGGTGGATAGGACATGCATAGGTGCATCCTAGTTCATGAAAATATCGTGCAATGCAATACTTTTGGGTGAAATAAAAATAGAAAAAAAACCTGGACTTGTGGGCTCGGTGAAATATCCACATGAATACTAGGAGATGATCCTCCTGCAGGCATGCCTTGTGACTTTTTAGGGGCCATCGTAGATGTGACTTTGGCTTTTGGTTTGCCTTCGTGGTTTACGAATTTACTCACCTTGATACGCAGCCTCAAGATCTTTGCTCATCTCCCTCGTACGCGGAGATCCCCTTTGAAGTATGAATCCTTGAAGAAGTACCGGCTTGCGGGATTTGACTTATGGAATGCCTTAGGGTTTAGAGCTTGGGCCTTTTGCGGGAGAGAAAGTTCTTGGGAATGGGGCTTCTATGAATGGAATTTTGGAAATTGAAGCCTTACGAGGGGGTTCGGGAAAAGGCTCTTGTGAACAGCTTTGCAAGAATGGAGGCTTTGAGAGCTTCTTCTTCTTCTCTTAAAATCCCAGGTGGGGGGGGTAGGAATGGACTTATGGGGGATCTAGTGGGAAGGGGGCTTAGGAAAGCCTCCTTAGAAGCTTCTTAAAGAAGCCTTTAAGAAGTTTCTAGTTGGGTAGAACACCACATGGAAGAGGGAGGGCCAATATGAACGTGTCGTGGAAGAGGAAGGATGGCGAGAGGCTGGCGGCGTCTATCGACACCACAGGCAGCGGCGTTTTCCTAGTCCGGTGGCTAACAGCTCCTTCGGCGGCGGCTCCTTCAGCATGACATCTCCTGCAGCCTCCCCTTTCCACCCACTAAGGGGGTGGGTTTATATAGGCCAAGGGGGGGAGAGGGGACCTCCCCCACGTGGGCTGTGGATGCAGCCCACGACTCCCCCTTGTAACCACCTCTTCCACCTAGCCATCCCCTTCCCTCAACCAAGCATCGACTGGGGGAAAATTAGTAAAAAAACATGCAATAAATTTCACCTTATCCACTCAACCTCCTCCCAAGAGGGTGTTTCCCCACGGTTTAAGCGGTTTTAAACCCCCGGCTCAGTTTGCCAATGTGGAGGCCTTGTTTTCTCACGTGGGGTTACAGATTAACTGCCGGCACTGAAGATAACCTTTGCACGATTTTTACACGGTGCGCGGGAGATCGAGTTTAGTAATATTTTTCAAATGGAAATTTTACAGTATTGCAATGCCAAAACTCAAAATTGGAACTAGATATTTTAAAGTTTAAATCTTAATAGCTTGACTAAGAGGATTTAGGCAAAAAAACCAAATCGTGGGGGAGAGGGTTACCATTTTTTTCAATGCGTCCTTTCATAGCAAAAAAAGTGGGTTTTCTTAATCAATGGAATCACGAGGAATACTCTAGGGCATGAGATCTCAATTTCCTTCGCCATCTATCGATGCATGAATGAGTAGAAATGATGGATTCTATGAAGAGAACTGATTTTGGTCTTTTTCTCTTCTCTCTTGTCTCTCGTCTTGTTGTGTGTTTCCATGATTGATTCTATGAGAGAAGGGGATAGACTAAGGTGCGAGATGTTGATCATGGGATGATGCTGGAGCGTGAAGGAGCATAGATCGAGGTTGGAAGGATTATTATTGGTTTTTGGGAAGTGTGAGCAAGCCTTCAATCACGAGATGCGTACATTATAAGGAGCGATTCTATGAGTAAGTCATAAAATTAATCATTTTATGATGAATTTCACTGGTAAATGGTTGGAAATGGATGCACTTGGTTATTAATGCTATGATCTATTGAAAATAATAAGAAAAATAAGAAAAATCAATCATCTAATAATTTCTTTATAAACACACAAAACCCATAACATTGTGATTTTAAGGAAAATAATACAATTTTTGGGTTTTATTGTCATTGCGCATAGTGTTCCTATGGGATGGAATTTATAGAAAAATAATTATCAACAAGACTAATCAATCCAAATTATTAAATTAAAAAATATTGATATTTATCAATAAATAAATAGAAAAAATAAGAAAGAAAAGAGAAAAAAATTTGTGTTTGAAAAATAGAGAAAAATAATATTTGTGTTTGTGAATGTATGATAAGGTTGAGGCATGAGGTTTAGCCTCAATTCAGCCCTATCTTTATGTTAAAGTGGGTATTTAATCTTTTTATAAAGAAAAAATACATTAAAAATGCTCTCTAAACCTACCACCGAATGCACAACCTTAAGTAGTCCCTGTTTTTAAAATTTTAAGAGGGTCTAGTAACACGAGCATGTTCGGTGGAGGCCACTCAATGCAACATAGCAATCTCGTTTAGATTAAAGGCATGAAAAGAAATTTTTTTGCACCTTTACAATGCTAGTTGTCAATAATGAAAATTTTTTGAGCACTATAAATCATACACAATTGCATTGAACGCAACACATGGTATCATCCTCGATGCACAATAATTGTTCTTCTAAGCAATGAGCTACATTCAGCTGAGGTATCCTAAGCTCTAGGATTAGTGGTTCGTTTTCTTTGGAGACTATTCACTGAGGAATGTATTACTTCTCTTGGAACAACTAATTAAAATAGTGGAGTATGTTTTGTATGTGTTCTATGTATGAACTGTGCATCTTGGGGCCAATCCGTGAGGTGTAGGAGAGTCACAATAATGGGGTTGCGGCAATCAGCTTAGGGGCGGTCCCTTTATCTATGATTACATGGTGTACAACACCAATATGTGTAGGGGCTCTCTAAAAGGAGTGCGGGAAGGGGTATCCATTGGATTACAATCCATACAAACATAAAGTTCTACATTAGAGGTTTAGATAGTATACCCCTTAGACGCTCCTGGCCACGAGGTCGTGATGGGTGGTTTGGGTGTGTAATAGAGACCCGCCTATTAGTGCCATAGAGCTAGTTTCAAACTCATTTTAGGTCCTCAAAACATGTGGTGCATTTGCCAAGAGTCGCTAATAAGTGGGATCCTCTGAATCTTGGTCGATAGGGACCAGTTTATTAGTGTATGCCAAAAATCAATGAAATAGATTCAAAAGACCATCAATTCAAGCTTCACAAGAAAGAAAGAGTTGAATGAGCAAGACAACATGCTGAAATTAGTTGGAGATGTTCTCTACAAATGAGTGGTCTAATCTCCCTACAAGGGAGGGGTCTTAGTAACCCTAGCCCCAAGAATAGTCCGTTAGGAGGAGGAGAAAGTTCTAGTATTTTTCCTCTTCCAATCAGTCAGCCCACTTTGAGTGGAGTAATAGTGCCCATCTGATGGGACCTGAAATGGGCCGGCATTGGCTATGACACTAGCCAGACCTCATGCTCATAATAGACAAACACACCCTCAAAGCCTCGCGCACCGAGAGCGTCTATCTACTACTAAAGGACAAACTGCCCTGAAGCCTAATCTATGTGTTTATAGTTTTATAGTTTTGTAGTCCAACATTTCCCTTTCTATAAACTCCACAGAGGGAGAACCCATACATACTAGCAATAAATGCCACGATAATCACATACATTAGAGGCAACCTCTTGGTAGAAACACCGCGGCCCCACTGCAGCTCTCCTAAATCACAGGGATTAGCCCCTTGATGCGCTGCTCAACATATAAAACAAACAAACAAACTCCACTCTTTCATTTTGAACGTCATTCAGGAGATACCATGTTTCCTCACCAAATAATTCCCCAAAAAACGAACGTCTATCCTACAGCTTAGGATGCCTTTCCACACTCAAACATGGGTCATTGTCATTGAAAACAGGTGCTATGCATCTAGGTTTTATATTCCGATACCATGATCGTCATGCACATGCAAAAGTGAATGATTCTAAAGTGCTCAAACATAATTTTAAATCAGAAAACACGTGGTGCACAATTAAACTTTCCAATGCATTTACTAACCTGTTGCTGCAATGTAAGGATAGCACCAAGATAACACTCGTGCTACTATCCTCTTAATTAACATACCATGAATTCTATGTCATGATGTGCATCAGAAAATCAGCAACAATCAGCACCCAAATCACACCATTCAAACATCCCAACCCCCTACGTTTAGGTATTGCTTTTGTTGCATAGGTGTAGGGGTTCATTTTGTCATGTTTTGATGTATAAAAAGCAATAACTCACAAACTTTGACAAGGAGATAGGGCAAACTGAGGCTAAACCTTATGCTTTGCCATTACCACACATCCACAAACAATCATTATATTTTTTCTTATTTTTCCAAGACGTATTTCTATTTTTTCTCTTATTTTTTCCATTTTCTTGACTTATTTGGCAATAAAATATGCTATTTTCTAGTTTTTCTTGTTCCAATCACTTCAGCATACTAACATTTAGTTTATCTTCCATATTCCCCCCATGGGAACATCTTTTGCCCACCCGAAATGGAAAAACTACCATTTTACCACTTAAAAACCGCATTTCGGGTTTACGAGAATTAAATAAAGCATGTAAATCATTGCAAAATCAGAATTTTTTGACAAACAGTAATTATTCATAATGCAAATAGCACACAAACAAATTTTCATGTAATAATAACATTATTATCATCATAAACTATAAAAAATCCTTCATTTTCCTTCATTAAAATGGTCCTACCGTGTTTTTACGTAACCCGAGATGCCTTGAATGACTTCATAACCAGAAAACGGAGCCTCCATTGCTCTCAATCCAATGCTGTACTTCAATCTTCAGCATCTCCATCAATCTCCATCACCATTTCCTTCATTCTCCTTCCCCGGTTCCTCCATCAAGAGGGTATACATGAACAACCCATAGAGAACAGAGAGAGGGAGGAGAGAGAAAGACTAGTCTGTTCTCTTCATCCGAACAGCCATTCCTCATGCCAAGACCGGCAATATCATCAGCCAAGAGGGAGAAGTTGCTAGCCATTGTCAGTTTTATGGGTTATTGTCAGCCTGCAATCACCATCATGAGGGGAGGGGGTGAAAAATGCGCCTGCGTGCTGCCGCCATGTCTTCACGTTTTTATCATGATTTTTAATCAAAAATTTTAGGGGGGGGTTAAAAGTCCCCAAAGGGCACCCCCTCTTTTGGTCCTAAATTTGGCCACCTTTTCAAATCTTACCCATCTTGTGGCTACTTCCTCGTCCGGACTCCGATTTGAGCTCTGAAAAATCCTACGCATCTGGCCTGACATCCCGCACTGACTAGCAGCTCCTGGCATCTTGCACAAAAATTGAAAAAATTATCAAAAATCCACAAGTGTCACTTGGGCGTCTTTTAAAAACCGTCTTTCACTTGGTGCTTAAAATCGTCCTAGCTGCAGCCACCGCCTTCAATGTTGAATATTTTTTCCCTAAACTTGAATTTTTTGGCAAATTTTAGGCACATCCCGGGCTCAAAACTCCGCTCTCATTGGTGACCACGGGATAGGCGACTCAGCCCATCGAATCCCACAACAGATCTGCATAGAACAACCAAAGGAAGCATCAAGATGATACAAAACAGAGATATATTAAAACACAGCACAATGCTCACCCTACCCCTGACAAAACCAATGCATGAAATCCACAAGGAGTAGGCCTAGCATAATCTGATAGAAGATCCGAAGCTAGTCACTAATCGACTGGTCCATCACGGCCAAACTAAAAAGAACTATCAAATAGGTCGCTCGAAGTGGTGGTCTGAACTACCTACCTAACTAAGGAACTCAACCAGGAGCTCCTACTAGGCGAGAACTCCTATAGCCTGATTAAGAAGTATTTTCTTTTAGCACATTCCTTCCGTTAGGTTTTTTATTCTTTCCATACTAGGCATCTAAAAAGGAGGGAGCTGGGCGTAGTGACCCAAGGAGAACAGGGCATCAGCCTCAGGTCCTGTCTCGATATCCAAGAACCTACCAAGCCCTCGCGAGGCAACACTTAATCCTTTCCTGATGCTCACTTTTATTTTCGCTCCAACCTTCCTTACTTTCTTCTTTTCCAGCAAGACGCCACCCCTAGGAAGACAAGGCATCGGCCCGAGTCTGACTCGTCCCCAGGAACCTACCAGGACTTTGCAAGGCGATGATCAACTACTTATAAATCTTTCTTTTCTTTTCTTTTCTAGTTTTATAGGGGTTAAAACCCCTTTTTACACACCTTTGTATATATTTATTTTCTTTGAGATATTCATGGTTTTTTTTCCTTCTATATCATCATCATTTTTTCCTCCTTTGGCAAGCTTCTCTAACTGCCTCACAACTAAGCAAGAACTCCTAGAACGGCTGCCTAGCACACTAGCAGAACAGGGTCACTAGAACTACCCTCTAAAACAGGTCTTTCAATGCCTGGCAATGTCTTTACAAGAGGCAATGACTACTCAGACCTCCCTCGGACATACCTAACCTAAACCTGGGACTTCATGCCTTGGATGCCGGTCCCCAACAAGAAAAGACAAATCCCCTACAGGTATACAGACACAGATAGCATAAAAACACAGTACTCATAAAGGAGAGATATTACCTGGATAGGGCCACAAGAAGCTTCCGTGCGACAGAGACTCCTTCCAAGCTCTTCTTCAAACCTGTCTAGCACAAGTCTAAAACAAGAAACCGTTAACTACACCTGTACTAAACAGACAACTGGCCCTCTTGGCCTAATGAAATAAAGCACTTCACTACAAAAATGGATTGGCCCTCTTGGCCTAACGAAATAAAGCATTTAAAACCTCGCAAAACTCGCCCTCTTGGCCTAATGAAATAAAACACTATAGCACCTACACATCCCTCCTCGAAATAGTACAGATATACAATAATATGCTCATTTCCAAGGAGAAAAAATAGGGCTCACAGCCCTAAACTAAATGCATAAGATTATGACCCATCCCTCCTGTATATATAGCAAGAGGTGTATGCATAACATGTTGTCTAATCAACCTATGGGTCCAAGATAACAACGGTAGATTGGTCTCAGCTACTCTTTGCATCACCCATATCAACCATCACCTGCCATATATTGCATGCTCTGATAACATTCCCCACAAGCGACCAGGTCCTGTCTCATTATTGATAGCAATATCCAAACTAGGACCACAGTTGAAGAAAAGGTCTTCTTCATAAGCAATATTTGCTAGTGAATCCGCAAACTGGTTCCAGTAATGTGGAATCAGCTGAAAAGACACTCTCTCAAACTCCTCAAGTAGGGTCATCGCAGTTCAATGATACATACAAAGAATGGGGTTCTGCACTGTGTACATCCCATCTAGCTGATTCAAGATCAACTGGGAATCCCCTTTTACTAACAACCACCGAATACCACCTTGCTTGGCAATATGCAGTCCCATAATCGTTTTTACGAGACCCGAGACGCCTTGAATGACTTCATAACCAGAAAACGGAGCCTCCATTGCTCTCAATCCAATGTTGTACTTCAATCTTCAGCATCTCCATCAATCTCCATCACCATTTCCTTCATTCTCCTTCCCCGATTCCTCCATCAAGAGGGTACACATGAACAACCCATAGAGAAGAGAGAGAGGGAGGAGAGAGAAAGACTAGAATCTGTTCTCTTCATCCGGACAGCCATTCCTCGTGCGAAGACCAGTGATATCATCAGCCAAGAGGGAGAAGTTGCTGGCCATTGTCAATTCTATGGGTTGCTTTCAGCCTACAATTACTATCATGAGGGGAGGGGGCAAAAAATGCACCTGCGTGCTGCCCCCATGTCTTCACGTTTTTCTCACAATTTTTTATTTAAAAATTTAGGGGGGGGGGGTTAAAAGTCCCCAAAGGGCACCCCCCCTTTTGGTCCTAAGTTTGGCCACCTTTTCAAATCTTGCCCATCTTGTGGCCACTTCCTTGTCCGGACTCCGATTCGGAGCTCTGAAAAATCATGCACATCCAACTGCATTGGCTGGCAGCTCCTGGCATCCCACACGGTAGTCGAAAAATTTATCAAAAATCCACTAGTGTCGCTCGGGCACCTTTTAAAAACCGTCTTTCACTTGGTGCTTAAAATCGTCCTAGCTGCAGCCGCTACCTTCGATGTTGAATATTTTTCCCCTAAATTCCAGATTTTTTGGCAAATTTTAGGCACATCCCGGGCTCAAAAAATCCGCTCTCACCATCCTTTAAACTTATTTAGTGAATCCAATCATTATGGCAAAACCCATTGGAATCCCAATAGGAATGTTGGACTTGCTAGCCTTGGGATTTCCTCTACCCGTTTTTAATGGGTTAGCAGAGGAAGATGTAAAACTTAATATTAATAAGTTTCAAAAGCTAATGTTTAACTATCCGATCCAAGATGAAGGACAGTTGATGATGTTCTTTAATACGACTCTTAAAGGACGCAAGCTATAGTATGGCATCACAATCTTTAGAGGATAAAACCATAACTATAAATTATTTATTATTTGTAGCCTTCCAAAGAGAGTTTGGCCTTGAAAGGAGAGGTCAGTACTAGTTATGTATTCTCAATGTAACACGTCTAAAACCTCATGAAAATGTTCGAGGCTATGCCAAAAAATTGAAGAAATTATTTCGTAAAATGTAGATCTATATTCCTATTCTAGCTTTTGCTTAGTTGCAAAACTTTTTGCATGGACTAGACTTTAATATTCAGCTTCAGTTGAGCAGTGTTGCTCTTGCTGACATTGATATGGTTGTTACACTAGCACATGAGGTAGAGTCACAATTACAAGTGGCCTATACCTCTAGGGAAAATTGAAATCCAAGTCTAGTGTTGGAAATACTTTAGCATTGGCAAATGGAGGTCAAGGGATGCCCATGAATACTTCTAATGGTAGAGAAAGCATGATTCAAAATGTACCCATGTTGCCAGCTTATCCTTGTGTGACCATGCCTATGGCTAATTAGATGACTCCATCAAGTATTGGAGGCCAAACAATAAATCCTAATGTTGTTCTAGGGAATCAATATCCAAACCCTAATCAAGTGGTTAGACCAATGAAATGATAGGTATACTATCAGGGCTATGAGTCAAGTGCCTCGAGTAACCTTGGCGAAGTTAAGGATGTGATGAAGCACTATACTAGTACGATTACTAAACAATATAGGAAAATAGCTATTGATATCAATTTCCTTAAGAAGCAATAGAATTTGATAGGGATTTGATTCCTTGGAGAGGGTGCCCCCTAAAGATTCAACTATAAGTGATGTGGTGACCACAACATTTTCCTAGGAATTGTCCAAATATTAAATGTGGCATATGTGAAAAGTTTGGCCACTTAACTAGTACCTGATGAAGCAAGATTAGCTCTCTCCGACAAGAAAAAATAGCCAGGTCCAGTGCACCACCGAGCACAAGAAAATAATCTTCAATAGCAAGATGAGGGACCAAAACAAGTGCTACAAAGAGGGAAGGCTATTGTAGAGAAGCTTCCTAGTGGTAGTGGAGTGAGCCTTATTGAAGCTGTTTATGTTAATGGCACAGAAGCTTATAATTTATAGGTCAGTACAAGAGATCAAAAGAGCAAAGAAGCTAACAAAGAAAAGGTAAAACCTATCAAGGGAAATCCTAAGCAAGATAATAAGGGGACGTAAGTCCTTAATCTTAGCATTGAAGGTGAACCTCTAAAAGTCATTGATGGTAAAGTTGACCCCAAGAAGGATAAGCAATTTCTAGAGAAGAAGGAAAAAGCCAAGAAAGAGGCACCAAATCCTATTCAAAGACTAAAGGAGAGAATGGTCCAGTAGGAAAAGCAAGCCCTTACTAGCTATCATGAATTTAATTTAGCAAGTTCTCTTTGAAAAGCTAAGCTAGATGTAAACCTCCTGCAATTGATTAAATTGTAGGATTGCGTAAGGAATTTCAAAACAATTTATGCACAAAGTATATCGT
Source organism: Lygodium microphyllum (assembly GCF_053477565.2). NCBI lineage: Eukaryota > Viridiplantae > Streptophyta > Polypodiopsida > Schizaeales > Lygodiaceae > Lygodium > Lygodium microphyllum. The sequence continues at coordinate 36,773,488 of NC_141151.1, forward strand.
GAAGCCCTTGGAAATAGCACGGGTAGGAGATGATTGGTTTGAGCATGTTGAAAAGCATTGTCCAAGGGTAGTAGCATATGTTGATGGAATATTAGTGGAACATGCCATTGAACTCCATATTTGGGATTTTGGAAAATTTCCATCAATATGGGAATCCCGAATCAAAATGGATTTTATGAATTTTGGGAATTTCATTAATTTGGAACTTGATGCAATGGAACATACTATTGCTTATGGCTATTTCCAAGAGATTGACAAAAACTAAAAAAGGTGGTGTTAATAAATACCTTAGTTTTAATATGCTTGAAAATCTTTAGTTGGTGGATTCTTGTAGAATTTTTTTGGCCTTCAATACAACCTTTCGAGAAATTTTAAATTTATTAGGGGATTTTGTACCTTTCTTCATGTAGAGAACACCTCTGCATCTACAGCATTTTGACAACTACAAACTGGTGCCCAATATTGTATACATACCTTTTTTAACTTTTTGGAATTTCTTTTTGTATCTACTCACTTTGTTCAACACCAAGCCATATTGGATATACTGGATCTGAAGGTTGTTACAATGACAGATCTAGAGCATGGTAAGAGCTATGGTGGATGGAAGATGAAGGCTAGATTCATGTTGACATAGACTGAAGAGTAGACAATTGTTACACAAGTGAATTAGATTCCAAGATGGAAGCTTGGACCCATAAAGAAAATCTTGTGTATGAGACTAACAATGACAATGACATTAACTGAAAGAGGAAAGCATCATGATATTTCATTACTCATTGTGAAAGTTATAGTAAAGTACAATGCTTTATAGAGGCTCCATAGGTAGCATTTTCCACCATTTTGCTTATGGGATTCAGGACCTCTTCCTAGACTACTAGTGATTTCCTTGCCCACTGCTCCATACAAAGAGGCATACAAGCGGGTGTGATTGCCAGATTCTCAACACCCCTCCTCAATCACAACCATGGGAAAGCAATAAGTGTACAGAGGCTATTGTGAGTGGAACCTTGCTAATTGTGGGTATGCCATAAACATGGTAATCATCTAGAGGTTGTCACACAAAAGGCTAAGTATGGGTACCACAAACATGGCTGACACGCAGGGGTTGTTACAAGGCCTTACTAAGTGTGTAGAGGTTGTTATGCATAGGCTACATGAGGATTTTATATTGCTTATGAAGGGAGCATTAATGGCAAGTACATACAATTAAAAAGTCTAGTAAAAATGGGTCAAGGACTAAGAGGCCCTGGTGGTTTTTAGCAAATTTAGATATGTCATTATAAATCTTCTTGTTCTTCACTTTTCTTGCAGCTTTAGGATCCTCATGGTTGATATTGTTCTTCTTCTTCTCCGCTTTTCTTGCATTAGTATTCATGTCCATGTCCCCCTCAAGCCAAAGGTATTATCATCTCTGAGGCAGCAGAAATATCTTCAAAATCTTCAAATGGATTCATTAATTGCTCTTTGATGTAGGCAGCTTCATGTATTCTTGTAAGAAGAATAGACATTTTTCCAGTGTAGTATAAATTAGTAACAATAATCATGTTACTTCTTAGGAATGAGTTCCACATTAGGGTCTTCATAGTTTCCATTGAGAATCAGCTTGAAACTCTGAAACTTTTCAGTAATAGAGTTTAAATCTAGTGTGTCAAATGACACAAATAATGGTAGTGTGAAAACACACTATGTCGATGCTATGCTTGAACTTGATGTTGAGCTTGAAGATGATTCTTTGATGCTTGTCTTGTAACTTGAGTCCCCTCCTTGGTAAATCAATTGATTTCTTGCTAGAAACTTGCTTGCTAGAAACTAAGCTGGGATTCAACTTAGGGAGAGTGAAAAAAATGTAGTGGAAAGAGAGCTTGGTGTTGATGTTGCTTAATGGCCAAATCTTCCAAGTTTTCAAGATCTCCCAAAGATCTCCAAGTATATTTCCGTCCTTGATGTGTGGCACTGAGTAGATCAATGAGTCAAAGTAGCAGTAGGTTAGTTTGAGTGGCAGGAGAGAGAAAATGAAGTTAGAGATGAGGAGTTAGGGTTTTAGGAACATGTTGACTAGTTTTTCAATCGTAGAAGCATGTAAAGTACATCATTTGGCAAGATATTACATGAGAAGGGAGCTTGGATATGGAGCTTAAAAAGCCCTATCATCGCAAGATAAAAGGCAACCTCTACCCACAACACAAACTCTACGATCAGTCACATGCGCAATCCAAACAACGATGGAGAATTTTGACAATACTTGCTTCTACAGCATGCAATGTCAAAGTGTGAAGTGATAGGCTCCGTAGAGGACAAACCCTCTAGAAGGAAGTATTGAACAATATGACTTGTAGAGATATATATGAAGCCTTGAAGTGTTGTAGGTCATGTCTAGCTATGGCTGCCAAGTAGTGACTGTGAGATTCAAGTGAAGAATGGAAGTCATACACTCAAACTGAGCTAGGCTGAGGTGAAGAGGACTAAGAGGAGTGGAAGGAGAGCTGAGCCATGCTCACTTGAGCTCTGATACCATGTTACAATGTCAGATCTAGAGCATGGTAATAGCTATGGTGGATGGAAGATGAAGGCTAGATTCATGTTGACATAGATTGAAGAGTAGACAATTGTTACACAAGTAAATTAGGTTCCAAGATGGAAGCTTGGACTCAACAAGACAATCTTGTGTATGAGACTAACAATGACAATGACATTAACTCAAAGAGGAAAGCGCCATGATATTGCATTACTCATTGTGAAAGTGATAGTCAAGTACAATGCTTTATAGAGGCTCCATAGGTATCATTCTCTACCATTGTGCTTATGGGATTCAAGACCTCTTCCTATACGGCTAGTGATTTCCTTTCCCACTGCTCCATACAAAGAGGCATACAAGCGGGTGTGATTGCCAGATTCTCAACAAAGGTCTCTACCAAGCACAAAGTCATCTTTCATAACATCAAGCATTGGTCCAAATGCATTTTTGGGTTGTTTGTTGAGAGGACCACAATAGTGATCATTAAACTCTTCCAATCCAATAAAGTCATCTACCTTATCTACATCTATAGTGGTTACATTGCTTTTGTTCTTGGCTAGAAATCTATGAAAAATATATCTTCTTGGACATTTGGAGTTTGAAGAGCATAGATCATATGTTTCCAATAACCAACCACTGGTGTTATAAACTTTGTGAACTTTGCTTCAGGTCTTTGTACATTTGACTATCTTTCCCAATACTTCAAATAATCTTTAACTCCACTTACTACTCTTGATGATCCTTAACGTACTTGAACATGAGCAGCAACATTGGAACACCCTTTGGAAGAGTAGGCTTTCTTGCAAAGTCTCTCTTCCATAATTCAATGCCACCTTCTCTTGGTAACCAGTTTGGGGACTTTGGATGCGTATTGTATTGCTTGACATGTGTATCTTCTTGCATATAAAAACAAAATTGAAGATGTTTTGAGTGACCAACAAGTGTATATTTGGAATCATACAAGTATCCCTCAATGTATCTCTTAAAGTTAGGAACATGTGTCAATAAGAAAGGTGTAGGACTTGTCATCTAGCATCATTAAAAATGTTGCATAAGATGAGGAAGAGTGAAGGTCATGCTCATCCTTAGCTTCTTTGAAAATTTGTTGAACATTGCATCAATATCTTCATGTGTATGACCCACCATGAGAAACCCAAGCTAGATCATATTGAATGTTCCTCGTGCAACAAGCAATGATAGATATACAAAGAGATAGTGTTTTTATTTTCTAATCCACAATTATCAAGTTGAAGTACCAAGTTCTCTAGCAATTGTTTGAAAGGATGCTGGCCATCCTATTGTATATTATCTTCCATGCATGCTTTACTTTGTGCGACACCTTGATGGTGGTCTAGTGATTTTTTTGAGTTGAGGGCATTTAGTAGCACACAGGTTGATCTCAGCATTCTATCTACTTGTAGATCACCATTTGCATGCCTGTGTAGTCACACTAAGTTCTTGAAGCACAAGGACAATGAGGAAATTGTGAAGTTAGGATTGTGAGGCTGCTAGATCAAGTGAGAAATGTCCATATCTCCCTTCTCCATGCCCATGTATAATCATGCCTATTAAAGAAACTAGTAGTTGAGTAGATCTTTTAACCTCTTGTGATTGAAGCCTTAACCTAGGGATAGTTGTCTTTTTCTAGTCCAACTTATCATGTATGATGCAAAAATTTTTCACTAGAGCTAATGCTGAGGCCCATCGCCAACTATAGTATATGTTTTGACAACTTTGTTGTTGTAGCATGTGACATTGGTGCTTTTTAGAAGCACATTTTCCCTTGGAGACACTTTGTTGCTACACGTTGCTCTTTGATCTTTGAGCAAATACTAAATTTAGATAATTCACTTGTCTTTGCTAAGGTTACATGCTTGAACTCTGTGTTCCAAATATGATTGAAGGTGGACAAAGTCATTTTCTTACATCCAATACCGTTCAATGTTGCATTTACTTCTACCCATATGTCGACTTACTTGTAAACATCTAGAATGACCAATTGTGTCTCCCTTGATCTAGCTTGCATTGTTCTACTCCTATATAGCATTTGCCCTACATTCTTCTTGACAAAGTCTCTAAGGATGGCTATTTCCATCTCTATGTGATCCCAAGTTGCTCTGAATACCCCCTGTTTCCATTCATTGCCCTCCTTATGCCATGCTCAAATAGTGTTTTGTACTTGTAAAAATATGTATTTGGGATTCCATGAATCGCATATCACACCCTTCTACATACCACTTGTCCATTGAAGATGAAGTTGTATTTCCTTGTTCCCACACGATCAATCCTACATGATGATTCAAACTTGTCTCATAAACATAGTTTATGCTATCTTTAGATTGCAATCCCCAAAAGTATTTATGTAATTGTTGCATTACTTCTCTATTAGAAAACTAACAACACTTTTCTTAGCAACAATCAATTGTGGAAACCTGTGAAATGGAGTCCATAGAAATCCTCAAGTTTGCACCTTTAGGTGAAATAATTTGAGGCTTTCTATTGACCATACAATATGATTTTTTTTGAACAAAAAATGTTTTTTTGGGAAAAATAGAATTTTCATTGTGGTATCTTCCATGTTTTTGGCACAAGCATTTGTAGAGATAAATTGCACATATGATTGTTGTTGTAGCAATGATGTTCCATCATCAAAGGTGACCTATTTAATATGCCATCTTTCCAAAGTGACATAGTGGAGGTTATCACCTATATAGGTTCCTATGGTTTGGTCAAGGGCTTAATCTACCACCACACCAACGTCCTCTTCTCCTAGTAGTTCAAAGTTTATCGCACCAAATGGAAAAGCCAATAATATAACCCCTTCATCCCAACACACATCATGTTGCCTTTTGTCCATAGCATTAGCCTACATTCTCTCTAGCTTTCACAAATGCTAAGAACATCAATATCCTCTGAATTTAGGACATGGTTTGATTTGTAATCATCTCCTTCATCATGAATTGTTATTGAGTTTGAAACAACCACTACATCTTTCTTTCCCCATTTTGCAAAATCACCTATAGCTTCATGAACCTTCATTGCATCAATTGTTGGGAATGACAAATATGTCACTACATTTAGACATTTATCAATGGCCATTGAAATATATCCATCTTGAAGTGTTTCTCCATGCCATGTCTCATTTGGATGTATTTTATGCACTCTCCCAAACTGCAACAATCTCATGATCAACTAGCAAATTTACAGTTTCTCCAAAATAAAATTTGTTATTCATGATACTTGTACAATTGAAAAAATGAAGATATTGTAATTTGTATTTTGTCACCTCTTAGAAAGAAGAAAATAGTAATAAATGCGCTAAATACAATGAATTGTTAAGTTTCATTGAAAATAAAAAAGCACTGAAACATTAGATAAAATGAGTCCAACATCCATAATACAAAGTATTAATGGAAACATCTTATAGAAAGGGGATGGATTTGACCATATGGAAAAAAATAAAATTTCTCATGAACTATGCCGCCCTAAACTAAAGAGGAAAAGATTATTCTATTATTTTTAGTTGTCCTTGATTTTACTTTTTTTTATTAGCTACTCTTTTTGTAAGCAAAAACTTCGATGTGTGTTCTCATTGGGGAAAGATATAGCAGATGGTCAAAACTTGTACTATATCTATTCAACACGAGAACAATGATTAAAATTATTTATAATGTATCTAGGAAAAGATTTAGCCACTTGGTCAAAAATCTATTGTACATGATCCACACCATAGCAAATATAAAAATGATTTATGATCCCCATAGGAAAGACATAATCAAATTATTGAAACCTTTGATGTATGTATTCCACATGACAGAAAGGATAAAAGCTCATTGTGGTCTCCATAGAAAAATATTTAGCCACATGGTCAAAACCTCAAGCAAAATACATACAAAAAGGAAAAAAATTCATTGTGATCTTTATGGGAAAATATTTAGCTAGATGGTCAAAATCTCTATTGCAAGTATTTTAACAAGACTTAGGATTAAAATTCTTTGTAATATTCACAAGAAAATATATAGCCATATGGCCAAAACATGTATTGTATATAATCTAGATGATAGCAAGGATAATAGTTGTTTGTGATGTCCATAGAGCAAGATTTAGCTAAATGGTCAAAGCCTATATTGTATGTCAACAAGGATAAATAGTATTTGTGATCTCCATAAGAAAATATTTGATTAAATGATCAAAACCTTTATTACATGTATTCCACATTAAAACAAGGATAAAGATATTTTACAAAAAGCATCGACCTCGTGTTTAAATATTAAAACCACAAACCTCCAAAGAAAAGGTGATTTCATTCCCTATGACATGAAGCTATAAAGATTGAGGAGATTTCACCATCAATTAGAAGCTATTTGAGAAGGAAAGATAATTTGTATCATGGTTAAATATTTATAAATCTTATAGTACTTACTTGTTCATAATAGTAAAATATATCATATTGCATTTTGTTTTTATGTTATTATTTTGGTCTAAGTCATGTTATATTAATATATCGTACTTTGTGCATATTATAGAATTTAGCATCAAAATATATTTAAAAATATTTTAATTTAATTTTATTAATAATTAATCAATATAATTAAAATATATAACATTATATTTCATAAGATTATGCATATTTAATTTTTCTAATATGTAATATGTAATGTCATTGAGGATTCTGAAGCCACGTTAGTGGTAGTTTGAGAGTAGAATCTCTAATAGGGTAAGTTAGGGAGTGTGCAGGTAATATCTCTAGTTGTGAAAATAGCGGCAGTACCCCAATTGTGGATTCTTAAGGGGGGAGGGGATTTTGGGAGAAACACCCCCAATGAGAGTCTAGGGGAGGCAGTGTCCTGGGTGGGGATTTGTAATACCCTTAGTAGGGGTCTGGGGCCTACACCCCCCTCCCCTAGTGGGAAATTTACCCCCAACAATGAGGGGTTTGGGGGGTAGCGCCTCTTGGTGGGGGTCTAGGGGCAAACCCCCCTCCCCCCTAGCGAGGTCCAGGGGCAGTATCTCGATTGTTTTGAGAAAGAAAATCTCTATTGCAAAGGCCATTTTGAGAAAGAAAATGAAAGTTATGGGGACTTGCATCTAAGGTGGCATTGGTAAATCACATAAAGACTATTGCAATATGATTTGCAACACTCTAGAGAAAAGAGAGACTGAAGCACAATTGTGGAGAGTCCATGAGAGTTCCAAACAAAATTCAAATTTCCAAGAGGTTTCTCCTACAAAAGTTCAAGTTCTTGAAGTACCACCTAAGGGCATAGAAGAATTAAGCCAAAATATAGCAAGTCTAATTATGAAAGAGAAATTAAAGGCTACTTCAAGTGTTTTAAACTTCTTTCCTTCTCCTTTCATCAAGAAAGACACATTGATGTAATTTTGGTTTTTTCTTGAGAAGTTATCTCCATTAGCATTTGAGATATTTTCTTTCTTTGGTGATATTGCTTAAAGAAACTATGTCTTTAGTTTTGTTTGGTTTAAAAAATCTATTTGAGTAAATATTTTGCTAAAATAGTATTAAAGACCTCATTAAAATGTTTGTAAGGATAACTATTTAAAGGAGATATTTTAATTTAGTGTGTAAGAATACTTATCATAATAAAAAGTTTAAGCTAGCTATGTAAAATTTACTTAAGTTTATTTTAGATCTTATTTCAATTAAACTCTTATATGTGTTGTGTAATGATCTTGTCATGTTAGTTTTGTCAAATGAAAAAGCAATGGCTTGTTCTTTGACCAGGATGTATGGAGTTTCTTGAAGCCTTATTTGCAAGATTCCAAGTGGGAGTCTAGTCAACTGCTTTACATAAGAATGTCATGGCTATTATTAAGTGCCTGGAGGTCCATGCAAAAAGAAATTATCCTTTCTTCATGATTTGGGGCTAAGAACAATGTCATAGACATCCACTCAAAATCATATACAGACTAGATAACATGGGAGTAGAAGCAATGTTCAAGCCTCTAAAGTATGTATGGAATCAATATGGAGATGTTTGTCAACATACCAAGACTATTCTCATAGATGACAATCCTCCTTAGAAAGGATGTCCAAATCCTATTGAGAATTGCATTTATCCAAAAACATTTGATATTGATCATGGAGACTCTATCTTGATCAAAGAACTTCTATCATACTTGACTTGCTTAAGCAAATACCATGATGCATGTGAAGTCATCAAGTTTGATTGATATGGATAGGAGAAAGTTCAATATGGACATGAATTATATGTGCAATTAAAGTTTGTTATTAATGAATGGACTAGAGCAGAGAACGATGGTGTTTCATAATCATCGTTGATACCACAAGAGACCATGATTGATAAAGATGGTAGATATATTCAACCTTCAATCACTTCTTGCTTCAAGACACCATCTATTATACAAACATCCTCAACAAATGCCTCATGTCATCCGTGTCTTACATTGAACAACTCATAATTATCCAAGCTGAAGTAGAATCCTTTATTCAGTACTTTGAAAGATATGGAAGTAATGCAACTTGCTCATGAGTTAGGATATCACAAATATTTCATAAATGGTAGTGTAGCTAAACGTTTTATACAAAAACTAGAAAAGTTTTATTTTTTCAATATACATGATATAACAAGGCAATGACTCTATATAGACTAATTTTGACTCCCATAAAAAATATATATCTTATATTAAGGTATTTTGCATGGCTATGAAATGTATGCTTGTTAGAATTTTAAAGTTTTTTATGTAGTTACCTTGGTGTTTTTAAACACCACCAATATCAATGAGAGAATCTACTTCATGTTTTTTATTCAATAACATTAGTTAATTGTGTTGAAATTTCTTATAAAGTGGTTTAGGTCCAATTTTGTGTTGTATATCTTAGCTAACAACTAAGTATTAATTAATAATAAAATTTATGTCTATTTTTTAACATAAACCATTGGTCAAAGGTTAAATCTTTGGTCTTATAAAAAGAATAAACTTCTAGCTTGGTATATAAATCTTCATTTTATGATATAAAAGTTCATTTAGCTATTCAAAGTGTTAAGCTAGTTGATTTTGGCCAAAGCCAATATCCATCTTATCCATATATTGTTAAGATAAATATAAATTTAAAAAAAGATATTTATATATTATGCATATACATACAAAAAATGTAAATGGAGTGAGCAATTATTTAACATACTTGTGTATGTTGGTTTACACAAAAAAAGGAACCATCACATCATAGGTTATCCAAACTTATTACTCTATGATATTAGATCAAGCTAATAAACCACACCTAGTTAGTTGTGACTCTTTTAAGGTCTTAGTTCATGAAAGTTATATATGTCACTTTAAATTATGCTATATCTAAAAGAAAAAACTTATATTATAATATCTTCAAATCCAGAACATTATAAATTTTGGCCATGATAACATATCTTCATATAATATTTGAGGCTCTTGTATTCTAAATTCTCTCAATACTCCTTCAAACCTTTGTATTCTTACATCAAACTTGGAAATTTCTTAGGTATATTCTAGCCAAGCCTCTTTGATGTTTCCACCACCATAAAACATCACACTTTGTTAGTATGCTTGTTAGTATGCTAGAAAGGATAGAGTGAAATCAAAATCTTCTAGTAGCCACATAGCTTACACTTCATCACTTAAGCTTTAAAGATGTGTAATCTCACATTTGTAACATACAAAGTACCCTTTAAAGATAAAAATAAACATAGTGCTCTCTTTCATTCACAAAAATAAGACATTCATTAAAAGTGAGACTTGGAAAATTGCCAAAATCTTTAATATGGTTTTATTGTGGACACTAGTCCTCCATCAACATTATGAGTTTGGAATTGATGGAGAGGCTAGGTCTAGAAATAGAAAAAGATACCTCCACGATTCTTTGAATGGCTGATGACAGTTTAAGACAACCTGAAGGGTGCATTACTAAAGTACACATGGCCATTGTGAACATGGAATGCATTCTGGACTTTAGGGTGATTAGGTTCACAGGGCGGCCTAGCTATCAAGTATTGCCAGGCAAGCCATGGATCTTACAAGTGGATTGTCAAGTTGATATACCCACTGGTAGGTTGATCTTTAGTAGAGGTTCTAAACATGTAGTAATAGATGGCTTCCCTAAATCTCCTCAAAGTGAGAGAGTTCCTTTATCCTCTACAGAGATAGATACATTGGAGGATGTAGCTAGTAGTGAGACGTCATGAAGTGATGAATCGAATGAGGGGTCCACTATAAAGAGGATTTCTATCAAGTAACTTTTCTGAGCCAATAGAGGCTCAAGATAAGATAAGAGATGTGGATATAATTGAGTTGGACCTTGGGGTGATGAATGATTCATGGCCAATCAAGTTAGAATCCATGCTCGATTTGGAAGAAAGAAAGGACTATGTGTCCTTGATTCAAGAATTCCGTGACATATTTACTAAGAGTTATGACGAGGTTATGACAAGTTGAGAGGTATTCCTCCTAGCTTGCCTATCCATACCATTCCCCTATAGGAAGGTAGCTGGCCCGTGTGACAAAAAGTAAGGTGTATGCCTTCCAAACTAATTGTCGTGATGTTGCACATTCACCACTGCGAAGTCACTTTGAAGTCTCCTAATTCTGTCACTTTTCTTTTGTGATTAAAAGCTATTGGTGTTACAAACGATTTAAAGTCAGGCCATCTTTTACATGCTACAATAACTAAGAGAGGAGTTGATAGAGAGCTTTATGTGGGAAGCTTATTATTAGACATGTAGTGGAAATGTGGTTTGATTAAAGCAGCACATTGTGTGCTTGAGAGGCTATCGGTTCAAAATACAGTCTCATGGACTACATTTATTGCAAGATATGTTGAACATGTTCTTGATGATGAGGTACTCATGGTTTTCAAAGAAATGAAATTGGAAGATCTCATTGTGGATGCACTTATGTATTTTTTCATCTTGAAAGCTTGCAGTACAATGGGAGCTTCTAAATTAGGTGAATTCAAACACTCTAAAATAGTGAAATGGACAATGGAAAAAGAGCCTCATTTACACAAAGGACTAGTTATTATGTATATGACATGTGGCTTGCTATAGCAAAGGCAACCAAGGCATTTGGCACTTTACCACTTCAAGATAGAGCTATATTGAATGCAGTGATTATGCATTATATAGGGAAGGGGCTTGAGGAGGTAGTGCTGAATTGTTATCAACATTTGCAATTAGAGAGGACTTCTCCTGATTTTGTAACATTTGCTTGCATCTTGAAAATTTGTGGCACCATAGGAACTCCAGAAAAGGGCAAAGAAATACATGCTGAGATCATTAGAGGAGATCTCTTGACTAAAGGTATTGTTGTTGACACTGCATTAGTAGACATGTATGCAAAGTGTGGGCTACTTGCAAAAGCACAAGGTATGTTTGACGAGCTACTAAGCCAGGATGTTGTAACATGGAATGTCCTAATAGTAGGTTATGCCCTACTTGGAAAAGTTGAACATGTTTTCGAGGTGTTTGACAAAATGGATTGAAAAGGTTTGAAGCCAAATATGATTACATTTACCATTGTGCTCAATGCATGTGGTCATGAAGGTTTTTTGGATAAAGGGAAGACGTACTTAGAGAGTATAAGGTTAAACTATGGTGTTTTTGCAAGTTTAGAGCACTACACTTGCATGGTGGATCTCTTTGCCCATGCATGACATCAAAGCAAGGTGAAAGTTGATCTCTACTTCTACTTCCATGCAAACATTGCCCTTTCTTATGGCGGAAGCATCTAGTCCAAAGTATTTTTTGGCAACATTAAATCAAAAGCTTTGGAAGCCCTAAAGGATTCTCTTAAAGGTGAAGATGTGGGAGAAATAGCTTAAGAAACTTTCCTTCTATAGCAAGTCTTGTTTGGGAGCCAATGTTATTAATGGATAACTCTGCTTCTTGGAGAGAGTACACACGAGAAAAGGTGGCTATCTTAATGCAAGATGGGCACTAGATGGGGGATGAAAGGATGATTTTAAAAAAAGTATTCCTAAAGCACTAAAGACACATGCTGAAGTTGCAAAAAGGGAGTCTTAATACATATCCATCAAGAGCTTCAAATCCAAGGGAGCTTATTTTGAATGTATCTGATGGATTGGACAAAATTCGTTTCTTGGATTTTATGGACAAAGAAGTTTAAGAGGTGGCATTGATCTTCAGAAGGAGGGCAATTTGACTAATCTGGAGGTAATCAATGAGTGCCGTCACGTAGTAAGCACTAGGTAGAGCATGGAATCACGAATCCTTTCCAACGGACCTTTTAGCACTACCTATGGGATAGCTGGAGGCTAAGGAGGGTATCGTATTTTTTATGGATGGCCGCACATGGAGGCTTGGCGGTGGTGTTGGAAACTGCGAGAAAGACGAGAGACGAAAGGAAGAGAGGAGAGAAGAGAGATATGAGACACCGGAAGTGGAACCCCAGAAGTGTGTCAACTGAGCACACATGATAGGAATATATAGAAGGGACCTGGGGTGCTATATATAGATAGACTATATATAGCTAACATACCCCCGCTCAAATAAAGGTCCCTTACCCTTGGGGGCTCAAGGGAAAACCCACAGCTCTATATAGGCCTACCATTATATTAATATTCAAAATATAAAATTACAAAGTTGAACTTACAAGAGCCTATTCATAGGCATCAAAGGAGCTACATCACTCGTGAATTACAACATCAACGGAGAAGGAGCTACATCACTCCTAAATTACAGCAGCCTATTCAGAGGCATCAAAAGAGCTTTATCACTCCTAAATATACAACTTGTAAAATAAGGATAAGCGACATCACTACAAAATATAAAATCTCCAAGAAATTCCTTCAACTAAACATGGGATGTAAGCAGTATATTTGTCACATCAAAACTTAAAGAAAAACGTTACAATGACATTAGAACAACACAAGGTCTATAGAGACGGTTCACAATGCCGCTCTATAGACAACATAACACACGTGGGGCCCCATGAACAGAATATAAATAAAACAATTTGTCATCAGCTGGAATATAGACGCTCATCAGCTGGAAAGGATATAAACAAAATAATGTGTCATCGGCTGGAATATAGACCCTCATCAGTTGGAAACAATGTATCATTAGCTAGAATATAGACACTCATCAATGGAATAACAAACGAGGACGATCATCATGAAGCATGGCAATATCAACGTCCAAAAGTAATGTTGATATTGAAATGTAGAGAGAGAGAGAGAAAGAGGAAGCTTCTTGCAGAGCACGACAATGCTGTTATTAGTTGCTTTATTTCTAAATCTTAACTTTATATGGAGCATTAATTATATCTATCATGCTTTTGTAGCAGTAGCGTAGGGAAGAAGCAACTTGCTCTTTCAAGCAGCCTTTGCGTTGCAAGACATGAGCATCTGTGACACTGCCTGCTCACGATATCTGCGCGTCCTCTAGGGCTTCGGTGTTGAGCAGCATGTTCCACTTGAGCTGAAGCCCTGGCCTGCTGCCGATGCTGCTGAAGCACGAGTTCTTGGCCCTGCTACCTTGTTTCTCTGTATGACAACCGCGGCTTCCTTTTTCTACCACCCCCCTCACACAACAACATTGCTCTCACCTCGTCTCCACCCACACTCTGCACAGGCCTTCCCAGCGCCATTGCTGGAGCAACGGTAGTGTCGCTGAACACCTATAATATCAGCATCAACAGCAACACCAATGTCAACATCGACCTCGACGCAGACATCATCGTCGACACAGGCCTCTCCAGTGCAGCTCAAGGCCGTCTCCTCATCTAGCACGCATGCATTGCTGAACTCCGCGGCTGCCGTGCCCCGCACCGCCACTGCAACTGTTGGATTGGAAGACGATGCCAACAACATGTATCCAGTGTAAACACTAATGCTAGAAAGCTCTTTGTGATGTTGTAGAACCTCGCTCTGACACCATGTTGGAAACTGCGAGGAAGACGAGAGACGAAAGGAAGAGAGGAGAGAAGAGAGATATGAGACAACAAAAGTGGAACCCCAGAAGTGTGTCAACTGAGCACACATGATAGGAATATATAGAGGGGACCTGGGGCACTATATATAGAAAGACTATATATAGCTAACAGGTGGGAAGCTCACTTGCCCTATAACGTGTCCACCTATTCTCTTGCAGGACATGTCTTAGCAGCCCATCGGAAAGAGGATCTAGAATGCTCCGCCCGGCACTCCCATGGAATGTTACGGGGTTTGCGATCGAGGTCTTTCCGAGTCTGCCACGTAGTAGAAGTATTCTAGCCGTTCCCACTTAGGAATCAGGTTTTCCATAATGGTCAAGTTCCTAGAGAGTAATTGGCATCGAACTCCAGGCGAACTACTTTACACAGAAAGGTTAGGGTCGAAGCAGATTCATGCTGCACTTGGTTCAAGGAAAATGAATAACGAGAGGGATGCAAAGCTCGACCTCTCTACCCATAAGGCATAGTCCCATTCGGTTCCCCTAAAACAACATAAATCGGGATTCTAGTAACCTAAACTCTAGGTTAGCGTTACCTGCTTTTCATTTCCTTTTAGAGAAGTTCCCTACTGTCAATTCTGTTTGAGAAAAGTTCCCGGCCAACCGGGACCACCCATCTGTAGGACGGACCCATGGCCAGATCCACCGCACATTTCTCAGGGTTGTTTCAGTTGTCTAATTACCTACCACAATTAGGTGGACACACAAAAATAACTTCCTTAATTAGCCAACTAGACACGGATTCCTTCATGTAATCTTAGCACTTGACATAGAAAAATAGTTTCAAACAAGTTTCTTTACATCAATTGATCTTATTTATCTTTGGAATACATCCAGCCCGAAGGCTAATTCTTAAATCTGCCCAAAGGCAATCCATAATCCGCCCGAAGGCTTCCAGCAATCCACATGGATTACTAATCCACCCATAGACTAGTATGCGGGCCTCGAGATCCAATCTCGAGTCGCATTGGCCTCTTGTGCAGGGCCCGGAAGGCAAGGAATTTATGGCCAGAGCCACCCCTCGCACCCAAGTGTCCTCCTGCTCCAAGTAGCGCCAACGAAGAGACCTCTCACGACGGGTTTAGTCCACGTTCCTGGCACGGCTAACAACCCCCTTGGTTAGGGTCAGGCAGATAGTCGGGGGTAACTGATGCTGCCTCTCCCTTCAGTCCTTCAACCTGAAGCATTAATTATCTTTCCATCTTTAGTTTCTTGAGCAAACAATGCAAACAGTGCTCCTAAACTGTTACAAACACAATCAATCCAGTGGTCCTTTATTTGGCCAACTACTAAGGAGTGAATCCTTTTCTCTGAATGCATCCAGCTGTTGAGTGTTGAAATGACTTGTGTTTTGGTTGATTTTTGTTGTTTTTGACAGCTGAATGGTTGATTTTATGAGATGATTGATTGGTTTGGAAGTGGTTTGAGAGTGTTTTGGATGATATTGATTGTGTTTTGGAAGTTCATGATGTTTATTAGTGGTTTTGTGATGTTCTGATTGGTTCTGTATAGCTTCTGTTTTGTTCTGTTTTGTTCTGATTGTCTTCTGTAAGGAGGGATGGAGTATTGATTGATGAAGATTGAGATCTTTTGAAAGCTTATTGAATGGTTTTTGAGAGTTTGGAATGGTTTGAGTATGAGTTATGAGGTTTTGATGACCTTCTGTAACCTTCTGTAGGTCTTCTGTAGAGCTTCTGTCTCTGTTCTGTTCTGTACTGTAGCTGTTCTGGTACTGTTCTGTGACTGTTCTGTATGCTTCTGTATGTGTTCTGATGGATGAGAGTGTAGCTTGGGAAAGTTTTCAAGCCTTGGAAAGAGATGAATACAAGTGCAAAAGAGCTGAAAGAAGTGAAAGAAGTAGTTGCTGAAGACTCAAGTGAAGACTGGAGTGAAGTGACAGTAGTGAGCTATGAAAAGACACTGTAGTGGCTCTGGTGACTCTTCATATCAGAAATACCTCTTGGGAGGGGTATCCACGACCTAAGAAGGATTATTGAGAGTGATTTTGAGAGATTTTAGTGAGGATATGATGTATTATTGATAGAGAGAGAGAGAGAGAGAGAGAGAGAGAGTCAGAGATAGCCAATTCTACAAAAACAGAGTGATTGTATATGAGAGATTGAGAGAGAAGACTATGAATATATTGAAGATGAATACTATGTGATGTATTTCCATTCAAAGATGGTGTATTCCTTTGCTTTCTTTGTTATATTGATGGATTTTATGAAGATATTGAAGAATATGGTTGATTCTATCAAATCCGTGGGAGATCTACATGATGTTGCATGAAGATTTGTTGTGCCTGGTGTTCTTTTCTTCATTGTGATCATATGAAACATAATAAACAAGCTTGTTGATGTTACAAGATAGATTTTCTTTCAAGATCATTCCCTTTTCCTTGGTGTTCCTCTTGGGGCTCCATGTTTTTGGTGCGCAGCCGGGGAAACTTGCCATCAACAAGCACCAGAAGAGGCTGAAAATGAAGGAATTGGCATTGCCAAGAAGAGAAGAATTCAATGGATGTTTGTAAAGTTCCTTCTTCCACTGAAGAGTTGGAATTTCTCATAATCAGAGCCAATTTCCACAAGAAGTTCATCCCACAATGGCGGAAACACATCACCATCATGATGCATGCTCTATGTGGTGGATAGTTTCCTCTTCCTGTTGAAGCAGCAGAAACTTGTATCTTGGTGGCAAACTGTTTGGAAACAAACTGAAGAGCAGAAACAGAGAGAATGACCATCCATGGAAGATTTGGCATTCATTGAGAAGTTTCCAGACATCATCAAGTGGGAGATTGTGAAGAAGCTTCAGGAGTCTTGGTCTGTAGAGGTTCACAAAGACAAGAAGGAAAAGAGTTGGAATTTGTTCGTGGATGCTCAACAGCAAGATACGTGGGATGCTTGGTGCACTGATAATCTTCTGTTTGTTCAATTAGCAACCCACTGGAAGTTGGTAGACAGAGTGTTTTTCACAACATACACTGTTGAAACTATCAGAAGCTGGCATTACTATGATGATGGCACCACCACAATGCTTAGATGGATGCATATTGACACCTTCAGAACCGAATACCTTCCTCTGTGCACAGTGGCATGAAAGCAGAATTCAGAGACGTTGAAAAGGAAGAAGTAGAAGAAATGTTGGCAAGAGGGTCCTCTAGAGACTGAAGCCTTCTGTTAACCCCTCTGTGGAGCACTAACAACCTAGTGGAGCCAACCCCCTGATGAATGACGCAATAAAGAGGCAAGCGTTAGAACGAGTCCAGAGGTACGTGAGAAGAGAGAAAGCGAAAATCAGAGCCGAGAACGAGCTCGCAGCAGAAGCCGCCTTTGACGCCCTTGCGGAACTCTTTACAGAAGTCCCAATGGCACATCAAGCCCTTCCTCCTCCTGCTGGAGGTCCACTTCCAAGCTAGATCCGTCCTGGAAATATTGATGACAGGCCAGTGAATGTAGTTCCATTGCCAGTTTTTAAGGGAGAGTACAATGAAGACGCCGATCTTCATGTAGGAGAGTTTATGGTAGCATGTGTGGCTAACAATGCCAGAACCCCTGAGCATTGATTAGCAATATTCCCCGCCACTTTCAAGGGTGTGGCGTTTCAGTGTTATGAGAGACAAGTAGCAGGAACTTTTGGCACATGGGATGACCTGAAGTTGGCCTTCCTCACTAAATTCAGGCGTGAAGATTTTGAAGAACAGATGCGAGAGGAATTTATCCTCTGGAGAAAGAATGGAAGCTTATGTCTCACGAATGGAATCCATCCTGAAGAGATGGACTAACCATAATCTAGTTGATGGCATTCAGAAGGGGGTGTTTCTCAGAGGATTACAACCAGAAGTCTGTAAGTTTGTGGAGCTGCAAAGACCAACTACATTGCAAGCTGCAACAGAAGGTGCAAGACTGTATGATGAAGAGGAAGCTAGATTGGCAATGAATCTAGGAAGAGGAGTCCTATCTCCTCTAATGCCAGGAATTATGTACCCACCAAATGCAGTCTCAGGGACTATCCCCTACCCCTACCAACAGATGCCCCTAGTATCACAGTACAGTGCACCAAATCCACAGTGGCCACAATCAATGCCTCCAATGATGGTTCAACCACAACAGCAATGGTCCCAACCAATTTCCTCAATGCCAAATCAGCACCAACAGTGGAACCCTATCAACTGGATCCAATAGCCAACAGTTCAAACAGGAGCTTTGAATCAGAATCAGAACAGAGACCCCTCTGTACTAGCCCAACCGGTTTATGCAGTGATTACAGAGACTCCTCAAAACCCTCCTACCAGTACCTCAGGAGGAGAAAGCTTGAAGGATTACTTATCCAACTCAGTTGCAAATATAAAAAAGGAGTTGATGGATGTGATTACAGAGCAGCTACAGACGCTGAAAGTGAATACCGCTAGCATATCCAACGTTGCAAGAGCAGGAAGAGATGTGATGCAGTCAAATACTTGGTGTGGTAAGTGTCATCAAGCAGGCCAATTAGCTATTGAATGTACACGAAAACCAACCATTCCTGGAGCCTTCTATTCCTACTATTTGCGGAAGAACCATACAGAGGACATTTGCTCTCTGAAGGAGATGCATGATAAGAGAAGGAAGGAAGAAGATGCAAGATTCAACTTGCTGGAATCCAAAATGACAAAATAGGATATTGGACCCAAGCCTAGAGAGTTTGGTCCTAATTTCGGTCCAAGAAGGTTTCCCTCTCAAAGTTACAGAGGAAGACAATCTGGCGGTGGTCAGAGATCAGAAGTGGAGTGTTACAGATGCGGAGAAAAGGGACACATTTCGCCAAATTGTCCAAATCCTAGGAGGTCAGTGGATTACAAGCCCTTATGCAGTCGATGCAAAGGAGAAGGCCACACTGCAAAAGACTGTCCAAGCCCAGTCCCAGTGAAAAACAGTGCTACTGATAGTCCGGCCAAGGCCCAAGAGCCTACCTCCAATTTAGTGGAATTGGAAGTTGTTGCCATCACACGTGCAAAGAAGAAGGAACCACCTATCCAAAAAGAAAATAATCCTCCTGCCAGAACAGTGAAGTTCAATCTTCCACGAGAAGAACAGAACAGAACGGAGTCTGACAGTGCCGTACAGAGCACTACAGTGCCACAGAGAGTTACAGAGACAGTTCCAGAGACAGGACCAGAGGTCCAGGAGATAGAAGAGGAGGAGGTGCCACAAGTGGCAGAATAAGTTCCCATGAGGCCTCTGTTAGAAGAAAGAGAGAAAATGAAAATGGGTGTTGCCCCATTCCCTAACCGATTAGAGAAGCCAGTGGATCCTATTAAGGAATACGATCTGGTCAGAGATCTAGATACCTTTAAACCAAACCTCACATTTCGACAATTATTGATGTTGTCTCCCAGTTGCCGAAAAATGTTCAAAAGTATACTGACAAGATGACGTGGCTTAAGGATTGATCCCTCAACAACAACAAAGTCCAACAAAGCTCCAAAACCTGTAAAAGAAGTGGATGTAGCTAACGCCTTCCTAGATCCGGGTACTCCAGAGACTGGCGTGTGGATAGAAGGCTGCTTTATTGCAAATGCATTGATTGATAGAGGTTCATTAGTGAACATTATGATGGATGTGACAATGAAGGATCTAGGCCTACAAGGTGTGCAACCAACCCAATGGCTCATCAGATTGGCAGATCAGAGCAGAATCAAGACTTTGGGCATTCTCCCGTATGTGAAGACTACAGTGGCTAGAAAAGATTATTGGCTAACTTATCTGGTGGTAAAGCCAAACTCTTATGGTACATCCTACCCCCTGTTACTGGGCAGACCATGGCTTTTTGAAGCCAGAGCAAGGACGGATTGGTTCAAAGGAACCTTGACCTTGGGTAGAGGACCTAATAAAGTGGTGCTGAAGCTCTATAGTTCTCAACAAGGACATGGATCAACCTCCTTGGAATTATCTTCTAACTCGCCTAATGAGGCTAGAGATGGAACATCAGTAGACAAAGATGCTGTCAAACAGATCCTTCCCAAGAAAACAGTGGCACGTTCCTTAATAGTGGATACTGTAAGCTGACTTCCAAAAGATGGAAAGCCATTATCAATGGGTGAATACTTTCTGCCTGAACCAGGAACAATTTCTGAAATCACTTCTGACAGTGAGATAGAAGCATGGATGTACTGCTCTCCCTGTTACATGGCCATAGCAGAGCCAAAGACAGAGGCAGAAGAGGAAAAAGAGAACCTGTTCTTCTCTTGCAGAGCTCCTACAGAGACAGAAGCAGAGACAGAGATAGAGACAGAAGCAGAGACAGAAGAGGATGGATATGATATGGACGAAGAAGGTTATGAAAGTGAGCCAGAAGAATCTATCCCACCTGCAGAGGATACATTTGGAGGAGAAGTTTCAGAAGCATCAGAAGCAGACGAGCTCATGCTATGGGACAGAATGGCGATGGTACCATTTGGTCTGGTAAATGGATCTTCTCATATGTAAAATCTTTATAAGAAATGGATTAAGACGAATAAGCCGTCTTTCAGCAGTGGCTTTTGCCGTGCTAACCCAGCTTTGCCAAGAAAAGATGATGATGATGCACCGTGCCAACAAGCACCAGTCTCACAAACCCAATAGGAATCAGAGGGTCCCTGTTATGTGACGTTCCTAGACGTGTCATCAGAAGATGAGTCTTCAATCCAAGAGGTAATTAATTGTGAAACCAAACCCGAAACGGCTCTAATCCCATTTCAACATCTCAAGGAGCAACCTAAGTCTCCATCAAAAGAAGAAGTTGGTTTTAGTGGGACATCAAAAGAGGACATCACTCCCTTGAAGGAGTCGGATCTGTACCCAGAAGCAGTCCGCGGGACCTTCATCCATGAAGTAGAAGGTGAAAGGCAATTAACTTTTGTGGATGCGGATGGCGCTGAACGCCACTTGAAGGTGGGTAGCAGCCTCCCGGAAGAGGAGTTGTCAACCTTATACAACTTGTTGAAAGAGAATTTGGACGTGTTTGCGTGGTCCTACAAAGACCTAAAGGGGATTGATCCCACAATATGTCAGCATCGTATTGACTTGGAGCCTGATGCCAAGCCAGTACGGCAATGACAGAGGCGAATGAACCCGAATTATTCCACATTGGTGAAAGCAGAGCTGCTGAAGCTTCTGGAAGCCGAGTTCATCTATCTAGTGGCAAATAGTGAATGGGTTTCACCCATCGTGGTTGTACCCAAGAAGAATGGCAAATTGCGAATATGTGTTGACTTCCAAAAGCTCAATTCCAAGACAAAGAAGGATCACTTTCCTATCCCTTTCACAAACCAACTGTTGGACACAGTGGCAGGACATGAGCTTTATTCCCTTTTGGATGGATTCAGTGGATACAACCAAGTCCAAATCACAGAAGAAGACCAATCCAAAACAACCTTCACCACAGAATGGGGGACCTACGCTTACCGAGTGATGCCGTTTGGGCTTTGCAATGCCCCTGCTACTTTCCAGCGAGTCATGATGGCTGCATTCCAAAATCATTTGCACGACTTCATTGAGGTATATTTGGATGACTTCTGTGTCTATAGTTTGATCAGTGAACACTGGGGACACTTGGAACAATGCTTTGACCGATGCCGGGAGTATGGGATTTTCCTCAACCCCGACAAATGCATCTTTGGGGTCTTTTTTGGAGTTTTGTTGGGCCACATTGTCTCTGCACAAGGGATATCAACAGACCCTGCAAAGATCGAAAAGATCGCAGCTCTGACAGCACCCACCAACCTCAAACAGTTGAGGGGATTCCTAGGCCATGTGGGTTACTACAGAAGGTTCATAGCCCATTTCGCAACAAAGGCAACCTCCTTGCATAAGCTTCTGAGGAAAGATGCAGAGTTTACTTGGATGGAAGAATGTGACAAAGCCTTCAACACTCTGAAGCAGTGTCTAATTGAGGCACCCATTCTTCAACCTCCTGATTGGACGAAAGAGTTCCATGTACATACTGATGCATCTATGGAAGGCTTAGGTGTTGTCCTTTGCCAAAAGGGCTCCTCTAAGCTGGATCAACCCATCTATTATGCAAGCTGAAAAGTCACTGATAGGGAACGGAACTATACAGTGACAAAGCTGGAATGCTTGGCAATGGTGTTTGCCTTAGAAAAGTTCCGCCACTACCTCCTATCCACCCACTTTAAATTTTATGTGGATCATGAGGCCCTGTCCTTCCTAATGAATAAAGCATATGTGAAAGGACGAATGATGAGATGGCTCCTTCTATTCCAAGCGTTCGACTTTGAGGTGATTACTAAGCCTGGTCGTTCCCATGTTCTGGCTGATCATCTGTCGCATATCCCACAAACTACAAATGAGGAGCAAGATGATCCAGACCTCCCTGATGCTTCCCTATTCCTGGTAGAAACTGTAACTCCCTGGTATGCAGACATTGCCAATCTGCTGGCAACCCAACAGTATCCTCCTGGCATTTCTAGTCGAGAAAGGAAGAAGCTTATGCTAGAATTAGCCCCCTACACCCTGCTAGGCGGTGCACTGTACAAGAAAGGCAAAGATGAAGTGCTCAGAAGATGTGTTGCAGGAGATGAGATTGGGATTGTTCTGAAGACTTGCCATGATGAGCCATGTGGAGGTCACTTTGCAAGAGAAGCCACAGCCAGGAAGGCTCTAGCAGGTTACTGGTGGCCTACCCTTCATAAGGATGCCTATGATTACTGTAAAAGATGTGATGCTTGTCAGAGAATGGGGAAACCCACGAAGACAAGTGCCATGCCACTGCAACCTATTCTCCCCTTGAAGCCTTTCGAGAAGTGGGGCATCGACTTTGTAGGTCCAATCGATCCTCCTACCAGAAGGAAACAGAACCGATACATCCTCGTATGTACGGATTATGTCACAAAGTGGTGTGAAGCTAAAGCCCTAAAGCGGGATGATGGTAACAGCGTGCCCTGTTCATGTACGAGAATATCATCACCCGTTTTGGCAGTCCCTTAGAGCTGGTAAGTGACAGAGACACTCATTTCATTAATAAAGTCATGGAAGAGTTGATAGAGTTATATAAGATCCGCCATCGCAAGTCCACTCCTTATTACCCCAGAGCCAACGGCCAAGTCGAAGTCACCAATCGCATCCTTTGCTCGATTCTGACAAGAACAATTGCCGCACATCATCGTGATTGGGATGATCGACTTACAGAGGCCCTCTGGGCATACAGAACCTCCCATAAAGCAGCAACAAGACAGACACCCTTCCAGCTGGTGTATGGTACAGAAGCTGTTTTCCCTGCTGAACTGGAATTACCCTCTTTGAGAGTGGCTATCAAAGAGCATTTGGGGGACGATGATTCACTACAACACCGTCTCCTACACTTGGAATGTTTGGACGAAACTCACAGGATGGCTCTACAGTGCATGGAAGCCACGCAAGCTCGACGCAAGGCTTACCATGACAGCTTCATCAAGCACAAGGAATTCAAAGAAGGTGATTTGGTCCTAGCCTATGATTCACGATTTGGCAAGTTTCCTAGCAAGCTACAACAGCGGTGGATGGGCCCATATAAGGTAACTGCTGTCAACCCTAATGGCTCTGCTGTCCAAGTGCAGACCATTGATGCCTCTGATGATCCCTTCCTGATCAATGGATATCGCCTGAAGAAATACTTTCCTCCTTGGGGATCTTGACAATCATGGTCACTTGATCCTTTCCCTCGTTGGCGTGGCACTATCACTCTTACAATGCTACTTCTGATAGCCGTTCTTCAGCCACTCTTGATGAGGTGGACACAACCCTCTGTCCCCTCCACCCTACCTTCCAGCTGTGATATCTTATCCTCTATTTTCCACCAGCAAAAGTGGCGAGGTTGGTTCTGATACATGGTCTTTCTACCATTCCCTTGCTTAATTCGAAGAGAAAAAAAAAAAGAGAAAAAAATATACATATCGGTCATGGGAGAAAAGGACTTAGGTCCCTATCATGCCGACGTATTCTTCGAGAAAAGGTGGAAACACCCTCGGGAGTAGGAGAAAAAGAAAAAAAAAAGAAGAAAAAACAAAACTATTATGAGAGAAAAGGAAGCAATTCCCTGTCATAGCAGGCCTCGTTCCAAGAAAAGGTGGTCAACACCCTTGGGCGGGAAGCTGGCTGTGGAAAAGGTGGCAACACCCAGCAGTCCAGAAAGTGGATTCATTAATTGATATCCCCAGGATCCAATTCTGAAGCTACCTCCCTTGGTACACTGTGTCTTGGGTTTCTCTGCAGAGTGTCTAACTGTCCTCTAGCAGACGACATGTTCTATCCAACACAATGTTCGATTTGATGGCTACCTCCCTGGGTATGCCTCTTCAGCCAATTAACGACGCGATCTTCATCGACAAATAATCGAGTGATGCTAGCTTTCATCCTAACCGGATGGGGACGTGAGTATGGATTGCCCTCTGTAACTATCAACCGAGAGTGAGACAGAGGGTGGGGCGAGAGACCAGTCTTTGCCTTCAAATCAAATGAGAGGTGAGAAGTGTGAATGACGTGTTGCACGCACGAGATGGGCCTCTCAATGCACAACGCACAATTTGTTTCTGTGCACTACACTATAAGGCTCCCTGGCCTTCCTTCTCGCACCGTATGCCAGCACAGGGCGGGATGCACAGTTGCACCATCAAATGTGCACAAGGCATACAACCTTTGCACAAGTGACTGTGAGGATTACATCAATGGGTTTCAGAATATGGTTGCCCTCCTGTATCTATAACCGAGAGTGAGACAGAGGGTGGGCTGAGTGTGACTGGAGTTTCTTCAATCAATTACTGAGAGGTGAGATTGAGGGACGTTACGACACTTGGAGTCAGGTATGTTCCCGTTTCCCTATGCACCCACGGGATGGGTCTTTGCCGTCATCACAAGACACATCACCCTGTTCTGTACACTGCACTGTAAGGCTCCCTTGCCTTCCTCCTTGCACTTATGCCAGCCGGGTTCGACGCACTAATGCACCATCAATTGTGCACCCTGGCATACTCCTTCTGTACCATCCCCTTGTTGATTCCTAAACCGGGTATGCGATACGGGTTTCAATCATTCTTCCTCGAGTGATATTAGTTATGGGGTGAGTGACAGTTCTTTCATTCTATTTGAGTGACTGTGAGTTGAGTGTAGTATCCCTTATCATCGATAAATTTCCTGTGATTCCTTCAATCAGCTACCTCCCTGGGTGCTGCTGCGTGGTCCCTGCCATGACGGATGTGCGTTGTGAAGATGCCTTGATACCTCTTGTAGCCGACAACGACACCGGATGTGCCATCAACAATCAACCGTGATCTTCAACAAAATGGGCCAAGTTCTTCTAACCCTACAACTTTTGTTTCTCAGTGACCTTTATGTTTTAAGTATGGGGACGTTAGTGGATAATCTGTGGCGTGGTCCTAGGTTCCTATTGCTTGGTTCACCCTATCTGTTAAGGTCTTAAGTGTGGGGACGCGTCCCTGCGCGTCTACATTGCATACCCTTCTGCATATGCCTCAACCTGCTAATGCCTCTATGCCCTGACTTGCTGTTACCCTAATGGGGTCCCTTCTCACCCATTTGTTCATTTTCCACCCGCCCTTGGGGCTGTTCCCTTGCAGTTTTCCTTCATTCCCTGATTTTGAGGTCATGCCATGTGAATGCACCCTACGTTCACCGCAGTCCAAATCCAACCTTATAGCCTTACTCCTCCCTTAAAACTGACCATTTTTCCTTCTTACCTACCCCTGTTCTGGTGCACGATTTTCGAGTTATTAATTTTTGAAGTATTTTGTCCAAATTCATCGGTTTTCCATGTGAACGCGCTTTTCTTGCTTCGAAACTGTGATTTGACGTCATAGCCCTGACAACAACTTTCTCCCTGACATTTTTCCTTTTTACTCCGTGTCATTCCGATGCACGGTTTGTCCAATATTAATTTTCCGATTTTTTAAGACTTCTTCGTTCATCTTTTTGACATTTTTCCATGTGAACCTGCCCTGTTTGCATCGGAATTCCAATTTGATTTGATAGCCATGTCCCCCATGCCTTTTTGTACCTTTTTCCTTTTTCCTCCACCCTATTTTGACTTCAGTATTTTAATTATTAATTTTTCAATGAGTTTTCGGGCTTATTTTTGGAGTTTTTCGCATGTGAACCCCTCCTACTTCCGCCGGAACTCTGTTTTGCCATGACAACCCTGTGCCACCCCTTCCTACAGACATTTTTCATTCTTATTGCATGTCATTCCGGTGAAGGTTTGTCCAATATTAATTTCCGATCCCATTTTTGGATCTGTTTTTTGGGTTTTTCCCATGTGAACACGTCTTATCTCAGTCGAAACTATGTTTTGATGTAATAGGATTGTCGGGCATGTCTTTCTACACATTTTTCCTTTTTCCTGCACCTCGTTTCGATGCATGGATCTTCCGATATTAATTTTTAATTGCGTTTTTTTATTCGTTTTTGTGTTTTTTGCACGTGACCACCCTTTACCCCCCCAGAACTCTCGTTGCACATATTTCCTATCTTCCCCCTGCCGTCCTGCCCACTTTTTGTTTTTACGTCCTTTCGTTTTGACGTCCGGATTGGGAGTTATTAATTTTTCTTTATTTTTATGTGTTTTTACGCGCCCGTTCCACGCATGAACGCGGCTGTTTTCGATTTTATGCGTCTTAACGCGCTCCGGTCGCATCCGCGTGCCTCGCCCCTGCATCTGGGCGCCCTTTCGATCCCGTCACGGCAAATTTTTTTACCCCCGCCCCGTGCACGCGCGCGGGACGGGGGGGTACGCCTCCTTTGTGGGCATCCCGCCCACTAACCCTTACCCCATCTCCCTATGGGCACCCCCCCATGGGCCCTGCCCCTTCCCTATGCCCCCCCTTCCCATGGGCCCCTGCCCATACCCTCCCACCCTTTCCACCCCCCCCCCCCCC